>NW_027288505.1:649335-949335 GCF_037038585.1 Patagioenas fasciata
AGCCAAACAGTGAGCATTTCCATAATAAATAGTAATAAATGCAAATATCTTATATTTCCGTCCCCCTCCCAAAGACCTCATTTCCAGAAAAGCTGATATCAACAGTCTCCAAAAAATATTGATCTAGAGAATCTCCTGATAAAGACTGAATATGTCAGAGAAGTGGGTGCCTAAATCACCACTTGAGCAAGGAGACAGTCCAGGACAGCTCAAGAGGAATCACACTCCTCTGGACCAAGAGGTGGGTGTTCCTGGGAATCTCAGATGCCACAGCACAGCGATACTTGTGTTCAGGTTGCTGGTCAAATGACCCATCTCCTGTTCTGTAATGGTGTCTGAGTTTGCTCAGGTCACCCCTGACTTGAGCCCCATCCACTGCTGGGTGTTCTCCAGACTCCTGCCTTCAGGAACAAAGGCCTGGGAGACCTTGCTGGTGAAGATGCAGGAAAAGAAGCCATGAAGAACCTCAGTCCTGTCTAATTCTACTCTTGTGAAGTTCAGCAGCAGGTTAATATTACCCTGGTCTATTCTTTTACTGTAAGCAAGCTGTGTCATCTTGCTGCCCTCAGCCTCCCCTGCAGGTATCAAGTCCAGGGCAGCTTTGGCATCATTCCAACATCCATGGACAAGGTTTCTAAATTCCTCCTTTGCAGCTTCCCCTGCTTCCACCTCCTGTGTGCTGCCTTTGTGCCCTGGAGCTCCATCAGTTCAGACAAGCAGCCTCACGAGATAAATGGTTCTTTTCATGGGTACTTGGAGAGATCATTCTCGTGCTTAGGAGCAGGCTGTCCTGTAAGGCCTGCCATATTTCCTGAGCTCCTTCACCCTTCAGATTTACTTCCATGTGACCACCTCGCCTGCCGTCCCCCAGTATGTCAAAGTCTTCTCCTCTGTAGCCCACCAGCCTGTGCTCTGCTGCTGGCCTTCCTCCCTCCCCTCTGGTGCCTGGGACCCCCGCTGTTTCCTGGTCACAACAGCCAAGGTGGACACTCATGTTCACATCCCTCACCAGCTCTTCCTTGTTTCCCAGTTCCAGATCCACGTGAGAATCACTCTTGTTGGCCCATCAGGCTGACATTTTAAGCAGCTGGCCCAAGATCCTCTGGACTGTTGGCATCTGCAGTTTTGCCTGGCCAGTGAATGGTAGAACAATTACAGTTCCCCATAGGAACCTGCTCATTGACTGGTGACTTCCTTGAGTTGCCAACAAAAGATCTTTTCTATTTCTTCTCCATGATCAAATAGATTATAACACCCAAAACATTGTCACCCTATATTGGGTTTACATGGCAAAGTCTTGGAACTGGGGGTGAGTGTGGGTGTGCAACAGGAGTTTGACCAACGTCAGACAGAGCTGATTTCAGCTGCTCCAAGATCGACCCACTCCTTGCCAAATCTGAGCCACTCAGTGATGCTGGCAGCACCTCTGGGATATTGTATTTGAGAAAGGGTAAAAAACGCTGCACAACAGCAGGTGGGAGAGAGGAGGGAGGAAATGTGAGAGAAAAGCACTGCAGACACCAAGGTCATATCCCATAGGACCCAAGCAGGTCCCTCAGCAGGCCAAAGCTTGCTCTCCTGAAATCCTGCTCTTTGCTTTCTTATCATCTCCCAGGAACCTCAGCTCCACTTTCCCATCCCTGACTGTTCCATCCTGACCAACTCTTTCTGTTCTGTAAGTGTGAAGTCCCACAGGGCACCTCACCCCACTGACTCCTCAGTCACCCATGTCAGGAAGATGTTGTCATTGAGTTCCAAACCCTCCTGGATGATGATACCTTGCAGATATTGGGATATCTCAGGTCTGCCACAAGGACATGGCCCTGGAAACATAAGGCTTCTTTCATTTGTCTGAAGCAGGCTTCATCTAATTCCTCTTCATGACCAGTGAGTCAGTAGCTGATGTCCAGCGACCACAACATTGCCCATGTTGTTCAACCCTCTCTTGCTGACTCCTCAGCTCTTAGCTGACATTGTCTGTCCCCAGGCAGAGCTCCTCGCATCTGGTATTTACCCATCAGAAAACTCTGAATATTGACAAGATGAAGTGACCAGTTCTGTATCAGGGTGGGACAATAACCTCATCCATCAGGACAGAACTGGACCTGACACGCTGAGCGGTGACCCTGAGGAGAATGGCCTGGGCACTCCAAGGTCCCCACACAAACCCGTGGTGCACGCTCACCATGAACAAGGCAGCTGCACACGGGGCTGCATGAGGAGGAGCGTGGGGACCCAGACACCTGCAGCTTCCCAGTTTGGAGAAGCAGGGAGGAACTGGAGAGTGCAGGGCTCTGCCAAGGCAGGTTCAGCACCTTGTGCACATGGTGTGGGATGCTGAGGGACCTGGGCTGCTTTGGCCCAGCAGCGCTGGGGAGGCTGCAGCAGTGCAGGAGTAGCCTGGGAGTGCTTGAAGGGTGGTTTCAGAGGTGGTGGAGGTTTTCTGCATAGTGGGAAAGAGTTTGAGAAAGAAATAATGGCTGAAAGTGTAGCTGGGGAGGTCCAGGCTGGACATGAGCAGAAAGGAATGTGACTGGAAGGGCAGTGCTGTGGTGGAGCAGGTCAGCAAAGGGAGTCTGCATCAGCCCAAGGCTTTGTGCTTCAAGGAACAGCTGGGGAGGATGGAGAGATCTCAGCAAAGGAAGGAAGATGCTCAGACAAGAGCAAGGTGGGGCAGCAGGGGGGATGTCTGCAGCCTGCAGGGAAAGAGGTGCAGGGGATGCCACAGCACAGGACAGGCTGTGGTGGAGATGATCAAGGGATGTAAAGAGGCTGAAAACCCCACCAGACATGAGCTCCTTCTCCCCTTGGCTATGGCTGTTGTCTGCACCTCTGATGCCTGTGAGGAGACACCTTGTCCTTCCAGCACAGGGGCCTCATGGCCTCCTTGTCCCCAGCCAGGAACCTGGGAGGTGTGGGACCATAGTCCTGCCCTTGGCCTTGCACAGCCCCACATCACACTGTCCAGGAAGGGCCCTGGGCAATGTGGGAGGGACAGGATCTGCCTTCCCAGGGCTGGTGGTCAGGGCTTGTCCCTTTGGTTAATGAAACACATACAGGTTTACTCAGCATCTAAGAGAACTTCACCTTGCTTTCCCTGACCTGTTGTCACTGTATCCCATTTTCTTCTCTAACTAGACCCTGGGGTCAGTTCCTCAGTAGTGTCCCTCAGTGGAACTCATTAACATTGCAAGAAACTTTGGAGTTTGAATCTGCCCTGGGCTGGCACCTTTCTGAGATGGAGACTGATCACACTCCCATGTTACCCTGAAAAGCCAGCAAGACACTGCTGAGAGCACAGGGTTCCACCTCAGACCATGAAATGTCTCACCCTTTCCTAAGGTCTCAGCTCCCCACATTTAGCCCGAGACACACATGGCTCAGTCCCCAGCCCCACAGGTCAGAGCAAAACTGGGACACGTGTTCCCATGGACACACATGCAGGAAAGGACCCACAAGCTCAGGCTGTGACTCTGCAGCTGAAACTGCCATCCCCAGAGAGCCTGAGAGCAAGAACAAGATCCCAACAGCAGTGACCCAGAGCAGGGGAGCAAGAAGGACAATGCGGTGAGGGTGGGTGTGAGAGAGGCCAGGGCAGAGGCAGCCGGGCACTCAGACAGCGTCACCCTTCCCCAGCTGTGCAGCCACCTCCCAGACACCAACATTGCCGGGCAGCTGCTCTCAGCCCCTGTGCTCTGCAGAGGAACTGGAGCTCTGGCTGCACAGGAGCTGCTTCATGCCTTGGAGCCCCCGGCCCTGAGGGCAGAGGCTTTGCTGGGTGGGACAGGAGGCCAGGGGGCTGCTCACAGGAGGGATCTGCACTGCAGGGGATCACAGGGACTTTTCTCTGTTCTCCCTCCCATAACAATTCCGGGTTTAGTTTCCTCCCATTTCTGATCATTTCCCTGCTGCCTGGAGATTCTCCCCCTGGGAGGTGTTTCCCTGTCCATGTCTCTTCCCTGTCAGTGCTCACAGACCCCATCCCACCCTCTGTGCCCTCCCCCTGGCCCTACAGATCCTGCCTGTTCACAGGGCACTGCCTGGGGGCATCTTCCTGTTTGCAGGCTGGAAAACACGATGGGTTAGATTAAGTGTAATGTGTCCAGCAAAAGTGATGCTGTTGCTGCATAGGCAGAGGTGTGGCTGAAGGCATATCGGGATTCTCTTGAAGACCTACTGATGACACAGTTGCAGTATGTAAATATTTTTTTAAAGTGTAGAACTCATTTTGCATCTATTCCCACCCATTCTCCAAGAGCGGGAGACTGAAAACAAAGACTCAGGAAAGTTCCTTGTCTTGATTTTCTTCTTGACACCTCTTGTTGTAAATATTCTGGGAGTGATCAGGAGCTGTGAGCAGCCCTGACCCACACAGCACCCTCTCCACAGCAGAAGGACCCTGGCATTTTGGGGGTCACTCCTTCCACTCTCACTTCTACTCAGAGCACCACGGGGATCTCCCCGGGCAGGCTGAGCGCTGACCCTGGCAGGCGGCAGAGTCCCTGCCCCAGCACAGCCCTGGGCTGCCGGGACCCTGCTCTGCAGGACAGCACTGGGCACCCCTGGATGCTCCCCCTGCACTCACTCTCAGAAGAAGTTGTTGTCATTCCCTTTCCCTCTGACAGTGCAGCAGGGAAGCCCTGCTCTGGAGTGTGTTCTTCTCCTCTACAACAGAGTTACTGTGAGAGACACCTGACAGATCCTGTAAATTTTGGGATGTACCAGCTTAGGGTCTCCCTCCAGGAAATGGAGCTGCATTGTCTACAACCAGAGACTTACCATGTTAGAACTGTGAAGATTTGTCTCATTGAATCCTCAGCAACCTACTACCCCACATTGCTTTAATCTCTCTCTGCCTGGCTGCTCTCCCGTCAGAATCTCCAGGCAGAGCCCTCAGCCCTGCTGCGCTGTGCAGAGGAGCTGCTCCTGGGCAGAGCTGTCTCTCTGCAGCGCTGCTGCTTGCCAGGAGCTCCCTCTGTCCCAGGAGCCCAGTCCAGCTCAGCAGCACAGGAGTCCTTTTCTCTGTCCCCTCTGGGCTCCATCCACATGTCCCTGGGGCTCCAGAGGCACAACTTCAAAGTTGAAGTAATCAGTGATGTTGATTCTCTCTCCTCTTCAGAGACACTTCTTCCCAGCATTGTATTTTTAAGTTTAAAAAATAAATCGGTATGAGAATCATATTTTCTTGTCCCATCCTTATATAGCACACAAGGAATATTACAGCAAATTATCAAATTTCTGCAAGCTGGGGGAGGAATATCTTCAGTTGAATGAATTCAGGCATTTTGTTCTGGTTTTACACTCTTCAGTTTGGAGAGACATTCATCAGTCTTTAGCCATGTCATGTCTGTGCTCTGAAGCAAAGCCTTTGCACACCTGGGGTCTTGGACACTTGGTACCAGGTTCCTTGTGGCAGGTCAGAGCTGGGCTGGTGCCACAGCTGGGGTGGTCCAGCCCAGATGTGAGGCAATGTCCTCAGCCAGGGACCTGACTGGGTGAGCTGGAGCTGTCAGTGCTGCAGACAGAGCTGTGACACGGGTGGAATGAACTGTCAGGCAGGGTGGCAGAAGTGAATTCATCTGGTCTGCAAGGACAGCAGCCTCCAAGCACAGCAACAGTCCAGTTCAGAGCCCAGTCTAAACATGTGATGTGGTTTACCCAGGGTGGATTGTGTCTGTCCTTCGTGTCTGCTTTCTGTGAGGAAAGAACAGGATTGCTGGACATGGGGACGATAGTGATGCTATTTTACTTGCCAGTCAGCAAGGCATCCATCATGATCCCCTGCAATATTCTTGTGTCTAAGGTAGGATATTATGGTCTGCTTTGATGTTCAAGTAAATGGGTATAAAGCAAGCTGGATGGTTGGGCATAGAAGGACAGTAGATAAAAGGAGAAACTTTCCAGTCATGAGGACAGTCAAGCACTGGAAGGTGTTTCCCAGGAGTGCGCACTCACTCTGGCGCAGAAAGTGACCAAGATGTGTTTGGACAAAGCCTGAGTAATCTGGTCTGACCCTGCTTTGAGCAGGAGGTTGGTCAAGACACCTCCTGAGGTCCCATCCAGCCTGAATGATGCTGTCCTTCCTTCCCCTACATGTTTTCAAATTAGGGAGAACTCTCAGGTTCTCACAGACCACAGAAGTAACTCACGTGAGGTGCAGGGCTGCTTTACAAGTGCTCCAAACAGTCCTGACCACAACTTTTGCATCCTTTTTCTTTTGCCCTGACCCAAGATCTTATTTTTTGTTGTCCTAATGCCCTTCCAGAAAGAACAGCCCATGCTATTAACCCTTTCAGAGCAGGTTGTTCAAGAGGTGTCAGCATCCATGTACAGAGTCTGCACATCAACCAGCCAGCAAAGCCATCATTATAGAAATGGAGGCAAGGGTCTTGACCAGCTCCTTGACCCCAGCAACTGGCATGCCTTGTCTACTGAGATTCCAGGGAACACCTGATTTTTAAGAACCAAGAAGTTTTAGTCCTCACTGAGCATGCTGGTTCATCTCCTGACCCATGTGGTGCTTCAGGTTGTGAAGAGAAACAAAACCAACTTCTTGGCTGGGGTAGTTTCATTTTGCACGTGTCACACAGGACAGATGAAGGGAGCTCAGAACTCCAGACTCTGCTGCACAGTTGGGACTTCAGAGACTGGAAATGCAGGGAACGATGTTGTGTCAGTGCACACCACATAAAGATTCTGGCTTCCTTTGGTCCTTTTCACTAAGCTGGGATCTGTTCCTTGGTTTTCTTTGGCTAAAAAGGAAACAACTCCCCTATGCCACCTGCCCCTCAGACCAGAAAAAGAAAGGAGAAAATGTATGGAATAGGGATGTATTGGGAGCAATTCTGACCAAGAGTTGTACTCTTTCATTGATAAAAAAGGTAGAAATGAGAGAAAATACTGTTCTAAAAACTTCATGCAAGAGGATAATGACTGAGATGTAGTATCTGTTCTGAGAATTGAGAATGACTGTTGGGAGGGACACTAAAGCGATTTAGTTCATTTGCATAACGATGAATAAGGAACGATCTGTTACTGTTATTAGTGATAGTAACACTATTCAAAAAACATCTTTCAGACCATCTCTGTTGTCCCTCGGCTCCAAAGCTCATCCTGCTCAGATTTTGAAAGGATTGCTTCAAACCCCTGTGTCCCAAATCTCTACAACTGTCTCTCCTCAACAGCCTTTTACCCCAGGAAGGGGAAACTCCCAATGCAGGCACCAAACCAGTGCCCAACCTGCCTGGAGAGCCAGGAGAGTTGTGCCACACAACAGCCGCCCTTGAAGAAAGCTGCAGGTAGTGGGAATTGAAATGGTTTCAAACCAAATAACAGAATAATAACAACATAGAATCATTCTGTTTGGAAAGGGTGGTCTGGCAAACGTCACCCTTTGTGTCCCCAGGTGCACGGACACTGCTCATGTGCCTCTGCAGAGAGTGGCAGAGGCTGGATGCCCTTCTCAGGACAGATTCCCTCCAGGAGAGACACAGACACAGGGAGAACTCATAAGGTCTTTACAGCATTTCACTCGGCATCAGTTTTGACATATTGGGTGCTGTCCTGTGACTGCCCTTTTTGCACAAATGATCATAAAAACACAATCATTTAGTAAGACATGGTCATAAGGGGGCTGTTATGGACAAGAAAGCTCACCATAAACTCTGGAGAGAGAGAGGAAGTTTATAATAAACACCAGGAAGAACCAAGAAGCTCAAGGCCTCTTCTAAAGAGCAGGAGGCCCTAAGCAGCCGTGATTGGCCATTGTAGGTGTGGGAGAGGGTCAGGGCATGTCAAGGAGAAGCAATGAGATGGCTGATGGCTTCAGTGAACCCTTCCAGCCATGTCTGAGCCCAGAAATGGAAAGCAGTTGATGTCTGCAGGTGGAAGAGGAATAGGTGGAATATTTTCCTGGGAATATGGAAGGAAAAAAATGACTCTCTTGGACCAATCGTGTATGGCAGTGCCATTTGCATGCTGTGGGCTTGGCTGTGCCTGGGAGATGGGGAATGGCTGCTGCTGGGGTGTTTGTGCTCAGTCATGGCCCATGAGCTGACCCTGCTCTGCTCCTCTCTCACACTGCCCACACTTGGATGGACCTCAGGAATTATCCATGAACCTGGTGGATCCATGAACCTCCTGGAGTGATGGGTATGGATCCAAAAGGAGGATTCAAGCAAGTTTGGGACTGGGACATTGAGGTGATTGGTGACCATTGCCAGGTGTATGAAAGAAGCTGGATGAGTTGTGAGGAACTCACAGGCATTTGCAGCTCCACAGAAAACCAGAGCCTTGCAGTTAAAGCAACAGCACTTGACATAAAACCCATCCCCAAAGCACAAAACACACTGACCACAGGAAAAGCCTTGAAAAACATTGGAGAAAAATCTACCAGGTCCCAGGGGTCAGGGCTCAGCCATTGTGATGATGAACATGCATCAAGGGCTGACATGGCATCAGAGCCACCTCCACATGGCCCTCACCACCCTGTAACCAGTGTCTCCAAGTCTTTCCTTCACCAGCCTCCAGGGACAGGGACCTGCACTGGTTGTTTCCTTCAGTGATGGCCCTTCATGGGGTCCCACACACCCTCAGAAACCTGGGGTTTGCTTCTGCCTTTCACTTCATTAGAGGTTTGTTCATTGTTTCAGCATCTGCAGTTCAGGATCATGGCAGCAGAGGGCTCATTAACATCGAAAATGCTCTTACAAGACAAGGCTCTGTGAGTCTTTTTCCTAAAGGCTTCAAGTCTGGTGTGGATGATTAGGGAGATTTCAGGAATAGTCAAACAGAGAGCATTTCCATAATATATATCAATAAAGCCAAATTTCTTCTTTTTCCTTCTCTTCTCAGTTTTCATTTTCTGTAATGGTGTCTGAGAGTCTGAGTTTGCTCAGGTCACACCTGACTTGAGTCCGATCCATTGTTGGGTGTTCTCCAGACTCCTGAGTTTAGGAATGAGCTCCAGGAGACATTACTGGTGAAGATGGGGGCAAAGCAGCCATGAAGAACCTCAGTCCTATCTGATTCTACTCTTGCAAAGTTCAGCAGGAGGCCCACATATGCCCGGTTTCTTATTTTAAGGAAACTGTGTAAGCTCATCTTGCTGCCTTCATTCTCCCCTGCAGCTATGAAGTCCAGATCAGCTTTGGCATCATGTTTACATTGATGGACAAGGTTTCTAAATTCCTCCTCTGCAGCTTACCCTGCTTTCACCTCCTGAGTGGTGCCTTTTTGTCCTGGAGATCCATCAGTTCAGATGAGCAGCCTCACAAGATAAATGCTTCTTTTCATGGGTTCTCAGAGAAATCATTCTTGTGCTTGGAGCAGGCTCTCCTGTAAGGCTGCTCAGGTTTCCTGAGCTTCTTCACCTTTCAGGCCTTCTTCCATGTAACCAACTCGTCTGCCATCCCCCAGTATGTCAAAGCCTTCTCTGGAGCCCACCAGGCTGTGCTCTGCTGCTGGCCTTCCTCCCTCCCCTCTGGTGCCTGGGACCCCACTATTTCCTGGTCACAACAGCCAAGGTGGACACTGATGTTCACATCCCTCACCAGCTTTTCCTTCTTCATTCAGTACCAGATCCAGGTGAACATCACCCTTTTTGCCCACCAGGCAGGCATGTTAATAAGTTGTCCCAAGATTCTTTGGACTGTTGGCACTTGCAGCTTTGCCTGGCCAGTGAATATCAGGCAATTACAGTTACCCATAGGAACCTGCTCATTGACTGGAGACACCCTAAGGTTGCTGACAGAAGATCTTTTCCATTTCTTCTCCATAATCAAGTAGTTTGTAACATCTAACTGGATTTACATGGCAAAGTCTTGGAACTGGGGGTGAGTGTGGGTGTGCTACTGTTGTCACCTCTCTGAGAAGACAACAGGAGTTTGACCAAAGTCAGTCAGAGAGGATTTCAGCTGCTCCAAGATGGACCCATTCCTGCCAAATCTGAGCCACTCAGTGATGCTGGCAGCACCTCTGGGATATTGTATTTGAGAAAGGGTAAAAAACGCTGCACAACAACAGGTGGGAGAGAGGAGGGAGGAAATGTGAGAGAAAAGCACTGCAGAAACCAAGGTCATATCCCATAGGACCCAAGCAGGTCCCTCAGCAGGCCAAAGCTTGCTCTCCTGAAATCCTGCTCTTGGCCTTGTGATCATCTCCCAGGAGCCTCAGCTCCACTTTCCCATCCCTGACTGTTCCATCCTGCCCAACTCTTTGTGGTTTGTAAGTGTGAAGTCCCACAGGGCACCTCACCCCACTGACTCCTCAGTCACCCGTGTCAGGAAGATGTTGTCAATGAGCTCCAACCCCTCCTGGATGGCTGGTACCTTGCAGATATTGGGATATCTTAGGTCAGCCATGAGGGCACTGCCCTGGAAACATGAGGCTTCTTTCATTTGTCTGAAGGAGGCCTCATTCCTCTTCCTCGTCAGTGGTCTGTAGCTGATGTCCAGTGACCACAACCTTGCCCATGTTGTTCTGCCCTCTCATGCTGACTCCTCAACATTCAGCTGACATGGTCTGTCCCCAGGCAGAGCTCCACACATTCCTGCTGCTCTCCCACATGAACGTAGACTTCCTCTCTAAATCCAGATCTCCAGTATTGTGAGCACCAGAGCCCCAAGACCGTACTGTTTCTACAGGAGATGGTATTTATAGTGTCCAATAACTCCTCATGCTGTTATGTTGGGAGAGACATCCCTTTCAGGATAAACAATCTGCATGCAAACATTAACATCTGAGCAAATGGAGCTTCAGTCAAGGGAGATTCCAGACCTTGAGAAAATCTGAGATTTACCCCAGAGAAAGTTCTTAATTTGTACAAAGAGAAACGAGCAGTGCTGTATCAGGGTGGGACAATAACCCCATCCATCAGGACAGAGCAGGACCTGACACGCTGAGCAGTGACCCTGAGGAGAAGGGCCTGGGCACTCCAAGGTCCCCACACCAGCCCGTGGTGCACGCACACCAGGAACAAGGCAGCTGCACACGGGGCTGCATGAGGAGGAGCGTGGGGACCCAGACACCTGGAGTTCTCATCCCATTCGGTTCAGCACTGGTGTGACCCCACACACACGGGGGTGTGCCAGTGTGCGGCTTCCCAGTTTGGAGAAGCAGGGAGGAACTGGAGAGTGCAGGGCTCTGCCAAGGCAGGTTCAGCACCTTGTGCACATGGTGTGGGATGCTGAGGGACCTGGGCTGCTTTGGCCCAGCAGTGCTTGGGAGGCTGCAGCAGTGCAGGAGTAGCCAGAGAGTGCTTGAAGGGTGGTTTCAGAGGTGGTGGAGGTTTTCTTCCAAGTGGGAAAGAGCATGGGAAAGAAATAATGGCACAAAGTGCAGCTGGGGAGGTCCAGGCTGGAGATGAGCAGCAAGGAATGTGACTGGAAGGGCAGTGCTGTGGTGGAGCAGGTCAGCAAAGGGAGTCTGCATCAGCCCAAGGCTTTGTGCTTCAAGGGACAGCTGGGGAGGATGGAGAGATCTCAGCAAAGGAAGGAAGATGCTCAGACAAGAGCAAGGTGGGGCAGCAGGGGGGATGTCTGCAGCCTGCAGGGAAAGAGGTGCAGGGGATGCCACAGCACAGGACAGGCTGTGGTGGAGATGATCAAGGGATGTAAAGAGGCTGAAAGCCCCTACCAGGCATGAGCTCCTTCTCCCCTTGGCTATGGCTGTTGTCTGCACCTCTGATGCCTGTGAGGAGACACCTTGTCCTTCCAGCACAGGGGCCTCATGGCCTCCTTGTCCCCAGTCAGGAACCTGGGAGGTGTGGGACCATAGTCCTGCCCTTGGCCTTGCACAGCCCCACATCACACTGTCCAGGAAGGGCCCTGGGCAACGTGGGAGGGACAGGATCTGAATTCCTAGGGCTGGGGGTCAAGGCTTGGCCCTTTGGTTAATGAAACACAATCAGGTTTACTCAGCATCAGAGCCACCTTTCACTTGCTTACCCTTTGTTCTGCTTCAAGTTTTCTGTCCCAGCTGCCCTGGGGATGGTTTCTCAGTTGTGTCCCTCAGTGGGATTCCTTAATATTACAAGAAACTTTGAAGTTTAGATCTGAGTTTGAATTCTTCAAGTTGTCCTCAGGGTCAGAGGTTCATGGATTCTGCACCAAAGCCACCAGAGGGGTCATTAAAGCGCCTTGGGCTGTTCCTGTGCTGCTGAGCTGGGCTGGGCTCCTGGGACAGAGGGAGCTCCTGGCAAGCGGCAGCGCTGCAGAGAGACAGCTCTGCCCAGGAGCAGCTCCTCTGCACAGCGCAGCAGGGCTGAGGGCTCTGCCTGCAACGGGAGACAAGCCAGAAAGAGAGGGGAAATGCAGTGTGGGCTGGGAGGTTTTCTGTGAGTTCACAAGGAGAAAAATCTTCACACAGAGGAGGTGGTGGGATTTGCTGACGCTGGTACAACAGACTAGACAGGTAAGGAAAACTATCAGAAACTTTCTTGTATAGCTAAGGAGGACATGCAGCAGAGCAGGGAATTCCTTCATGAACCATCAGAGGCAGCTGCCTCCTGCTGAGGATGTCTCCAGGTGTGTGAAGCTGTTTCTGCACCCAGGGTTGCCCTGCAGAGCAGGGTCCCTGCCAAGGAGATCCCCACAGGTCTGTGTAGAGAAGCTGTGGGTGGAAGGAGTGACCCCTATCAGGGCAGGAAAGGTGCTTCTGCTGTGGAGAGGGTGCTGTGTGGGTCAGCACTGCTCACAGCTCCAGATCACCCCCAGCGTTTTTCCAAGGGGATGCCTCAAGAAGATCAATGCAAGGATTACCAGACAGATAAGGAGCTTTCCTGAGCCTGCCTTTTCAGTTTCCTCTCCCAAGGGGTGGGGGGTGCAGGAAAGGATAAAATGAAAATGAGCTCTCATGCTTAAACAAGTCACTGAGACTCCTGAACTGCAACTCTGAGTGATCAGTACATCTGCCAGAAGGCTCATAACATCCCTTCACCACCCCTCTGCCTGTGCACAGCACCTGCATCACCTTGGTTGGACCCCTCAGCCTAGTCTGACCTGTCCTGTTTTCCAACCTGCAAACAGGAAGATGCCCCCAGGCAGTGCCCTGTGAACAGGCAGGATCTGTAGGGCCAGGGGGAGGGCACAGAGGGTGGGATGGGGTCTGTGAGCACTGACAGGGAAGAGACATGGACAGGGAAACACCTCCCAGGGGGAGAATCTCCAGGCAGCAGGGAAATGATCAGAAATGGGACGAAACTGAACCTGGAATGGTTATGAGAGGGAGAACAGAGAAAAGTCCCTGTGACCCCCTGCAGTGCAGATCCCTCCTGTGAGCAGCCCCCTGGCCTCCTGTCCCACCCAGCAAAGCCTCTGCCCTCAGGGCCGGGGGCTCCAAGGCATGAAGCAGCTCCTGTGCAGCCAGAGCTCCAGTTCCTCTGCAGAGCACAGGGGCTGAGAGCAGCTGCCCGGCAATGTTGGTGTCTGGGAGGTGGCTGCACAGCTGGGGAAGCGTGACGCTGTCTGAGTGCCCGGCTGCCTCTGCCCTGGCCTCTCTCACACCCACCCTCACCGCATTGTCCTTCTTGCTCCCCTGCTCTGGGTCACTGCTGTTGGGATCTTGTTCTTGCTGTCAGGCTCTCTGGGGATGGCAGTTTCAGCTGCAGAGTCACAGCCTGATCTTGTGGGTCCTTTCCTGCAGGTGTGTCCATGGGAACATGTGTCCCAGCTTTACTCTGATCTGTGGGGCTGTGTGCACTGCAGTCTGTGGGGCTGGGGAATGAGCTGAGTCTCCCTTAATCAAATGTCATCATTAGGACACTTGGATATCTTCTGAGGGTTTCCTTCCAAGCTCTGAACTCCCCTCCAGGATGCAAACCTGTCCTACAGCATCTGTGTGTTATCTGAAAGTCCCATGGAGAAGTGCAGAGATGCTGTGACAGATAAAACTGCTGTTGGGTTTGTGAAACAAGCTGTGTGTGTCCTGGACTAAACATGGGGTGCTGAGACCTTAGGAAAGGCTATGACATGTCCTTGTTCTATATGAGAAAGCTGAACCCCAGGACTGTCCCCTGTCTCCTGTTCCATTGATCTCCTGCTGCAGAGCAGGGCTGACTCCTCGGCAGCCAGCGAGCACAGGCCCTGCTCCTCACGGCACCTCCGGCCAGCACCACCCAGGGCTCAGACACGGAGATGGAGGAAGGTCTGGAAAAGAACAAGGGGGTGTGGAACAGTAGGAGTCTATGTAATGGCTTTGATATTACTCAGACAAATTTCCCCTATTTTGTCACTGTCTTTACTTCTTGTGACAGTGCCCTATGTCCAGTGTGCAAATGTCCAACAGCAGCTCCATCACCCAGTTCCTCCTCCTGCCGTTCACAGACACATGGGAGCTGCAGCTCTTGCATTTCTGGCTCTTCCTGGGCATCTACCTGGCTGCCCTCCTGGGCAACGGCCTCATCATCACCACCATAGCCTGGGACCAGCACCTCCATACCCCCATGTACTTCTTCCTGCTCAACCTCTCCCTCCTTGACCTGGGCTCCATCTCCACTACTGTACCCAAGCCCATGGCCAATTCCCTCTGGGACACCAGGGCGATTTCCTACACAGGATGTGCTGCCCAACTCTTTTTTCTCTTGTTCTGTGCTGCAGCAGAATTTTTTCTCCTCACTGTCATGTCCTACAACCGCTACGTTGCCATCTGCAAACCCCTGCACTACGGGACCCTCCTGGGCAGCAGAGCTTGTGTCCACATGGCTGCAGCTTCCTGGGCCACTGGGTTTCTCAGTGCTCTGCTGCACACGGCCAATACATTTTCATTGGCACTCTGCAAGGGCAATGCCCTGGGCCAGTTCTTCTGTGAAATCCCCCAGATCCTCAAGCTCTCCTGCTCAAACTCCTACCTCAGGGAACTTGGACTTCTCATGTTTAGTTGGTTTTTTTTTGAGGGATGTTTTGTGTTCATTGTGGTGTCCTATGTGCAGATCTTCAGGGCCGTGCTGAGGATCCCCTCTGAGCAGGGACAGCACAAAGCCTTTTCCACCTGCCTCCCTTACCTGGTCGTGGTCTCCCTGTTTGTCAGCACTGCCATGTTTGCCCACCTGAAACCCCCCTCCATCTCCTCCCCCATTCTGGATCTGCTGGTGTCTGTTCTATACTCGTTGATACCTCCAACACTGAACCCTCTCATCTACAGCATGAGGAACAAGGAGCTCAAGGATGCCCTGAGGAAACTAATGGCGGGATGCATTTAAAAAATAATAAAGTTTTCATCATCTTCTCTTTAATGGATAACAGTTTTAATGGACCTTATTAGAGGCCCAGATCTGTGTGTGTGTGTGGTGTTAGTGGTTATTTTTTAATAAATCCTTTTATATTTTTCATCCCCTTTCTAACTCACTGTCTGCTTTTCCTTCTCAACCCACTGGCTGTATAAATATGGAGCCATGCTCTCTGTGTATTTAAATGAAATAAAGGGCTCTGCAGTGATATTTTTCTCTGATATTGTTCCTCCAAGGCTTTTCTGGAGCTGCAGGGACAGTTACTGTGCGTGGGAGAAGGGTGAAAAATGTCCATCACGGCAGCCCTGCCAGGGAGCACCAGAGGATGGTCTTCCAGTGATGTTCTGGTTCCACTCCCACACTCTCCTTCTCATCCCTTGTGTTGGTGCAAAGCCTGAGTGCTCTGGCAGCTTGGTCCCCGTCCTGCTGTGTGTCAGTGCTGTGAGCGCAGGCAGGGACAGGCAATGGGCACTGCTGTGACAGAGCTGGTCTTTGTAGAAGTACTTCTATAAAGAACAGTGATCTTCTTAGGGCAGTGTCAGAAGACTTAAGTCTTCCTGAAGTTTCTGTCAAGAACATGCCCACAAAAGTGGCCACAGATGAAACACCAGTGTACATCTGAACAGTGTGTGTATGCAGGGCTGGTACAGCAGTGTCCTCTCACAGCCAGGCCTCCTGCCAGAGACCTGCAGGACCAGCAGAGCGCTGTGCCCCTGTGCACTGGACACCCAGGGCAATCGTCATGGGCTGGCCCCTCCCAACCATCATTTGCAGCACTGGCCTCTCACCCCTGGTCAGAGTTCTTTGTCCCTCCATGGAATTACACTGAATGAACAGGTCTAAGGTCCATGTTTGCATCGTACAGATGAGATCTGAGCATGCACACCATGTACATGAGGCGATATGAACCCAAATCAGTACAAACACCATCAGCTATTCCTTGTGGTTCCATGAAGGCCTGTGAGACAGATTTTATTGAAGTCAACATCATGTTGAGACTAATATGTCATAGGAAACCACCAGAATGCAGCACATGGATGTGCTTCCTTGAGCCAATGTCCATTCCTGATGATGAGGGACATCAAAGATAAATGTAGAACATGGTGACACACCATAGGGCTGAGGTGCCTCCCATCCTTTGGGAATAGGAACAGGAGCGCAGAGGGACACTGTGACTCCTGCCTTTGTGCATAAAAGGAAAAGTGTCTGTCCCTGAATATCTCAATGTGTTTTAAGAATCCATGAGGCCAGCTCAGATGTGGACACCTGACAGAACCCTGATATTTCTGTGTGTGACTCCAGGGACAAACCCCAGTGGCACAGTGAGATTCATCTCAACTGCCTTGGACATGCTCATTGCAAGTGTCCCCGATTGCTATATCACCTTTGCCATCTTCATCCCATGCTGTTCTACACAGTCCTACACCTGCTCCTCTTTCTCTGTGGGAAATCCTGGATTGTGTTCTCAAAAGTACAAAAATAATCAGAGAGGATCAGAGGTCCCTCAGAAAATCAGATGTCAAACCCATCTTCAAGAATGGCAGGAAGAAGAACTGGGAGAATGACAGGCTGGTCAGCCTACGTCTGTCCCTGGGAGGGTGACGAGTCACATTCTCCTGCAACCATCTCCAGGCAGTTGTAGGACAAGGAAGGGATTGCTGAACCTAGATGGGCAGTGGAAAGAAAGGCATGTTGTGTACATGGAGTTTTGCAAGGCCCCAGACATGGTCTCCTGTGGTGGCCTTAGAGCAGCTTGGGGAGATCTGGGATAAAGATGTGGATATTGTGATGGGTAGGAAGTTGGCTGGATGACCGAGACCAAAGATCATCAGTGGTACAAAGTCCTGTGTTTAGTCAGTTTCTAGTGGCATCCCTCAGTGATGAGTACTGGGGCCAACACTGTTGAATGTCTTTATTCTGCCACTTCATCATGTCATGGAGCACATTTTCAGCTCCTTTGTGGATGATGCAAAACTGGGCAGAGGCCTAGAACAACCTCACCTGGTGGACCCTGCCTTGAGCAGGAGAGTGAGACAAGATGATGTTCAGGGCTCTCTTCAAACCTGAGTTATTCTATAGTTCAATTAATCTTTACCTTGGAGAGGCATTTGAAGACAGAATATGTAGTCCTTACCAGTTAAAAGAATGAACTCTGCCTGCAATTGCTAACCTAAAATATGTAAATCCTCTCAGTTTTGGTCAGTCTGCTCCTCTAACAAAGGTAAAAGTGACTTTTAAAACACCTAATCAGAACCTGCAAAGAGTACTGTCTACTCTGGAGCCTGCACAATTAGTTGAGTCTTGTTTTAACATCTGTCTCAAGACTGTTACATAAAGGGTCCTTTAGCTGAACTTTGTTCCTTATATGCTCCTTATAATAGTAAAATACACATCCCTAGGATGGGAGCTCCAGGCTCAGCCCGGGACCCTTCCTCAACAAGCATATGTGGTGATAAAATTATTATGTAACCAATATGTCAATGTGTAAACACTTGGCTCTTTAGGACTGCTGGGAGGGTCTGAATGAAGGGATAATATTTGTATATAATAGATGTTCGTTCTCTACCTGTTGTGCTGTCTTTATTCCAGCATCCAGACTTGCAGAACTCTGTAATAAACAATATCTCATTTCTGGGTGTGGGATTGGCTTTGCACTTTGGGTAGCAAATTCACAAGTAGCAACCAGGAAAAAGGAAAATAACCAAAAAAGTAAGAGAAGCATGGGAGGACATAGAGAAGCTGTCAACATTTCACCTTCCTGTAAAGAATGCTTCTCCTCTCAGATCTTTAGTAGGAAATAGATTTGATCAATGTGATAAAACAAGCATACTTTTATCTAGTCAGGTCATGAGTTATAAGGAGGGTGATGGATGGGTATGGGATTATGAGGTCGCGTCTCAGACACTCATAACTGAGTTGGAGGACTTTGACTGTGAAGGGGACAGTGAGATCAGTTCCGTCTCTGGAGGTGACAGCGCAGAAACAGGAATAGAGCTGGGAAGGTATCTCTGCCTGAGTACACACAGGTCCTACCCAGGAAGAGCCCTTGGAGACGGGTTGTCATGCCCATCCCACCTGAGAACATGAAGGGACAGCAGCAGGGACACGGTCGTGTCTATGAGAGAAGCTGAAAGGCCAGCAGCAATCCTGGGATTTAAAAGATCATGGTGAGGTTACTTGTCTTGCATCAAATAAAAGACCTCAAGGAGCCTGATGGGTTGGGTTCCCTGCATGAAGGGAAGCTTATGAGATGGTTGAGCTTTCCTTGATAATAGAAAAAAGCAGAAGACAGGAAAAAAATGTCAGAAAGTGCAACTTGGAAGGTGAGGACTGGGTATCAGGAGGAAGGGCAGTGCTACGGTGCAAAAGGTCACCCAGAGGGAGCTGGATCAGCCCATGGTTCGTGTTCCAAAGAGCAGCCAGTGAGGGTGCAGACACAGCAGTGAAGGTGCAGAAATGCTGCGGTGAGAGCAGGTGGGGGAGTGAGATGGGTGTCTGCAGCCTGCAGGGAAAGAGGGGCAGGGGTAGGACCGTGTAGAACAGCCTGTGGTGGAGATGGCAAAGGGCGCTGGCAAGGCTGGAAGGGACCCACAGAACCCAGGTGTCTGTCCCCTTGGCCATGGCAGTTGTCTCTGCCACTGAGGCCCAGGAGAAGCCATGTTGTCCTCATGGCACTGGGGCCTCTCTGCCTCCTTGGAGCCCCTTGGGGAAGCTGGAAGTTGTTCTACCAGTGTTGTCCTTCCCTGGGCCTTGCACACCCACATCCCATGGTCCCAGGAAGAGCCCTGAGCCGTGTGTGAGGGACAGGATCCCCCTTCCCATTGCCTGCAGGTCATGGCTTCTCCGTTCTGCTTCAGAAAGCAAACCAAGGGGTTTCTGAGCATCAGAGCTGAAGAGAAGACTAAAAGGAGACCTCATGGTGGCTACAGCTTCCTCACAATGGGAGAAGGAAGGGAAGGTACTGATCTCTTCTCTGTGGTGACCAATGACAGAAATCAAGGGAATGGCAGGAAGATGTGCCAGGGGAGGGTCAGTTGGACATGAGGAAAAGGTTCTTCACCCAGAGGTGCTGAACACTGAACAGGCTCCCAGGGAGGTGTCACGGCCCCAGCCTGACAGTGTTCAAGAAGAGACTGGACAGTGTCCTCAGACACACAGTGTGAACTGTGGGGTGTCCTGTGCAGGGACAGGAGTTGGATTCAATGATCCTTGTGGGTCCCTTCCAACTCAGGACATTCTACAATTCTATGAAATACTAGGTGAAAAGTCCATGTTTTCATTGTACAGATGAGTTGTAACCATACACATCATGTGCATGTCCAATGTGTGCACATGATGAGATGAACCCAAGGGAGCACAAATGAACCTTGGGGTGCCATAAAGGTCAGTGGGACAGAGATGCTGTTCAGGGGTCTCTTCCAACCTGCAGTATTGTAGGATTCCATGAATCTTTTCCTTGGAGAGCTCTTTCAAGAGAGATATATAATGCCCCAGAGTAAATACAGCAGGTCCTCTGAGGAACGTTTCTGCACTGAAACCCTTGATAGGAAATCTATTGGATACATTTGATGAAAGCAGCTCAGTTCGATCTGCTCACACACTGGAGCACAAGGAGGGTGATGGCTGGGTACGATGCCATGTGGTCACTTGTGTCTCAGGAACTCGTAGTCCAGTAGGAAGCCAATGGCTGTGGAGGGCACTGTGAGGTCACTTCTGCCTCTGCAGGGGATAGGCCAACAGCAGGAACATGGCTGGGAAAGGACTGTGAGGTCACACATACCAGACGAGCAATCGGGCCCAATCAGCATGGCTTTGTGAAAGGCAGGTCCTGCTTGACCAGCCTGATCTCCTTCTATGACAAGGTGACCGGCTGAGCAGATGAGGGAAAGTCTGTGGTGGGGAGTGAATCCGCCACACAGGCTGTGGGTGTCGTGTCGTTAGACTGCAGTAAAGCCTTTGACACCGTATCCCACAGCATCTCCTGGAGAAGATGCAGCTCATGGCCTGGATGGTGTAGCTGTGATGGGTAAAGAACTGGCTGGAGGGCTGGGCCCAAAGAGTTGTGGTGAATGGAGCCAAACCGAGTTGGTGGCCAGTCAGGAGTCGTATCCCCAGGACTCAGTATCGGGGACAGTTCTGTTTAATCTCTTTATCAATGATCTGGATGAGGTGATCAAGGGCAATCTCAGTAGGTTTGTAGATGACACCAAGTTGGGCTGGAATGTTAATCTGTGGAGGTTGGGAAGGCCATACAGAGGGATCCTGGCTGACTGAGGCCAGTTGTCTGAGTTTCTATGAGGCCAAGTGCTGGGTCAGGCAGATGGGTCATAACAACCTCCTGGAACAGTACAGGCTTGGAGAAGAGCGGCTGGAAAGCTGCTGTCAGAAAAAGACGTGGGGATGTTGATTGATAGACCCTCTTCTGAAGAGCAGGAGGCCTGAGCAGCGGTGATTGGACATGTGTAGGTGTGGGAGAGGGTCAGGGCTGACCCTGCTCTGCTCTGTTCCTCTCTCACACTGCCCACGCTTGGATGGACCTCAGATATCATCCATGAACCTGGTGGATCCATGAACCTCCTGGAGTGATGGGTATGGATCCAAATAGAGGATTCAAGCAAGTGTGGGACTGGGACATTAAGGAGATTGGTGACCATTGCCAGGTGTATGAAAGAAGCTGGATGAGTTGTGAGGAACTCAAAGGCATTTGCAGCTCCACAGAAAACCAGAGCCTTGCTGTTAAAGCAACAGTACTTGACATAAAACCCACCCCCAAAGCATGAAACACTCACACTGACCACAGGAAAAGCCTTGTAAAACATTTGAGAAAAATCTACCAGGTCCCAGGGGTCAGGGCTCACCCATTGTGATGATGAACAAGCATCAAGGGCTGACATGGCATCAGAGTCACCTCCACATGGCCCTCACCACCTGTAACCAGTGTCTCCAAGTCTTTCCTTCACCAGCCTCCAGGGACAGGGACCTGCACTGGTTGTTTCCTTCACAGCTGTGTCAGTGATGGCCCTTCATGGGGTCCTAAACACCCTCAGAAACCTGGGGTTTGCTTCTGCCTTTCACTTCATCAGAGGTTTGTTCATTCTTCCAGTAGCTGCAGTTCAGGATCATGGCAGCAGAGGGCTCATTAACATTGAAAATACTCTTACAAGGCAAGGCTCTGTGCATCATTTTCCTATAGGCTTCAAGTCTTGTGTGGATTATTAGGGAGATTTCAGGAACAGCCAAGCAGAGAGCATTTCCACAAGAAACAGCAATAAAGCCAAATTTCTTCTATTTCCTTCCCTGCTCTCCCTACCCTCCCTTTCCAGAACGGGTGGCATCAACAGCTTCCTGTTCATATTGATGTGGAACGTCTCAGGATAAGACTGAATGTATTGGAAACGTGGGTGCCTAAATCACCATGTGAGTGAGGAATCACACAACTCTGGACCAATACATGGAAGTTCTTGGGAACCTCAGGTGCCACAGCACAGTGATACTTGTGTTCAGGGAGCTGGTCAAGTGACCCATCTCCTGTTCTGTAATGGTGTCTGAGTTTGCTCAGGTCATCCCTGACTTGAGCCCCATCCACTGCTGGGTGTTCTCCAGACTCCTGCCTTCAGGAACAAAGTCCAAGGAGACCTTTCTGGTGAAGATGGAGGCAAAGAAGCCATGAAGAACCTCAGTCCTGTCTGATTCTAAAGAAGTGCAGCAGCAGGCCCACAATCGCCCTCTCTATTTAACTGCAAATGAAGCTATATCAGGTCATCTTCCTGCCCTCAGCCTCCCCGCAGGTATCAAATCCAGGGCAGCTTTGGCATCATCCCCACATCCATGGACAAGGTTTCTAAATTCCTCCTTTGCAGCTTCCCCTGCTTCCACCTCCTGTGTGCTGCCTTTGTGCTCTGGAGCTCCAACAGTTCAAATGGGCAGCCTCACGAGATAAATGCTTCTTTTCATGGGAACTCAGATCATTCCTGTGCTTGGAGCAGGCTGTACTGAAAGGCTGATCAGATTTCCTGAGCTCCTTCACACTTCAGACCTACTTCTATGTCCCCACCTCTATCGGCCGCTGTCCCCCGGTATGTGAAAGTCTGGAGCCCACCACCCTGTGCTCTGCTGCTGGCCTTCCTCCCTCCCCTCTGGTGCCTGGGACCCCACTGTTTCCTGGTCGCAACAGCCAAGGTGGACACTGATGTTCACATCTCTCACCAGCTCTTCTTTGTTTCCCACTTTCAGATCCAGGTGCGAATCACCTTTGTTGCTCACCAAGCAGACATGTTAAGAAGTTGTCACAAGATCCTCTGGACTGTTGGCACCTGCCACTTTGCCAGGCCAGTGAATGTCAGGGCAATTACAGTTCCCCATAGGAAACTGCTCATTGACTGGTGACTTCTTCAGGTTGCTGAAAGAAGATCTTTTCCATGATCCAGTAGTTTGCAAAACCCAACGCGCTGTCACCCTGTACTGGGTTTACATGGCAAAGTCTTGGAACTGGGGGTGAGTGTGGTTGTGCTACAGCTGTCACCTCTCTGAGAAGAAACAGGTGTTCGACTGACATCAGACAGCTGATTTCAGCTGGCTCCAAATGGACCCACTCCTTGCCAAATCTGAGCCACTCAGTGATGCTGGCAGCACCTCTGGGATATTGTATTTGAGAAAGGGTAAAAAACACTGCACAACAGCAGGTGGGAGAGAGGAAGGAGAAGATGTGAGAGAAAAGCACTGCAGACACCAAGGTCATATCCCATAGGACCCAAGCAGGTCCCTCAGCAGGCCAAAGCTTGCTCTCCTGAAATCCTGCTCTTTGCCTTGTTATCATCTCCTAGGAGCCTCAGCTTCACTTTCAGATCCCTGACTGTTCCATCCTGACCAACTCTTCCTGGTTTGTAAGTGTGAAGTCCCACAGGGGACCTCACCCCACTGACTTCTCAATCACCCGTGTCAGGAAGATGTTGTCAATGAGCTCCAGCCCCTCCTGGATGGCTGGTACCTTGCAGATATTGGGATATCTCAGGTCTGCCACGAGGACACCGCCCTGGAAACATGAGGTTTCTTTCATTTGTCTGAAGGAGGCCTCATCTCATTGCTCTGCCTGATCAGTGAGTCTGTAGCTGATGTCCAGTCACCACAACATTGCCCATGTTGTTCTGCCATCTCTTGCTGACTCCTCAACCTTCAGCTGACATTGTCTGTCCCCAGGCAGAGCTCCACACATTCCTGCTGCTTTTCCACATGAAGAAAAACTACCCCTTTGAATCCAGACCTCTGGTATTATAAGTACCAGACCCCCAATAGCCCACACTTTCTCCAGGAGATGGTGTTTGTAGTGCCCTGCAGCTCCTTATCCTGTTGTCTTGGGAGAGACACCCTAATCAGGTTAAACCATCTGCATGAAAACATCAATAGCTGAGCAAATGGAGCTTCAGTCCAGGGAGAGCAGCAACTTTGAGAAAATCTGGTGTTCACTCAGGTTCGGGTTTGATAAGTGGAAGTGACCAGTTCTATCCAGGGGCAGGAGAACAAACCCATCCATAAGGTCATGGCAGGACCTGACACGCTGAGCAGTGACCCTGAGGAGAAGGGCCTGGGCACTCCAAGGTCCCCACACCAGCCCGTGGTGCACGCTCACCATGAACAAGGCAGCTGCACACGGGGCTGCATGAGGAGGAGCGTGCGGACCCAGACACTTGGAGTTCTCATCCCATTCGGTTTAGCACTGGTGTGACCCCACACACACGGGGGTGTGCCGGTGTGCGGCTTCCCAGTTTGGAGAAGCAGGGAGGAACTGGAGAGTGCAGGGCTCTGCCAAGGCAGGTTCAGGACCTTGTGCACATGGTGTGGGATGCTGAGGGACCTGGGCTGCTTTGGCCCAGCAGCGCTGGGTAGGCTGCAGCAGTGCAGGAGTAGCCTGAGAGTGCTTGAAGGGTGGTTTCAGAGGTGGTGGAGGTTTTCTGCATAGTGGGAAAGAGCATGAGAAAGGAATAATGGCACAAAGTGCAGCTGGGGAGGTCCAGGCTGGACATGAGCAGGAAGGAATGTGACTGGAAGGGCAGTGCTGTGGTGGAGCAGGTCAGCAGAGGGAGTCTGCATCAGCCCAAGGCTTTGTGCTTCAAGGAACAGCTGGGGAGGATGCAGAGATCTCAGCAAAGGAAGGAAGATGCTCAGACAAGAGCAAGGTGGGGCAGCAGGGGGGATGTCTGCAGCCTGCAGGGAAAGAGGTGCAGGGGATGCCACAGCACAGGACAGGCTGTGGTGGAGATGATCAAGGGATGTAAAGAGGCTGAAAGCCCCCACCAGATATGAGCTCCTTCTCCCCTTGGCTATGGCTGTTGTCTGCACCTCTGATGCCTGTGAGGAGACACCTTGTCCTTCCAGCACAGGGGCCTCATGGCCTCCTTGTCCCCAGCCAGGACCCTGGGAGGTGTGGGACCATAGTCCTGCCCTTGGCCTTGCACAGCCCCACATCACACTGTCCCAGGAAGGGCCCTGGGCAATGTGGGAGGGACAGGATCTGACTCCCCAAGGCTGGGGGTCAAGGCTTGGCCCTTTGGTTAATGAAACACATCCAGGTTTACTCAGCATCAGAGAGACCTTTACTTTGCTTTTCCTGAGCTGTCATCTCTGCCTCCATTTTTCTGTTCTAACCAGACCTTGGGGATGGTTTCTCAGTTGTGCCCCTCAGTGGGACCCATTAGCATTACAAGAAACTTTGGAGTTTGAATCTGAGTTTGACTTCTTGAGAAGTTGCATCAACTCCACCTCAGGGTCTGAGGTCCATGGACTCAGCACCAAACCCATCAGAGGGGTCATTAAAGCGCCTTGGACTGCTCCTGTGCTGCTGAGCTGGGCTGGGATCCTGGGACACAGGGAGCTCCTGGCAAGCGGCAGCGCTGCAGAGGGACAGCTCTGCCCAGGAGCAGCTCCTCTGCACAGCGCAGCAGGGCTGAGGGCTCTGCCTGGGGATCTCAGGGAGACGAGCAAGGCAGAGAGAGATTAAAGGTCGTCAGGACTGGAAGGATGACTGAGAGCTCACTGGAGAAGAAACCTTTGCAGCCCTTGCCATGGTAAGTCTCTGGGTGCAGGGCAATGCAGCTGTAGCTCCTGGAGGCATCTCCTAAAACTGGCACAGGCACAGCTGGTGGGATCTGTAAGGACGGGGATATTGTCAGGGAATCTTGAACAGTTGTGAAGCCAGGTGAACACCCAGGGGTGCCCAGTGCTGTCCTGCAGAGCAGGGTCCCTGCACCCCAGGGCTGTGCCGGGGCAGGGACTCTGCCGCCTGCCAGGGTCAGCGCTCAGCCTGCCCGGGGAGATCCCCATGGTGCTGCAGGGAGAAACTCTGCCTGAAAGGAACAACCCCAGCATTGCAGGGTCCTTCTGCTGTATTGGGTCAGAGCTGCTCAGAGCTCCACATCACTGCAGGACATTCCCAGGGGACTTTTAAAAAAGTGCAGCAAGGCAGTGATTACCTGAATGGGAAGGATCCTGATAATTTAGTCATTTACTCTGGGTTGATGGGGTGGGCGCTGGGGCATAGAAACTAATTTCTTGGTTCAGAATGAGGCCCTGAAATTCAAGATCCATTTCTCTTAAAGGTGAATAAACCTGGGAATATCAGAACTAAACACACCCTGGGTTATAGACAGCATCAGGATGAGTTTTCCAGGCTCATCAAGGCTGGTCTGTTGTTCCCATCAGAGCTGCCCACACAGAGCTGCCCCTGGGCAGTGCCCGGCTGCTGGGAGGGGTCTGCAGCGCAGAGCTGAGCACACAGCGGGTGGGATGGGGTCTGTGACACTGACAGGAGGAGACCTGGGGACACAGACACAGCTGCAGGCAGGGACAGCTCCAGGCAGCAGAGCAGGGGGTGCTCAGCAACTCTTTTGATCCTTCTCTGCAGATGATGCTGGGTGTTGTCTGCTGGGCAATGATCCGACGGTCCCTTGAGCACACTCGATCTTCAGGGGCCCTGACTCTGCTCTGCTGAGCCTTTCCTTGGGGTCCGCACTCTCCTCTCAGAGTCCTTTGCTTCTCTCAGTGAGGGGTCGTGTCCTGCTCTCTCCATCACGTCTCCACCTCTGGGCTGGGGCAGGGAAGAGTCTGCAGATGTGCCCTTTCAAACAGTGCTCGCCCACTTCTATATGAGTCCAGTTGTTTGGCTTTTTCAGAGAGTTATTTGTGTGTGAATTCATCTTCAAAGCAGCACCAGCAAAATCTCTCAAGAGATGGGTAAAAAAACGGAAAGACACTGCTACTCTCCTGACTCTGTTCTAAGCCATAGGAAGGTGAGCCCTATCACCTGTCCTGCCACACAACTCTCCTCATTTTGGTCATGAAAATGAAGACTTTCTCCCTTCCCATATGTGATGGTGGAAAATAAAAACCACAGACAATATTATTATGAAGACATGTTAAGGCTCCCTTCTGCAGCCCACGTTCTTAGAGACATGAGTGCAGATACTGAACTTTTCCACCAATGGTGGTTTACACCTGACACTGCCTGTGAATGCTGGATCTGTCACAAACCAGCTCCCGTGTCCCCGCTGGAGCAGAGCAAAGCTTGCTGCTTGGCAGCACACGGGAAGAGGTCCTGTTGCTCACAGCACACTCAGCCAGCACAAACCAGAAGATAGAAATGCATTTCAAATGAAGTGATTACTATGAAAAGATGTAGAGGACTTTTCAGAAGAGTCTTCCTGCATTTAAATTTGTCATTTCGTTTTTTAGACCAGTACCTCCATGTCAGGAAGGAGCAAATGTCCAACAGCAGCTCCATCACCCAGTTCCTCCTCCTGCCGTTCACAGACACACGGGAGCTGCAGCTCTTGCACTTCTGGCTCTTCCTGGGCATCTACCTGGCTGCCCTCCTGGGCAACGGCCTCATCATCACCACCATAGCCTGGGACCAGCACCTCCACACCCCTATGTACTTCTTCCTGCTCAACCTCGCCCTCCTCGACCTGGGCTCCATCTCCACCATTGTCCCCAAATCCATGGCCAACTCTCTGTGGGATACCAGGGTCATTTCCTATGCAGGCTGTGCTGCACAACTCTTTCTTTTTTTCTTTTTAGCTTCAGCAGAATTTTACCTTCTCACTGTCATGTCCTACGACCGCTACGTTGCCATCTGCAAACCCCTGCACTACGGGACCCTCCTGGGCAGCAGAGCTTGTGTCCACATGGCAGCAGCTGCCTGGGCCACTGGGTTTCTCTATTCTCTGCTGCACACGGCCAATACATTTTCACTGCCCCTGTGCAAGGGCAATGCCCTGGCCCAGTTCTTCTGTGAAATCCCCCAGATCCTCAAGCTCTCCTGCTCACACTCTTACCTCAGAGAAGTTTGGCTTCTTGTGTTTAGTCTGTTAATTGGTTTTGGATGTTTTGTGTTCATTGTGCTGTCCTATGTGCAGATCTTCAGGGCCGTGCTGAGGATCCCCTCTGAGCAGGGACGGCACAAAGCCTTTTCCACCTGCCTCCCTCACCTGGCCGTGGTCTCCCTGTTTCTCAGCACTGCCATGTTTGCCCACCTGAAGCCCCCCTCCATCTCCTCCCCATCCCTGGATCTGGTGGTGTCTGTTCTGTACTCGGTGGTGCCTCCAGCAGTGAACCCCCTCATCTACAGCATGAGGAACCAGGAACTCAAGGATGCCCTGTGGAAACTGATGACTGGATTTCTTCTGAACCTATAAACTCTCTCTGTCTTCTTCTACATAAGAAGACATTCTCATTGCAGGTTCATCCTGTGTGTAGTATTTTTTGTTTCTAGTTGTGAGTTTGGTTTTTTTTTTATGATAATATTTTTATTCCCTTTCTAATTCACTGCCTGCTTTTCTTTTCTCAGTGAGTGGCTGTGTCAATGTGGAATCGTGTTCTCTGTGTCTAAGCAAAATAAAAGATCCTTCACCAGTATTTTTCACTGACATTCTTTCTCCAAGACCTTTCTGGAGCTGCAGTGGTAGTTCCCATGTGCATGGGCAGAAGGGAAGAGAGTCCAGCATGGTAGCCCTGCCAGGGAGCACCAGCGCTTGGTCTTCCAGAGCTGTTCTGGTTCCACTCCCACACTCTCCTTCTCATCCCTTGTGTTGGTGCAAGGCCTGAGTGCTCTGGCAGCTTGGTCCCTGTCCTGCTGTGTGTCAGTGCTGTGAGCGCAGGCAGGGACAGGCAATGGACACTGCTGTGACAGAGCTGGCCTCACAACAGCCTTTCCTGATAGAAAGGTGATCTCCTATGGGCAGGGCTTCAAGGTTTAGGTCTTCTTACAAAGATTCTCTCAAGAACATGCCCAAGAAAGTGACCCACATATGAAACACCATTGTTCAGCTGAACCGTGTGTGTGTGCAGGGCTGGCACACAGCAGTGTCCTCTCACAGCCAGGCCTCCTGCCAGAGACCTGCAGGACCAGCAGAGCAGGGTCTGGGCTGTGCCCCTGTGCACTGGACACCCCACAGAATCTCCCCCAGGGCATCGTCATGGTCTGGCCCCACACTGCCAGCCCTGGTCTCTCTCCCCAGCTCACAGACATTGCTCTTCCCTCCATGGATGGACACTGAATGAGTAGGTCAGAAATCCATGTCTGCATTGTAGAGATGAGATGTGAGCATGCACATCATGTACGAGAGGTGAGATGAATCCAGGTGAACACTAACGACAGCAGCTCTTCCTGGGGGTTCCATGAAGGCCTGTGGCACAGACAGTGTCTCAAGGTCACTTCACATTGGGAGTAACAGCCTATGGGAAACCACCCACTGGGATCTTCTTCCTTGAACTGATGTCCCTGTGTCCATTCCTCATGATGTAGGACACCTCAGATGAGTGCAGAGCAGGTGACACAGCACAGGGCTGAGGCTTCTCCCATCCCTTTGGAGTGGCAACAGGAGACCAGAGAGAAACTGAGACTACGGCCTCTATGTGCAAAAGGGTCAGACTCTGTCTGTGAGCATCCCTGGGTGCAGAAGGAGTCCTGAGACCAACTCAGATATGGATGCCTGTTGGAACCGTGGCATTTCTGTATGTTATTCCAGGAACAAACCTCAGTGGCCCAGTGAGATTCATCTCAGCTGCTGGGACAGGCTCATTTCAAGTGCTCTGTCACCCTTGCCCATGATTCTGGATTGTGCTACCAAGAGTGACAGCAGAATCAGAGAAGTTCTGAGGTCCTCAGGAAAGGAAGATGTCAAACCCATCTTCAAGAAGGGCAGGAAGGAGAATTTGAAGAATGAAGGAGTGGCCAGCATACCTCTGTCCCTGGGAAGGGGATAGGCCATGTCTTCCTGCACCAGTTTCCAGGAACCTGAAGGACAAGGAAGGGATTGCTGAACAGAAATGAGCGAAAAACCCAATGAGTCCCAAGAAATGCTCTGGACCCATCCCAGAGCTTTAGACCCCCAGGAAAGAGCTCAGTGACGGTGCAGCCCATCCAGCTGCATCTGTGTCCCTCACTGAGCAGCACAACCAGTGTGCAGTCACCCCATGGTTCTGCAACCAACCTGCTCTGCAGAGCATCACTGCCAGTTTGGGGCCCAGTGGGGAGAACAGGATGGGACCAGGAGCACCAGAGCAGATCAGAGGAGGAATGGGGGAGATCACACAGGAGCTGACCTGGGCTGGAAATGGCCTTGGAGAGAAAAATGCTGGTGTTCAACTGCCCCATGATTATACCCAGAGTTTAGGGTGCAGGGCCAGAAATCCTTGCTGTCCTGGTGGTTCACCAGGCCTGGGAAGTAGCTGGAGAAGGATTGGTGTCCCCCACTTGCCATCCCTTAGTGCATCATCCCTCATGAAGGGTGGGATGGAAAGCAAGTCTGGGACCCTGTGTCAGGACTTGCACTGAAGAAAGTATTCACCCAGAAGCCACATCATTTTGCTCTGGTATTTCAGTGCTGGTGCTCATCACATGTTCTGAAGACAAACTTATGCATCCCTCTTGTTAACCTTACCCCAAAAGTCACCCCTAGAAAAGGTTCCTGAGCTGGGGTTGAGCTGGAGAACTGGGGTCCAGCTGTGACCAGGGGAAGGACAAGGCCTGTCCTGGGTCCCCTAAAGGGCTGGCAGCCTCTGTGACCTCCACCAGAAAAGGCAGCATATAGGAAACTGTAGACCATCCCCAAGCCCTTTGGAGGCCCTTAGGAAGAGTTCCTCTCTCCAAATATTCAGCACAGCTTGTTGCTGCACGAACAACCAGGAGAAGCTGCCCAGATCCCTCATTCCAGTCCCCATCTCCTCCACCCATTACGGGAAGTGCTCTCCCCCTTGTCACTGAGGTGGTTCCAGGGACCCAAGAGACACCTGTGGGGAGGAGATGTTGGGTAGGGATATAGTGTCCTTCAGTCCTCATGGTAGCTCCTGCTGGGCTTTGTGCCACTGCTCACAACCCTCTGAGCCTGGATGTTCAGCCAGTTCTCAGTGCTGCTAAACAGGAATATGCCCATGAGCACATTGGGCTGCACTGGGAGGAGCGTGGCCACCCAGACAAGGGCAGTTATTGTCCATCATGACTCAGCACTGGTGTGGTCACATCTGGAGCGGTGTGTCCCACTGTGAGGTTCCCCATTCTGGAGGAACGGGGAGGAGCTGCCATGTGGTCAGAGAAAGTCTGGGTCATGTGTGGAGATGTTGAGAGACCCAAACTTCTTTAGCCTGGTGAAGGGGAGGCTGAGGAAACATGCTGGTTTTACTGAAATTGAGTTAATTTCCTTCATGCATTTTGAACCTCTGTCCTTCACAGCCAGTACAGTCTTTTGTTTAGATTTACTATGACAATAGTGAGATAATGACGTTTCTTCCCTGGGATAGAGTTAATTCTGTCTTTCAGCAGCTTTACAGTGTTTGCCATTTGCTATGAAAGGAATGTCAGAACTCACTGAGATCTCGGCTGTTGTCAGGGAAACCAAGGACTTCTTTGGCCATCCAGCTGCAGATGCAAATTGGCAAGAGGGGGCACAGACAGGACAGCACCTGGATTGACATCCGGGTCAATCAACGAGCTGTTCTCTACCATTAGTGTCATGCTCGGTATAAAGCTGGAGATGCCCTTTCCAGCCAGTTAGTTTTGGTTTGACGGCTACTTTGATTGACTCTGTTTGGAAGTTCCATTCTATTGGGAGTTCAGTGTTAGTTCAGATTTATGATGTTTTCCTGATTTTCAGTTGGTCCTTGGGCCTCTCTGCCTTTTGCACTTTTACTTACTCTTGCTGGGATCAGCTGTTCAGGACCAGGGTTCTCTCTTCTTTGGGGCTGCCTGCTCAGCACAACTGGAGTTATGTGGGGGATTGCACTGAGTATCATATATTTTACTTTATGTGTATTTTAGTATAAGCATATTAGAAGTAGCAGTGTATTATTTTCATTGTCTTATTATATTTTTTTATAAACTCACAGGTTTCTCTCTTCCCTTTCATTTCTCTCTCTTATCCCACTAGAGGACTGGGAGCAGGATGTGAGCAGCTCTCATGGTCTTAGTTGGTGGCTGTGATAAAATCATGACAAGAAAAGGTAGTAGTAGCTTCAGAAATGTTGAAAATCACTTTCCAAGATGACGGCACTTTTTCTTTTTAGTAGATGGAAACAGCAAGAGAAAGGAAAACCATCAGAAACTGCAGCTCTGGAGGTCCAGAGTGGAGCTCAGGATAAAGAAATGTCATTCTGAGCACATGGCTGTGGTCATTGAGATGGACTCTGGATCAGCCATGGCTTTGTGTTTCAAGGAACAGCTGGTGAGGATGGAGAGACAGCAGCACAGATGGGGACACACTAGGGTGAGAACAAGGTGGGGAAGCACATGGGGTGTCTGCAGCCTGTGGGGAAACAGCCACAGGCCTGGGACAGTGTAGGATGGACCATGGTAGACATGGCCAAGGGCACTGGCAAAGCTGGATGTCCCTGCAAGAGCCAAGGTCTTTGTCCCCTTGACTATGGCTGATGTTCCTGCCACTGAGGTCTAAGAGGAGACAAATGGTTGTCATGGCCATGGCACCCGTTGCCTCCTTGCACCCCCAGGGAGTGTCACACCATTGTCCTTCATTGGGCATCACACTCCCCACAGCCCAAGAAGAGCCCTGAGCCACACGTGAGGGACAGGATCTCCCTTCCTAGGGGCAGGGGCTCAAGGCTTGGCCATTGTCCTTCATCAAACAAACCAAGGGTTTTCTCAGCATCAGAGCTGCTGCACTTTGCTTTTGCCTGATGCAATCACAGCCTCCAATTATCTGATCTAACGAGTCCCCGGGCAGGCTTTGTCAGTAACAGCCCTCAGTGGGGACCATTAATGCTTCAAGGTACTTTGGAGTTTGCTTCTGACTTGGACTTCTTGAGAAGATTCTTCAGTCTGTGCTTGGTATCTGAGGTTCATGGACTCAGCACCAAATACGCCATGGGGCTCATTAAAACTCAGAAAGCCCTAACGAGCGATGTTTCTTTTGGTAATTTCATTCAAATCTTCAAGACTTGTAGAACTAACTGGAGAGGTTTCAATGGAACACTTAGTGATGAAGATTTCAATAATTTCTTAAAGGAGGGTTTTTTCTTTCAAGGGTGTTTTCTGTCATTTTTCATTGTATAGAAGAAGTGACAGCAGCATTCTACACTGGACATTGATCCAGAGGGTCTCCTGAAGACATCTGGACAGGGAGGAGAACAGTGCCTTTAGGCTGGACACTGTATGGACAACCTCACTCCGCACCCCCACCCCCAGTCTGCCAGTTCCCTCATTGGCCACCAGAGACTTGCATCACTTTTCCTCACATCAGGCTTCTCCACTGAGCTCTGCAGGAGATGCTGCAGCTCCTGTGCACCAGCTCCACGTGCTCTCCTGTGCAAACACTGCACAGTTTAATAAACAGTAAAACACTTTCCTCAGCTGTGTGTGTAAGCTGGATCTGATGAGGTCCACCATCCACAAGGGACATCCACACAAGAACTATTTTTAGACAGAGAGACAGGAAAGGATAGATAGAAACACAATTAACTTGCTGTGTACCATGTTAATTAGACCTCTGAAGACTGGGGTAAGTTTGTAACTGCCTGAGGCTCAAAGCAGAAACCAGACAGTTGAGAGGCAACTGAATGACCAAAGAGCAAGTGGAGGAGGAAACCTGAGAGCACTGGGAAGGGTGAACATCCAGACAGACTGTCGGAAAGTTGTCCTTTGACATGGACATTTAGTCAGGAGAGGTGGAAACTCCTAAATGACAAGGGAGATGAAATAATAGTGTGTTGGTAATAGAAGTACAGGGGAAGACCGATATTTCTTCTCCTGCCTTTAGTACACGACCTGGTGATTCACTTTTTGTCCTTTTATTTTTTTAGTTAATATGTTAAACAAACCACCACCAAGCCCACACAAACAAACAAAAAACACCCCCAAAAAAACAAACAAACAAAAAACAAACAAACACATACACACAAAAAACCCCATGTGCACGTATCCAACAGACATCAGTCATTAGTTGTCTCACCATAAACAGCCAGTGCCATTTTAGGGGACCCATTTTATTCGAGGTGCTGGCCTGGGATTGGCATCTATCACAGAGGACCTGGGGGAGACCAGAGCACCTTGCAATGCAGATGGAAGTTAGGCAGGGGTTCCCAGGGCATCTACACTGGCACCAGGTGTTTGTGTCCCTGGAGCTGAAGACATTTGTCTCCTAAATCCATGCCCAGTTCTGCAAAACTCTTAGTTTTTCAAAGAAATAAATACCCCAAAATACTTAAAAAGAAAATAAATAAATGTTTAATATGTAAGAATGTAATATCTGCCATATGAAAAATCAATATGTAAAAAGCTATCCATGTAGCTGAGGACATGTGTGTCTTATATCCATTTCTAGTTGTGGAAAACACTTTCCTTTTTGAAGAAAATAACCCCCCAAAGACCTAAAAAAAAGGAAAAGTACATTGAAACCTTCCTTGACTTTGAAACTTTGTCTTCAGTTCATATTTTAACTTTCATTTACATTAACTGACATCGGATGGGCCTGCAGGCATGAAGCCAAGATCATTTTGTGTCTTGCATAGCGCCTCATGCCCTCTAAACCTTCCCTGCCCAGGACTCCTCACACTTGGCTTAGAGCGAGTCGCACTGAGGTGTTGGCTGGGTTTAGATGTTGGTTTAGATGGTCACCTACAGCACAGGTGCGTTCATGTCCCTTAGTCATCTCCTTTGCTCCCATTAGAAACAGAGCCCAGCATCACAATGGGATCATAAGAGAACTGAGGTTGAAGGGACCTCAGCAATCTGCAGTCCAACCTGTCAGAAACTGGGTCAGAACAAGGTGTTCAAGCCTTCATTCAATCAGAGATTGAAAACCCGCAAGGACAGAGGCTGCAGAGCCTCTCTGGGTGACCTGCAACAGCACTTGGCTGAGCTCCCAGGGCAGGGGTGTCAAATTCATTTTCACCGGGGGTCACATCAGCTTCACAATTGCCTTAAAGGGCCGAATGTATAAATGTAGGAGTAGTTAAATTTATACAGTCCTTTAAAATGACGTTCTGCCATTTGAGGGTAACCATGAGGCTGATGTGATCCCTGGTGAAAATGAAGTTGACGCTCACCTCCTAGGGAAAAAGCTTTTCCTTATGTCCTGGCTGAACCTCTCCTCTTTCACCTGCCACCCATTCTCTTTTGTTCTTCTGCCACACACCATGGTGAAGAGCCTGGCTGTGTGTTCTCCATGATCTCCTTGTTGGTATTGACAGGCTGTGATGAGGTCCCTGTCATCCTTCCCTTCTCTGGGCTGGAAAAGCCCGGCTCCCTCAGCCCCTCCCCACAGGCCAAGTGCTCCAGTTTCTGGCTGTCCTGAGGCCCTTTGCTCAACCCACTCCAGCTTGCCAATATCTTTCCTGAACTGGGATCTGAGATCTGGATGGACTATTCCAGAGAATCCCTTCCCTCCACCTCCTGGCCATGCTCCTGGTGGCACAGCCCAGGGTGCTCCTGGCCTCCCTTGCACCAGGGCACACGCTGCCTCCTGTCCAGCTCCCTGCCCACACAGACCTTTCCCACAGAGCTGCTCCCAACCAGACATCCCCAGCCTGTGCCATTGCCAGGTGAGTCCCCTGCAGGGGCAGACACTGGTGTTTGTCCTGCTGGGGTTTCCTGAGGGTCCTCCAAAGACTTGCTCTCCTCCTTGAACCCCTTCATTGAGCATAGAGGCCTGGGAGATGGTTTCAGTAAAGACTCAGGTACGGAAGTCATTGAGTCCCTCTGCACTAGTGTCAGTGTCTGCTGTTACTAAATTTCCCTCTTCACTCAGCAGCAGCTCTGTTTTCCCTTTCTTCAGCCGTGGTCTCTAACACAGCTGTTAAAGCTCTTAGTTTGCTCTTGACTTTTCTTGCAGCCGCCAACTCCAGGTGACCTTTGCCTTTCCCGAAGCCATCCCTGCACAGTAAAGCCAATGTACATGTACTCTTGTCTTTACTGTCCTTGCTGTCACCCCTGGCAGCTGCTTTGTGGCCCCTGTCTGCACCTTGTGCTGTGACAGCCCAGCCCTGCTGCCCCACACGTGGTCCCACAGCCCCATGGTGCAGGTTCAGCACAGGACAGGGTGCATTCGGGGTGGGGAACGGTCTCCTGACTTGATAGCCAGAGCAGTCCTTGCTGCTTCCTGTTAGGCAGCCTCTCCAAGCTCCTGGAGAGGTCGTGTCACCTGTGGGGTCACAGACAGCCCTGCTCCAGGGTCTGCCAGGGTCTGGGCCAGGAGAGAGTCTGGGCAGAGCTGTCCGTTCCCTGAGACAGGCCCTGAGCCCAGCAGGAGGATGGACATGGCCTCACAGGGAACCTTACCCGTAAACCTGGGGTGCGCGGCCAGTGCTGGAAATGGCCCATGGGCGATGGCCAGTGACTGGGGGGTGATGAAGGCCCTGGGCCACCTTCCTGGTCTGTCCATGTCACCAAGGGCATAGAGCAGTCTCCTCTCTCCTGCACCTGCATGTCTTTGATCCCTTCCAGAAGCCCTGGCTCTGCACCACAACCCCCTGGTGTGAGTCTTCACCCTGCATGGTCATGCACCACGAGATACACGCTGATGTTTTTCTCTCCCAGGTACTTTCCAGCCCAGTCCAGTTCTCTCAAGGTTCTGCCACCTCCCCTGCCCTCTCTCCACCACCAACACCCTCTGCACAGCAAAGCCCAGTCAGGGCTGGTCCCACAGCAGTGCCCATTGCGGGTGCTCTGGGCAGTCACCCCACAGCCTCTGCCGCTCTGAAGGGCACAGCAGCTCCTGCAGCTCAGAGAGAAGTCACCCCAGAGGTGGGTGAACACTCATGGTAAAAGGAAAAGGAGGCACTTGTGTCATTTGCTCTCCTCTCCAGCAGATCCTGAGAGGTCTGCAGCCCCTCCATGCCATCCCCTCTCCCCAGGCCAGCACAAAAGCCCTGGCCCTTGAGGACCTCAAGAGCTCTTACTGCTCCAGGCACAGAGCAGCCTTCCCAGAGCTGATGCAGCCAGGAAGGTGTTTTCATGTCACATTCCTTCTAACTATGCTGAGGATGGATCTCGGACTGAAAACAAACAAAAAAAGCTGTTGTAGGTTCATTTATTTCACTTAAATACAATGAGAAACTCCCCATTTACACAAAGTGTCTCAGTCACACAAAATGTGAGGATACTTAATGGGATGAATAGTGACATAACTTTGAAGATGACACCATGTGGGGAAAAGGGAAAAAAAAAGTAGAGAAAGAAAAACAAACTTAGTCTGTCATGATGTACACTGGAGCCCACTGCAGAGAAAGTAGGCCGTCTATGGCTGCTGAAAACATCCAGTAATCAGCTTCCTCAGAGCATTCTTGAGCTCCTGGTTCCTCATGCTATAAATGAGGGGGTTCAATGTCGGAGGTACCAGCGAGTACAGAACAGACACCAGTAGGTCCAGGAATGGGGAGGAGACAGAGAGGGGCTTCAGGTAGGCAAATGCACCAGTGCTGATAAACAGGGAGACCACGGCCAGGTGAGGGAGGCAGGTGGAAAAGGCTTTGTGCCGTCCCTGCTCAGAGGGGATCCTCAGTACGGCCCTGAAGATCTGCACATAGGACACCACAATGAAAATAAAACATCCCAAAACCAGAAAACCACTGAAAGCAAGAAGCCCAGCTTCCCTGAGGTAGGAGTGTGAGCAGGAGAGCTTGAGGATCAGAGGGATTTCACAGAAGAACTGGTCCACAGCATTGCCCTTGCTCAGTGGCAGTGAAAATGTATTGGCCATGTGCAGCAGAGAATAGAGAAACCCAGTGGCCCAGGCAGCTGCTGCCATGTGGACACAAGCTCTGCTGCCCAGGAGGGTCCCGTAGTGCAGGGGTTTGCAGATGGCAACGTAGCGGTCGTAGGACATGATGGTGAGAACAGAATATTCTGCCGTTATAAAGATCAAAAACCAAAAGATCTGGGCAGCACATCCTGTGTAGGACATGGCCCTTGTGTCCCAGAGGGATCTGGCCATGGACTTGGGTACAGTGGTGGAGATGCAGCCCAGGTCAAGGAGGGCGAGGTTGAGCAGGAAGAAGTACATGGGGGTGTGGAGGTGCTGGTCCCAGGCTATGGTGGTGATGATGAGGCCGTTGCCCAGGAGGGCAGCCAGGTAGATGCCCAGGAACGGCCAGAAGTGCAAGGGCTGCTGTTGGAACGATAAAGGACTCAGCACTCCGATTCAATGTGAATCACGCCAAAGCCATTTATTACAGAAACATGTCTCCTTATATACGCAACTATTCTCTAATCACGAATCCACGCTCCAAGCATGGATTCGCTAAATGAGTATCATGGGCAGTCCACACGCTGGAGCCCCACCGATGATAGGTCCGACGACTCACGCCATGCTGAGGCCCTGTTAGTGAAGAAACGCCCCTCTTTCTCACAGCAGATTCTGTTCTCAGCTTCTCAAAGTGGCCTTGAGATTCCTTTGGGCCTGACTAATTCAACAACATATCTCCTTCTAACGAAACCCCTTCACAATTCCCCCTTTGTGTTCTTGAACTAGTCAGGCCCCTTAAACAGCATGCTGAATCGTCTTTGAAATACACTGCAACACAGGACACGTGATTAACAACATAATTACAATTACATATAATGTAGCTAAACCTTACTTAATAAGATTAAACAACTATCTGCTTATACTCAAACATTCATATCATATATAAAACTTTAATTCTACTTATGACAACCTTACCAACGCACTATTTTAGAATAGTCAGACAACTTAATACAATATATTCTCTTAAATTCTTAAAAGATCTATAACTGCGCAGTTTATAGAGTAACGTACTTAATACCATCAGCATATGCTAATTATTGACTTAATATCTTAAAACTTATATTAACCTATTCATATGCTAATTATTGAATTAATATCTTAAAACTTATATTAACCTATTTAAAAGATCTATAGCTTAATCTTAATATCTCTTTTAAAACCTTACCAGTTGCTAAATTAGGTTACCATGGTAGAAATATCTTATACTTTTACCTTATCTATGCATAGATTATCTAATTGTAATATCACCCTTTTGGAACTCTTACTATCTGTTCAAATTAGCATTCTCTATGGAAGGTACCTTATCTGTTTACTAATAAGCTTTTAGACTACTGGGTCTAAGAGCATCTATAACACTGAATAAGAATTCATGGTTTACATTTGAGACAATTCTCACAACTTATCTCCCTCCTGTCCTTCTGCATCTGTCGAATCTTTGTTGTCTTTATTCAGCCATGGCTTGATCCGTTTCGCAGGAATCCATTTTGATCCTTGGTCTGTAATGACACAAGCATAACCCTTTCCCCAAGTTATTAATTGGAAAGGACCCTCCCATTCACCAGTAACTCCATTGCGTATTTTGACCTGACATTGATTTTCTCTAAGGTCTGTCAAGTATCCTTTTAAGCTTGTTCCATGACGAATCATAGGTGGAATGTCGAACCCTTGCGGAGGGCGTAAAAAGTTCAAGACATATAATGCTTTGCTTAGTCTGTCATGCGGAGTAGTACAGTCAGTTCCCCCTTTTTGTTTGTCAAGCTGATGCTTGAGAGTTCGATTCATCCTTTCTACCAAGGCCTGACCAGTAGGAGAATTTGGTATCCCTGTAATGTGCTTAACACCCCACAATTGAAAAAAAGGTGGCAGTAGCTTTGGCGATATAACCAGGTGCGTTGTCTGTCTTGACCTGTGCAGGAACTCCCAAAGCTGCAAAAGCAGAACGTAAATGTCGTTGCACATGTGAACTAGTTTCACCAGTCTGAGCAGTGGCCCATATGGCGAAAGAATATGTATCAATAGACATATGCACATACTTCAGCCTGCCAAATTCAGGGACATGTGTAACGTCCATTTGCCACAATTGCAAGGCTCCTAATCCTCTTGGATTGACTCCTGCACCCAGCCCTACTGAGATGCGCTGACAATCTGCACAACTTTTAACAATACCTCGGGCTTCACTTTCGGACAATGAAAATTGCCGCTGTAAGACCTGAGCAGACTGATGGAGGAAACTATGAGAGCGTACTGCTTGCCCAAACCTATCTATTGGAGGTGGAACCGAGGCAGGAGATACAAGAAAATCAGCTCGGCAGTTTCCTTCAGCTAAATCGCCTTGAATTGTCAGATGACTATGGATATGTGTTATGAAGTATCAGTGTTGTCTCTCTTCGACCAACAACCATAGTTGCTTGAACAAAGACATCAGTTGTGCATCCTGAACCTCTTTGAACAATGATCTTTCAATGCGAGCTACCACACCTACCACATACAAAGAATCACAGACAATATTCACTGGGCTATGAGCAAATCTGATAAACACTTCTATTACAGCCCTGAGTTCCAAATGCTGAGTTGATCCTTTCAGGTCAGTTAGTATCACATTGTGCCATTTTCCATCTGTTTTCCATGTAATTGCTGCTTTCTGCATTTTACCCCCTGCGTCAGTGAACACTGTGGGTCCTTTAACAGGAAATTCTGAGAGAAGAGGGGGACCCTCCTCCATTGATCCCATATTCAAAACTGACATTAACTTGTGTGGAGGGGAAAATGTCTTAATTAAGGCTTGAGAATCTAATAACGCAATCTGAAAAGGTAAGGAGTTCTGCAAAGCCCACTGTAAATATTCTGAAACGAGGGGAACAATGATATATGCAGGCTCAGCCCCTGAAATTTCGACTATTCTCTGCCTACCTTTCATTATAAGCTGAGCAAAGACCTCAACCCTGGTTGTAATGGTTCGTTTGAGTCGAAAATGCAAAAACACCCACTCTAAGATCTTTAATGGCTCCTTACCAGTTGTCCATTGCATTATGAGAGCAAAAGGATAGTTAGTATTGTTTACAATTAGTAGTCCGATTACATAATCTGGGTTCCACCTATGGCTGAAAGCTTTTACAAGTTTGGACATAATCTTTTTCAGAGCAGCATCCGCCTCAGCAGTAAGCGTTCTAGGAGAGCTAATGTCACTATCCCCTTTTAGCAGTTTTACAATTGGAGCTAAATCCTCATTAGTGATCCCACAAATGCTCCGGACCCAATTCAGATCACCCACTAGTTTCTGCACATCATTTAAGGATTGAATGACAGGCCGACATACTATTTTCTGAGGTTTCACTGTGGACTGAGAAATTTCCCAACCAAGATATTTCCACGCTGGTTGAATTTGTACCTTTTCTGGAGCAATTAGCAATCCTCTATGCTGCAATGTATCAGATACTTCATTTATCAACAAATCAGTCGAAAAAGTTTTCCCAGCTATTAATATGTCATCCATGTAGTGGTAAATCACTAACTCAGGATGAGATTTTCTGACTGATTGCAAGGCCCAAGCTACATAAATTTGACACATAGTTGGGGAATTTTTCATTCCCTGTGGCAAAACTACCCATTGATACCTTTTCGCAGGTTCAGCCTTATTTACAGAATTTGTGGAAAATGCAAAACGTTTACAGTCATCAGGATGCAAAGCAATGGTGAAAAAACAATCTTTCAAGTCAATTATTAAGATCTGCCAATTTTCTGGAATCATGACAGGGGATGGTAATCCCGGCTGTAATGCTCCCATGTCTTCCATGGTATCATTAATTTTTCGAAGATCATGTAACAACCTCCATTTCTTTGATTTTTTCTGAATAGTAAACACAGGAGTATTCCAGGGACTTGTAGACGGCTCTAAATGCCCTTTTTCAAGCTGTTCCTGTACTAGCTCTTCGACATGGGCGAGTTTTTCTTTACTGAGCGGCCATTGATTTACCCATACTGGATCATCATTTTTCCACTGTAATTTAAGTACTGGTCACCCATCATCAATGGCCGCTTCCAGAAATGCTGTTGTTTTGTCACCAGAGTTGCTCCTAGTTGTCCTAACACATCCCGTCCTAATAGAGAAACAGGGATAGACATCACATTCATGCAGTAAAGAACTAAATTATTCATGTTCTTCTGTATTATCACAAAATGCACATTTTGAGTCAACGGAATCTCATGATTTAACAGACTGTGAACTTATCGTACCATGTAACAAAGACCTATCAAAATTGCAACATGCTTAAACAGATACCCACAAAGAAAACAGGTTAATAAGGAAAGCATCTTGCAGACTTTAACAAGTTTTCTTGTGTTATCAGTTAAGTCTCTCTCAGCTTGCTGAAGTTCAAATCGCCCTGCCTGTAAAACTGTCTGAAAAGATTTAATGATTTCTTGTCTGAGTGCTTTTCTATGTTTTAAAACACCTCCCAATACCGATTTTTTAGGAACACAACTGAAAACAATCATTCCTGACCCCATCTTGCAAGTAAAAACCTTGAGGGGGGGGGGGGGGGGGGGGGGAGGTGGGGGGGAAGCACAGGGCTGCTTGCAGGCTGAGTGGGAAGAGCAGGCAGAAGGTTTTATGGCGCACTTAAAAACAACTGGTGAAACAATTAACTCACATTCCTGACAAGCTGCTTGATTTTCAGAGAGACGGTACACAGGAACACATAATATGTACTGTAAAACTCGCAAATAACATGCTGATAGCAAACATTAGTATTTTCTACTGCTAATTTCAACACCAGTGCTTCCTTAACTTCTAAGTTTTCACTCTGCTTATTGATGGTCCCTTGAAGGTGGTCAATAAATTGCATGTAATTCTCATAATTCTCATTGGGACCCTGATTTACAGATTGACAGTTGCAAATGATTTGGCTGCTTTGTTGGTTTCAGGCACCTCTCTCATACCTTGATATTGCTGACCATTGGATTCACTCGCTAATAGCTGATCTGATCTTTCACACAGTTCTTTTGCCCAGTTCTTATCCGGCGGCTCCTTCTGTTCTCTTGTAGGAGTTAGAAGGATAGAAAGCGGTGAAGGCGGACACAAATCAGTAAAATAATTGATATTACACTTATTTACGACTTTAGCATTCTCAACTTTCACCAGTCATTTTGACAAATTATCTGACTCCAGTTCTTTGGACTTCTTGGTCTCTCCAGGGTCGTGTGATGGTACAGGAGGCCATCCACTCGGTAATTTTCCTCCCTCCGCCCCAGACTGTTGTATCATCGGGGGTGCCGAAGGCACAACAGGGGATGGAGTAAGGAGGGTATTGAAAACACGAACTGGGTAAGCTTCACAGTTATTTTTAGAGTTCTTATCAGGCTGTAACGCTGCAAAAATTCCAGTAACAGCAGCCCGCTCAGCCTTAAATTCTTTTAAGGTGGAAATTATAAGCTTCCGTGTAGTCGCTAATGATTTAGCTTCATCTCCATCGCTAACCTTATCCCATAATTTCTGCCCTATATCGTCCCAAAGTTCAATTTTAAAAGCTTTCTCAGCTTCTGTCAGGTAGCCGTTAGTTCTACAACAAACCAACAGTCTACGTATGTTACTTTCTTCATATTTAAGTCCTCTCATAGAGAGAATATGCAGGAGGATCTTAACTATAGCTTCTTCCTCTGAGGATATATTCTGCCCCGTAACTTCACTCTTCCCTCCTCCTGCTCCCAGCCGCTCACCTTTCCCGGGGCCTTCTTCAACAAAATTTATCCGCGGAACGTCCGTACGTCTCCGCCCGGCTCTCAGTCCAGCTGAGCCGCCTCCGGCTGGGCCGCTCCAGGCTTTTCCCCGACCTTAGAGAGACGCCGTTCGGAGTATCACGTCGGGGTCACCATTTGTTGGAACGATAAAGGACTCAGCACTCCGATTCAATGTGAATCACGCCAAAGCCATTTATTACAGAAACATGTCTCCTTATATACGCAACTATTCTCTAATCACGAATCCATGCTCCAAGCATGGATTCGCTAAATGAGTATCATGGGCAGTCCACACGCTGGAGCCCCACCGATGATAGGTCCGACGACTCACGCCATGCTGAGGCCCTGTTAGTGAAGAAACGCCCCTCTTTCTCACAGCAGATTCTGTTCTCAGCTTCTCAAAGTGGCCTTGAGATTCCTTTGGGCCTGACTAATTCAACAACATATCTCCTTCTAACGAAACCCCTTCACAGGCTGCAGCTCCCGTGTGTCTGAGAATGCCAGAAGGAGGAACTGGGTGATGGAGCGGCTGTTGGACATTTGCTGCTGATGAGCACGTGGCACTGTCACAGGATCAAAAGAAAGTGACAAGTTAGGGGAGACTTCTCTGAGCAAAATCAAAGCTATTTCTCATACACCCTCCCCCTGATCCACACCCCCTTGTCCTTTTCCAGACCTTCCTCCAACTCTGTGGCTGAGCCCTCGTGGTTCTGTCTGCAGGTGCCACAAGGAGCAGGGCCTGTGCCCACTGGTTCTTTCCTTGGAGCCCCCGGCCCTGAGGGCAGAGGCCTTGCTGGGTGGGAGAGGAGGCCAGGGGGCTGCTCAGAGGAGGGATCTGCACTGCAGGGGATCATACACAAATCACTGAATTCACCCTTCGACTGCATTTCTTGTTTGAGTTTCATCTCATTCATTGATCCTGTCCCTTCTGCCAGGAGATTTTCCTCCTGGGAGGTGTTCCCCTGTCCATGTCTCTTCCCTGTCAGCACTCACAGATCATCCCACCGTCTGTACCCTCACCCTGGCTCTCTAGATCCTGCCTGTTCACAGGGCACTGCCTGGGGGCATCTTCCTGTTTGCAGGTTGGAAAAAAGGACAGGTTCAGCTGCTGTGATGCTCCTGCTGTCCACAGGCAGGGGAGTGGCTGAAGGGATGTTCAGAGGCTTCTGGCAGATGAACTGATCACTCAGAGTTGCAGTTCAGGAGTCTCAGTGACTTGCTAAAACTTGAGAGCTTCTTTTACATTTATCTTTTCCTACAACCTCCCTCCCCTGAGTCATGGAAGAGATAACTAAAAGCTCCTTATCTTTTTAGTAATATCTGTAGAGATCTTCTTGAAACGTCCTATTGTAAGAGGTCTGGAGTGAGCAACCCTGACTCACAGAGAACCCAACAGCAGAAGGACCTTGCCCTGCCGTGGGTCGCTCCTTCCCCCCGCAGCTTCTCCCCTCAGTGTTGTTGGGATCTCCCTGGGCAGCCTGAGCGCTGACCCTGGCAGGCAGCAGAGTACCTGCCCTGGCACAGCCCTGGGGTGCAGGGACCCTGCTCTGCAGGACAGGGCTGGGCACCCCTGGGTGCTCCCCAGGCAGTCATCCTCAGCAGAAGGTGCCATCATGCCCTTTCCCACTGACAGTGCAGCAGGGAAACCCTGCTCTGGAGTGTGTTCTTCTCTGCAACAGAGATACTGTGAGAGAGACCTGGCAGATCCTGCAACACTGTGTCATGTGCCGCTTTCAGGACATTCCTTCAGGAAAAGCAGTTGCATTGTCCTACATGCAGAGACTTACCATGTTAGGACTGTGAAGATTTGTCTCTCAATAATCCCTTAGCAACCAACCACCTACATTGCCTTTCATATTAATTTTCACCGGGGGTCACATCAGCCTCACGGTTGCCTTCAAAGGGCCAAATGTATAAATGTATGAGTAGTTAAATTTATACAGTCCTAAAATCACATTCGGCCCTTTGAAGGCAACCTACTGGAAGGCAGGAGGGCTCTGCAGAGGGATCTGGATAGACTAGAAAAATGGGCTGGTTCCAATGGGATGAAGTTCAAAGAGGCCAAGTTCTGGGTCCTGCACTTTGGCCACAACAACTCCCTGCAGCACTACAGGCTGGGCACACAGTGGCTGGAGAGCAGTCAGGCAGAAAGAGACCTGAGGCTGCTAATTGACAGGAAGCTCAACATGAGCCACCAGTGTGCCCAGGTGGCCAAGAAGGCCAATGGTATCCTGTCCTGTATCAAAAATAGCATGGGAAGTGAGGCCACACCTGGACTATTGTGTTCAGTTCTTACCCCCTCAGTTCAGGAAAGAGATTGAAGTGCTGGAGTGGATCCAGAGAAGAGCAACAAGACTGGTGGAGGGACTTGAGCACAAGCCCTATGGGGAGAGGCTGAGGGAGCTGGGCTTGTTCAGTGTGGAGAAGAGGAGGCTTAGAGGTGAGCTCAGCACTCTCTAGAACGACCTGAAGGGCAGTTCTAGCCAGGTGGGGATTGGGCTCTTCTCCCAGGCAGTCAGCAATAGGACAAGGGGGCATGGGCTTAAACTCTGCCAGAGGAAATTTAGGCTGGAGATTAGGAAGAAATTCTTCACAGAGAGAGCGGTCAGGCATTGGAATGGCTGCCCAGGGAGGTGCTGGACTCACCGTCCCTGGAGGTTTTTAAACTGAGATTGGACATGGCACTTAGTGCCATGATCTAGCAAACAGACTGGAGTTGGACCTAGGGTTGGATTTGATGATGTCTGAGGTCTTTTGCAACCCAGTCCATTCTGTGATTCTGTGATTCCCACTATGAAGAAAACCTCCACCATCTCTGAAACCACCCTTCGAGCACTCTCAGGCTACTCCTGCACTGCTGCAGCCTCACCAGCGCTGCTGGGCCAAAGCAGCCCAGGTCCCTCAGCATCCCACACCATGTGCACAGGTGCTGAACCTGCCTTGGCACAGCCCTGCACTCTCCAGTTCCTCCCTGCTTCTCCAAACTGGGAAGCCGCACACTGGCACACACCCGTGTGTGTGGGGTCACACCAGTGCTGAACCGAATGGGATGAGAACTGTGACTCTGTGACTCTGTAATTCTGTGATTGTGACTCTGTGACTCCGTGACTCTGACTGTGGCTCTGTGACTCTTACTGTGACTCTGTGACTGCAACTCTGTGACTGTAACACTGTGCCTCTGTGACTCTGTCTGTGTGACTGTGACTGTGTGACTGTGTGACTGTGATTCTGGCTGTGACTTTGTGATGGTGACTCTGTGACTCTGACTCTGTGACTCTGTGACTGTGATTCTGGCTGTGACTTTGTGATGGTGACTCTGTGACTCTGACTCTGTGACTCTGTGACTGTGTTTCTGACTGTGACTTTGTGACGGTGACTCTGTGACTGTGAGTCCGTGACTCCGTGACTGTGAGTCTGTGACTCCCTGACTCTGTGGCACTGTGACTATGACTCTGGCTGTGACACTGCGACTCTGTGACTGTGTGACTGCTGCCCTGAAGCTCTTGAGGTTCACTAGAAGTGGATGAACCTCCAGAAGGGTCTATGGGACACCTAGAACCTGGGTGGGTTCCCCATGTTTTTTGGGGCACCTAGAACCTGGTGGCCCTTCCCAAGCACCCTTGGACCACTCAGACCCAAAATGTCCCATCCCTGGACCCCTTGGACCACCCACACCCAACATGTCCCCTCCTGGTGAGGTAGGACCTCCTGGTTATGACTCACCTGCCCCTTGTCCAGACCTACTCAGGGCTCTTTTGTGTGACCATCAACCACTACAAGTGGCTGCCCATCTACAACGCCGAGGTGGTGGCCGCCTACCAGGGCAAGAAGCGGAGTGAAGCTCCTCCCCACATCATCTCCGACTCGAACAGTCTTACCAGAACATGCTGATGGGTAGGGACCTCCTGCTGGGACCCCAAACTTGAAGATCCCACCCCAAAAATGGGTCCTGACCTAGACCTGGTCCTCACCTGGAGGATGGAGAATCCCATCCAAGATCCCAAACATCTCTTCGAACTTCATCCCTCCTCATATGGAAGAGGGTGAACCCCAAGATCCCAAACATCTCTCCTAATGTCATCCCATCTCTCTCCTCCTGGCAGATCATGACAACCAGTCCATCCTCCTCACGTAAGTCACTGCCCCTCAGGGCCCTGATCTTGGTGTCCCCAAAGTGTCCAGGAATGGGACATATTGGATGCAGAGTTGGGACATTATAAGTCTTGGTGGCCTAAAGTGTCCAGAGATGGGACATGTTAGGTCTTGTTGGCCTAAGGGGCCCAGGAATGGGACATCTTTCCCTGAGTAGCTCAGGGGAGACAGGAATGGGAAATTTTGGATCTTGATGGCCCAAGTGGGCTGGAGATGTGATAGTTTGAGTCCAGGGATGAGATACCCTGGGTCTTGGTGGTCTCACAATGTCCAGAGATGGGACATCCAGGCTCTTGGTAGCTCAAGTGGTCCAGAGATGGGACATATTGGTCTTGGCAGCCCAAGATGCCTGGACATGGGAAATCTTGGTCTTGGTAGCCAAAGGGGTCCAGAGGTGGGACATCCTGGGTGTTAGTGGCATCACAGTGTCCCAGGACTGGACATCTAGGCCTGGGTGTCCCAGAGTGTCCAGAGATGGGACATTTTAGGTCTTGGTGGCCCAAGATGGCTGCAGATGGGATATCTTGGGTCTTGAGATGGGACAACATTGGTCTTCATGGCCCCAAAGTGTCCAGGAATGGGACATTTTAGGTCTTGGTGGCCTAAGGGGCCCAGGGATGGGACATCTTTCCCTGAGTAGCCCAGGGGATACAGGGATGGGAAATTTTGGCTCTTGATGGCCCAGGTGGGCTGGAGATGGGACAATCTGGGCCCAGGGATGAGATATCCTGGGTCTTGGTGTCCTCATGAGGTCCAGAGACTAATCATAGTGTTTCTTGGTAGCCAATGTGGTCCAGGGATGGGACATCTTGGTCTTGGTGGCCCAAGATGACTGGTCAGAAAGCATCCTGGTCTTGGTAGCCAAAAGGGGTCCAGAGATGTGTCATCCTGGGTCTTGGTGGCCTCACAGTGTCCAGTGATGGGACATCTAGACATGGGTGCATCAAAGTGTCCAGGGATGGCACATTTTAGGTCTTGGTGTCCAAAAGTGTCCAGGAATGGGACACCTGGGGTCTGGGATTGGACATTTTATGTGTTGATGACCTAAGGGGCCCAGAGATGTGACATCCTGGATCTTGGTGGCCCAAAGTGTCCAGGGAATTGTCCTGTTGGCCTGGGTGGTCCAAGGGTTGGGGAATTTTAGGTCTTGGTGGCCCAAGGGGGCTGGAGATGGGACATCTTGGGTCCAGAGATGGGACATCTCTGGTCTTGGTGTCCCCAAAGTGTCCAGAGATTGGGTCTTGGGTCTTGGTGTTCTAAGGGGTCCAGGGATGGGACATCTTGAGTCTGGTTGGCCAAAAATGTCCAGGGGTGGGTCATCCGGGGTATGGGATGGGACATTCTTGCTCTCAATGGCCCAAGGGGTCCAGGGATGGGACATTTTAGGTTTTGACTACCCAAAGTGTCCAGGGATGGGACATGCTGGGTCTTGGTGGCCTCACAGTGTCCAGGGATGGGACGTCTTGGCCTGGGTGGTCCAAAGGGTCCAATGGTTGGGACATTTGAGGTCTTGGTGGTGCAAGATGTCTGCAGATGGGACATCTTGGGTCCCAAGATGGGACAACCTTGGTCTTTGTGGCCCCAAAATGTCCAGGGATGGGACATCTTTGCCTGGTTGTCCCAGAGTTTCCAGGGATGGGACATCTTGGTCTGGGTGGTCCAAGGGTTGGGGCATTTTAAGATCTTGGTGGCCCAAGGGTGTCCCAGAGTGCGCAGGGATAGGACATCTTGAGTCTCGGATGGGACATCCTGGCTCTCGGTGGTCCAACGGTTCCAGGAAAAGGACATTTTAGGTCTTTTGGTGGCCTAAGGGGACCAGACATGGGAGATCTTGGCCTGGCTGGCTCAAGGGGGCTGGAGATGGGACATCTTAAGACTTGGTGTCTCCAAAGGGTCCAGGGATAGGCCATCTCCCTAGGGGTGCAGGGATGGGACATTATAGGTCCTGGTAGCCCAAGGGGCCCAGGGATAGGATATTTTACGTCTTGGTCACCTAATGTGTCCAGGCATGGGACATCCTGTGTCTTGGTGGCCACATAGTGTTCAGGGACGGGACGTCTTGGTCACTTAAGGGATCCAGGGATGGGAAATTTTGCCTCCTGATGGCCTCAGAGAGTCCAAACATGGGACATCTTGTTGGCCTAAGTGGTCCAGGGATGAGGCATCCAGGGTCTGGTTGGCCCAAGGGGGCTGGAGATGGGACATCTTGGGTCCAGAGATGGACAACTTGGTCTTGGTGGCCGAAAGTGTCCAGGGATGGGACATTTTAGCTCTTGGTGCCCTAATGGGTCCAGGGACAGGAAATTTTACCCTGAGTGGCCCAAGGTGTCCAGGGATGGGAAGTTTTGGCTCTTAGTGGCCTCACAGTTTCCAGGGATGGGACATAGTGGTGGTGAGAGTGGCCGTGTCTCTTCTGTCACCGGGACCAGGCCACGGTGGGGTGACCGCCTCCCTGCCCTGTATTTAAAGGGGTGCCTGGGCGGGCTCCTTTGTGACATCACCAGTGACGTCACAATGCCCACTGTGGCAGTTGCACAACCCCCTGAGATCCAGAGCCTTCAATATGGCTCCTTAGCACATTTTGTGCCCCACTGTGCCTCTCCCCATGTGCACACCATGGTGGGACCAAGGTACTGGCAGTCACGTTCTCCCCCACCCTGGGCAGGGTGACTTCACCTCCACCAGCTTGATACAGGCAATTAACAATTCACTAATTAACACTTAAAGAACTAACACTTAAAGAGCTAACAGAGAGCTAAGCCTTAACCCACATCTCTATTGCCTAACCTTGCTTAGCTTTGTGTAACTTATTGTACGAGAAACAGGAGTTTGCTGACACCTTGCAAAGATGAAAAATCTTGGGTGCATTCTTTGTGTGTCCTTGGGTGAACCAGATAACAGAAACTTGGGCACAGGACAGGAGATGCACCAGTTTAACCAGCTCAGCAGTCTGAGTCCCAGCCAACTCATCACACTGGACCAAAGGTCCCAGGTACAGAGAAGAGGACCCGGGGTCACGATCACGTACATGTTGGTGGCTTATCAGTTCCTTAGGCACAGCTTTAATGACACACACATAGACCAGCCATGTGCCTGAAGGTGGCCGATCAGGTGCTCAGGTGGAAGTGACCTCAGAGCCACCATCACAACTGTGTGCCTCTTGCCGGCCCACAAGTCCCTGAGGCACCACAGACCTGGTCCCAGCAATGCTGCCCATCTCCTCCTTGGTCCTAACAGCTGGTCAAATACCTGTAACCTCACATCCTTCTTCAGATGTCCCGTGGCTGCTCCAGAATCACCCTATGTTGCCCCAGGGGGCCAAGCTGCTTAAGTATGGTAGGGAGAGGGGTTGGAGGTGATGGGGTTTGAGCATGGGAACGAGAGCTTTGAGCATGAGATGTTCACTTTAGAGGTTAAGGGTTAGAGGTAAATTTTGAGATTGGGTTTAAAGTAGTGCATTACTGTCAGGGTGAGGGTTGGCATTTAGGGGTAAGGTTAGAGTTTAAGATTATTGCTTAGAACGCAAGTAAGGGCCTAACATGAATGCCACAGTCAATGTCACAACGGCATCACTGTTACCTGAAACCCTGCAGATCTTTCATCTCTCTTGGCCAAGCCGTTCTTTCCTCTCCTCTCTTGACTCAGTTCACCTTGACCTTCCCACATCTGTCATCACCTTGGGAGCAGCTTTCTGATGGCCTTCATGACTTCTGAGTATTTGCCTTCCCGCTGCTGGTCACTCAGTTCCTGTGACAGAAGTGACCTCACAGCAGCGTCCAAAGGGACGCAATGAGCTGCTGTGCTGCTGAGGTCCCTGCTCAGTCCACCCAGCAGCCCTGCACCACCCCTTAGGTCCCCTACTTCAGCTCATGGCTACCAGCTCGTACTCCAGAAGAGCTCCCATAGGTCCTGGGAGACTTTTCCCAGTCACACGTGGCGCTTCAGCTGCCTCATGAAACTTTTCGTAGTTAGTTAGTTAGTTAGTTAGTTAGTTAGTTGGTTGGTTAGTTAGTTAGTTAGTTAGTTAGTTAGTTAGTTAGTTAGTTAGTTAGTTAGTTAGTTAGTTGGTTGGTTGGTTGGTTAGTTAGTTAGTTAGTTAGTTAGTTAGCTAGTTGGTTGGTTGGTTGGTTGGTTAGTTAGTTAGTTAGTTAGTTAGTTAGTTAGTTAGTTAGTTAGTTAGTTAGTTAGTTAGTTAGTTAGTTAGTTGGTTGGTTAGTTAGTTAGTTAGTTAGTTAGTTAGTTAGTTAGTTAGTTAGTTAGTTAGTTAGTTAGTTGGTTAGTTGGTTAGTTAGTTGGTTAGTTAGTTAGTTAGTTAGTTAGTTAGTTAGTTAGTTAGTTAGTTAGTTTTGACAGCACCATGGGCAAGTGTCAGCAAGCTAATTAAACACTGTATCTCTATTTGAATCTTTTTATGCAGCCATTTCCTAAAATGACAGAATCACAGAATGTTAGGGATCGGAAGGGACCTCAAAAGATCATCTAGTACAATCCCCTACCGGAGCAGGAAATACATTGCCTACCAATGGTTTGAGAAGCACTGTTCAGAGGATCTTGTCAATTTGTATTGGCACATTTTATATCTCTACTTCTTTCCCTCTGTCTCTTTTACGTGCCTACCCTTTGAAGAGCTCTCTGAGGAAAAGATTAATTGAATTATGGAATACCACAGATTGGAAGAGACTCCCCTGTCAGTGTCTTCAACTGGATCAAGTGAGGCTCCCCTTACAACTGTTCTGAGTTCTTATAATTCAGCGAGCCTGTTGTCCTGCACATCCTCTCTGGCATTTGCAAGCAACTTAAGTAATTGCTCAACTTTATCCAGTTTTGCAGCAGAAACTGCTACAGGGATCTCTGAAACAGTCTGATTCTTCACCCAGGATGTTAATAACTACCTTTATGAACAGGAAATAGGCCCAGGCACAGCAGGATTTGCCTGTCTCCAGCACTGTCTGGAATCCCACAAGAAGAAATCCCGCACAAGTTGGGCAAACCTTTAATTTTTGCTGATTTTGGAGGTGGTTGATATTGAAGGAGGTTGACTTTACTCGATCGCTTGGTTTCGTGTTGATCCATTGTCTCAGACTGGTTTCTCCTGTTGTCTCTGTGGACGATGGGATGGGAAAGTCCTTGGAGCACCCAGGTGACTGAAGAGCTTTGGTTGCGCACCTGCACAACTTTGTTTCATCACCTCAAACCCCCCATCTCCTCCTCTCCCCCTTATCCCCTTGCATTTTGAATCATCCTGGTTTTGGAGCTGTCTGCTCTATTCCTTTCTACGTCTGAAAACAAATGTAAAGATGAAGGGAAAAACACCAGATTTTATTGCATATGTGGGCTTTTTTTGTGCTTCTTTCTCCTAGATGTGTGGTTTGATTTAAGAAATATAACTTAATAAATCAAAGAGTCGAGACTTGACTACTGAGTTCCACCTACCCCACAACAGGTGCCTGTGAGAGTTTGTTTTCCCGAAGCTCCCTGTATAATCAATGGAGACAGGAGAAAACTCTCAAGGCTGGGTCCTCCCAACCTATAGCTGGCACGCAAAAGAAAAGTTACAAATCTCTTCCAGTCACTTTTCTCCTGGTCTGCATTTAGGTCAGGACGTTTAATAGTAACAGCAATGAGCAACTGTTTGGAAGCAACTGCGTTTCAATGCAGATGGATGGCAGATGAGACTGTGTGGAACCATAACCGATTTCAGTCATTATTTAGAGTACTAAAGAAGAAGAGTTATACTTGTTCTCTATTCTGCCCTCCTATCCCCTTTCCTCAAGAAAGAGAGAGCACGAAGCTGTGGAAGAAAGCAGGGGGTTATGGAAGAGGTGCTTGATACTGCTTATTCTGAAATCAATAGATACTCAGGGACTCCTAATCCAAAAAGGCAAGTACTGAAGAGTAGAGAGAAAAGCTTTCGATATACATTTGATATGATTTGATTTGATTTGATGTGATTTGATTTGATTTGGTTTGATTTGATGTGATTTGATTTGATTTGATTTGATTTGATTTGATTTGATTTGATTTGATGTGATCTGATTTGATTTGATTTCATTTGATTTGACTTGATTCAATTTGATTTGATTTCATTTGATTTGACTTGATTCGATTTGATTTGATTTGATTTGATTTGATTTGATTTGATTTGATTTGATTTGACTTGATTTGATTTGATTTGATTTGATTTGATTTGATTTGATTTGATTTGACTTGATTTGATTTGATTTGATTTGATTTGACTTGATTTGATTTGATTTGATTTGATTTGATGTGATGTGATTTGATTTGATTTGATTTGATTTGATTTGATTCGACTTGATTCGATTTGATTTGATTTGATTTGATTTGATTTGATTTGACTTGATTTGATTTGATTTGATTTGATTTGATTTGATTTGATTTGATTTGATGTGATTTGATTTGATTTGATTTGATTTGATTTGATTTGATTTGATTTGATTTGATTTGATTTGGGGTCAAATCAATTTGGGTCCCCAAGGGACCCAAAAAGGGACCCAGGAGTTTGGGAGGGACCCAGGAGTTTGGGAGGGACCCAGGAGTGCCCCAGTGGACCCAAATAGGGACCCAGGAGTGCCCCAATGGACACATTTGTGCAATAAAAGGGATGACTTAGCCACAGAGGTGTGATAGATGTTTGGAACCAGTCTGCATGAATTTGGAATTTGGCAGGAATGGCATAAAATAGCTACCAGACTTTAAAATCCCCTGTGTTGAAGGAAGAATTCTTTACGAGTGTTCGAAAAAGGTTGAAAGAAGACGACAAATTGTCTGAGATCTCCAGTTTAAACTGGATAGAGAAAAATCAGGGTGTGAGAAATGCTTGAAATACTTTATTTGTGTACTATAGGAAGACTGCAAGGAAGGAAAGAAGCAGAGAAGGTTTTGTAGAGCGTTTCACGCAGACTGTGGAATTATCACACTTGTTTTTTGCCGTGTTCCTGTCTCAGCATGATGAACTGAAATTCAACATGGGACCAGAAAATGGAACTGCAGTTACTGAGTTTGTCCTAGAGGGTTTCTCAGGGCTTGATCAAAGACTACAGCTCTTACTCTCTCTGTTCTTTCTGCTCATATACCTGACAACAGTGATGGGGAACACTACCATAACTTTCCTCGTATATGCAGATCACCGCCTACAAACCCCCATGTACTTTTTCATTGCCAATCTGGCCTTCCTAGAAATCTGCTTTACATCCTCCACAAGCATAAAATTGGTTGTGATCCTGGGTTCTGGTAAGAGAACAATCTCACTAAGCAGCTGCTTTGCCCAATCCTATTTCTATTTTTCCATCACTTTTTCTGTGACAACTCCACCTTATTCAAACTGTGCTGCTCTGACACCAGCTTGCTCTGGAAAATAGACTCTGTTTTCTTATCATTTGTCATTCTGGGTTCCTTATGTTTAACTCTGGCATTTTACATGTGCATCCTTTTCTGCATTCTACATCTTCCAGCAGCCTCTGGGAGGAAAAAACCTTTTACCACGTGTTCTTCCCATCTCACCACTTTGGCCGTTGTATATGGGAGCTGTGTTGTTCTCTATGCATGTCCTTCAGAATATGTTTCCTTGGAGACTAACAGCATTGTAGCGTTGCTGAACACTGTTCTGTACCCATTCTTAAATCCATTCATCTATGGTCTCAGAAACAAGACTGTGATACTGGCCCTGAATGAAGCCATTGCCCGTACAACAACACAGATTTTCCCCTAATCATGAGGCATTTCTGGACAGCAATTCCAGTGATCTGCTATCATATGCTAGATAATACCAATGCATATGTACACAAGCTCCAGACACAGATGACTCAGGAGATTTATGTTCTCGTTGGATGTTGTTAAGTGATAAGAAGCTCCTCTGCACACACAAAGAAGGCACTAACAAAGGCAGGAGAAGTAAGTCAGTTAATACCCTGCCCCGACTGCTCCCAGCACCATCACAGGAGCCACCAGCTCATCACAAGCCCACCTCCAAAACCAAGAATAGCACAGAGGCTCATTGGCAAGTGGGAACCCAAATTACAGGCTCTGAGGAATTAACATCTTGTTCCAAGGCTGCCCTGGGAGTGCCATCAGCCTCATTGTCCAGGTTTGAAGCCCATTGAGAGGAATGACTGAGAGCAGCTCTCTGGATCACCATTTAGACTAACAGGATTTTGCCTAGGGGTGCAGGACACATTCGGGTGCAGGGGAAGAACGTTTCTGGATTACACAGGACTTATCATGGGAAGTCTGGGGAAGGACCCCAACCAGTGCAGTCTGTCCTGTCTTCTCATTAAACTTAATTTCTAAATCTATGCTATGTGAGCAAATCTCTCCTCTGCGTGAATGTGTGAGTGTAGCGAGCAGAACAGGAGCAGGGGGTCAGACAGCCTGTATGTCATTGGTGCCAGCAACTGAGAGACCAGAGTGACCAGACATAAGAGTGTGTGTGCACATGTGTGTGACTGGGGGGGTCTGTACCAGTATCTGGAATGGGGCTGCAGCCCTGGGGGCTCATGTGTCCTGGTGTCTGCAACTGGCAAGGCCGATATCCTGAGGAGGCTGCTGAGCAGACTGTTTGGGCCCAGGATCCACCCTGTTACAGGTATATGTGTAAAACAGACTAGACTAGACTAGACTAGACTAGTTCAGTGGGAAGAGGCCTACAATGATCATCTAGTTCCAAATACCTGACCCATTCAGGGCTGACCAAAAGATAAATCATGTACCAAGGGCATTGTCCAAGTGTCTCTTAAACACTGACAGGCTTGGGGTATTGACCACCTCTCTAGGAAGCCTGTTCTGGTTTTTGACCAACCTTGATAAAGAGATGGTTCCTAATATCTAGTCTAAACCTTCCCTGACCAAGCTTTGAACCATTCCCACGTGTCCTATCGCTGGACACCAGGGAGAAGATCTCAGCACCTCCCTGTCCATGTCCCCTCCTCAGGAAGCTGTAGAGAGCAATGAGCCTCCTTTTCCCCAAACAAGAGAAGCCCAGAGTCCTCAACTGCTCCTCAGAGGACAATCCTTCCAGACCTTTCACCAATTTTGTTGCTCTGCTCTGGACACATCCAAGGGCCTTCACATCCTTGTTGTAATAGTATATGGGGCCCAGAACTGCACACAGCCCTCAAGGTGAGGCCATACCAATGTTGAATACAGCAGCATAGTCACGTCTTTTGACCACATGGCCACGCTGTGTTTGATGCACCCCAGGATGGGGGTTACTGTCTTGGCTGCTGGGGAACAGTGTTGCCTCCTGTTGACCGTGTGGCCAACCATCACTCCAGATCCCTTTCTGCAGGGCTGCTCTCCAGCTGCTCTCTCCTAATCTACACTTGCACTCAGTGTTACTCTGTCCCAGGTGAACAACCCAGCACTTGGACTTGTTCAGTTTCATGCCGAGTTCCGGGTTCTGCAGTTGGGTCACAACAACCCCATTCAACACTACAGGCTTAAGGAAGAGCGACTGGAATCTGACAATGGAAAAGGACCTCGGGGTGTTGATCAGCACCTATCTGAACATGAGCCAGCATGTGCCCAGGTGGCCAAGAAGGCCAGCAGCATCCTGGTGTGCAACAGGAATAGTGTGGCCAGCAGGACCAGGCAAGTGATCATCCCCCTGTTCTCGGAACTGGTGAGGCTGCACCTCAAATCCTGTGTGTAGTTTTGGGCCCCTCACTACAAGACAGACCTTGAGGTGCTGGAGTGAGTTCAGAGAAGGGCAGTGAAGTTGGTGAGGGGTCTGGAGAACAAGTCAGATGGGGAGCAGTTGAGGGAACTGGGACTCTGTAGCCTGGAGAACAGGAGGTTGAAGGGAGACCTTATCACTGTCTACAAGTGCCTGAAAGGAGGTTGTAGCATGGAGGGTGTTGGTCTCTTCTCTCAAATAGCAAGTGAAAGGACAAGAAGAAAGGGGCCACAAGTTGCACCCAGGAAGGTTCAGTTTGCATAATAGGAAAAATTTCTTCACAGAAGAGGTTGTCAGGCAGTGGAACAGGCTACCCAAGGAAGTGGTTGAGTCACCATCCCTGAAGGTGTTTAAAAGACATATAGATGAGGTTCTTAGGGACATGGTTTATAGCCAGAGTTAGGTTAATGGCTGGACACGATGATCTTGAGGGTTTCTTCCAACTTAAATGATTATATGATCTCACTGGGATGAGAAACATCATGGGGCAGCTCACCCATATGGAGTACCAGTATGGATGGATGAATGGGTGGATGGATGGATGCATGCATGCATGTATGCATGGTAGGGCAATCAGATAGATAGATGGATTGAGACAGAGAGGAGCATCAACCTCCCTATCAGCCCAAGGGCTGGGATCAGCCATGGCAGGAACACAGGACCGTCCCCCTGTGTCCTCTGCTCTTGTTTTCAAGAGATCCTTCACACCCGTTGCTGGCAGCCCTCTTGTGCCAGCCCCTCTCACCAGCACAAGACTCCTGCCCAGGAGCTCTTCATGCTGCTCCTGCTACCGCAGTGACAGAGCAGCCTGCCCTGAGCTGGGGAATGCAGAAATAGGTTTCTGTGGGTCATTTATTCCCCCGTTGAAGCACAGAGCACTAGGAGCAGGCTGTGGTGCCTGAAAACCACAGTGAGATAGTTCAAGGCAGATCACTGAAGGTCCTTCACCATCTCCAGGAACACTGGGCACCCACAGATGGACACTCAAAGCAGCACCGTGACGTAACATCTTGCCCCATGTCCTCCCCTGAGCGCATGAAAAACCCAAGTACAGCAGCATGGCCTTGGTGGGGGGGAAATTTATTCAGGCTGACCACAGCTTTGGAAGAGGAGCCCAAGCTCCAAATACAGAAAGTGAGGAAATCCCCTTTTACGGGGTGTTTCGAAAAGATGGAGCAAATTTCAGAGATACAGTGATTTCAAAATGGATCCATCTTTTTGAAACACCCTGTGTTACAGAGATCCAACACAGGAAGTCGTGGTCCCAGAAACAGGTAAACAGGTCTCTGGTTCCAAGAGGCTGGCTTCATGCCTCTGGAGAAGTTTTGTGGATGAAGAAATTCTTTGACAAACATGGTTATCGCAGATAAAATGCACAGCCCAAAGCAGGATCCTGAGATGAATTGGAAATAACTTCTGAAGAGACTTGGGTAACTAATTGTTCTAACAGAAAAATGATTGAATCACTTTCTTCAGTGCCACTTTCAGCTCCTGGTTCCTCATGGTGTAGATGAGGGGGTTCACTGCTAGAGGCACCAGTGAGTACAGAAAGAGACCACCAGGTCCAGGTTTGGTGAAAAAATGGAGGGGGGCGTCAGATAGGCAAACATGGCAGTGTTGGCAAACAGGGAGACCACGGCCAGGTGAGGGAGGCAAGTGGAAAAGGCTTTGTGCCATCCCTGCTCAGAGGGGATCCTCAGCACGGCCCTGAAGATCTGCACATAGGACACCACAATGAACACAAAACACCCAAATGCTACTAAAAGACTAACCACAATAAGCCCAAGTTCCTTGATGTAGGTGTTGGAACATGAGAGCTTGAGGATCTGGGGGATTTCACAGAAGAACTGGCCCAGGGCATTGCCCTTGCACAGGGGCAGTGAAAATGTATTGGCCGTGTGCAGCAGAGCATTGAGAAACCCAGTGGCCCAGGCAGCTGCTGCCATGTGGACACAAGCTCTGCTGCCCAGGAGGGTCACGTAGTGCAGGGGTTTGCAGATGGCAAGGTAGCGGTCGTAGGACATGACAGTGAGAAGATACAACTCTGCTGAAATGAAAAAGGAAAACAGAAAGACTTGGGAAGCACATCCCATATAAGAAATTGCCCTGGTGTCCCAGGGGGAGCTGGACATGGACTTGGGGAGAGTGGTGGAGATGAAACCCAGGTCAAGGAGGGCGAGGTTGAGCAGGAAGAAGTACATGGGGGTGTGGAGGTGCTGGTCACAGGCTATGGTGGTGATGATGAGGCCGTTGCCCAGGAGGGCAGCCAGGTAGATGCCCAGGAAGAGCCAGAAGTGCAAGAGCTGCAGCTCCCGTGTGTCTGCGAACGGCAGAAGGAGGAACTGGGTGATCGAGCTGCTGTTGGACATTTGCTGTCTGTGAACATGGGGACCTGTGCAAGGAGGAAAAGACAGTGACAAATTAGGGGAGACTTCTCTGAGCAAAATAAACATGCTTTTTCTCATTAAAACCTCCTCCCTGAAAGAGGGATATGTCAGTTTATTTTGTTTCTACAAAATGAGAAACATGTTTCATCACAACTTAAAATACAGCTTAGGTACCTGGTTTCCATGAATCATCTCTGGGGCAAGACCCCCAGTGTTGGTGTCAGAACAAGAATGGAAACACACTCCCACGCCAATCCCATACAGCAAGAGCACCAGGGAGAGGTGGAGAAACAGGGAAGGACACTGAAGTGTTCCTGAAAATTAAAGCAATAACAGAAAGGCAGACGGGCAGGCTGTGGAACCTCCTCCTTACCCGGCTGTGCTGATGTCACTCACATAATGACACTGTAGAGCAAGTACGTTTAGCACCTTTTCTGCGTACCACGTACCAGGAACCCTTCACCTGGAGGTGCAGCTGGTGAGGTGAAGACTCATGACCTGGACCCCATGGCTTTGGGGCAGAGGCTCTGCTGGGGAAGAGAGGAGACCAGGGATTGCACTGGGAAACATCTCTGCACTGCAGGAGATGGCAGGGGGGGTCCTGAATCCCGCCTCCCCAGCATTTCTGGTCCATCTCCCTCTCCCTGCCCATGCCTGTGCTGCCTGCAGCTGTGTCTCTGTCCCTGGGTCTGCTCCCTGTCAGTGTCACAGACCCCATCCCACCCACTGTGTGCTCAGCTCTGTCCTGCTCACACCTCCTGGCACTGCCCAGGGGCAGTTCTGTGTGTGCAGGGACTCAGGAGCAGCTCAGACAAGTCCTAACGAGAATTGGGGTCTCAGTGTCTTCTCCAAAGAGATAAATAAATCCCCGTCTCCCACTGCACACCAGACAACCAAGAGTGGAAAACTGAAAGCACAGACTCCTTCCCTTGCAGCTGTTGCTGTCTTGATGTTGTTGTTCAGAAGGACCCTCTGCCATGTCTGTGGGGTTGATCTGGAGCTCTGAGCAGCCCTGACCCACACAACACCCTTCAACCCCACAAGCTCCCTGCCTGCCCTGCCGGGGGTCGCTCCTTCCCCCACAGCTTCTGCCATGGGATCTCCCCGGGCAGGCTGAGTGCTGACCCTGGCAGGCGGCAGAGTCCCTGTCCCGGCACAGCCCTGGGGTGCAGGGACCCTGCTCTGCAGGACAGCCCTGGGCACCCCTGGGTGCACAACTTGCTTCTCAGATTTTCAAAGTTGCTGAAAAAGATCCCCATCCTTACAGATCACATCAGCTGTGCCTGTGCCAGTTTTAGGAGATGCCTCCAGGAGCTACAGCTGCATTGCCCTGCACCCAGAGACTTACCATGGCAAGGGCTGCAAAGGTTTCTCATCCAGTGAGCTCTCAATCATCCTCCCAATCCTGACCACCATTAATCTCTCTCTGCCTTGCTCGTCTCCCTGAGATCCCCAGGCAGAGCCCTCAGCCCTGCTGCGCTGTGCAGAGGAGCTGCTCCTGGGCAGAGCTGTCTCTCTGCAGTGCTGCCGCTTGCCAGGAGCTCCATCTGTCCCTGGAGCCCAGCCCAGCTCAACAGCACAGGAGCAGCCCAAGGAGCTTTAATGACCCCTCTGGTGCCGTTGGTGCTGAGTCCATGGACCTCAGACCCTGGAGGAAGATGAAGAAACTTCTCAAGAAGTCAAAGTCAGATTCAAACTGCAAAGTTTCTTGTAATGTTAATGAGTCCCACTGAGGGAACCTACTGAGAAACAGTATCCAGAATCTGGGTAGAGCAGAAAATTGGAGGCAGTGATGACAGGTCAGCAAAAGCAAAGTAAAGGTCTCTTTGATACTGATTCAACCTGGATGTGTTTCTTTAACCAAAGGGCCAAGCCCTGACCCCAACCCTGGACTCTTCCTGGGACAGTGTGATGTGGGGCTGTACAAGGCCAAGGGCAGGATTATGGTCCCACACCTCCCAGGTTCCTGGCTGGGGACAAGGAGGCCATGAGGTCCCTGTGCTGGAAGGACAAGGTGTCTCCTCACAGGCATCAGAGGTGGACACAACAACCATCGCTAAGGGGAGGAGGAGCTCATGTCTGGTGGGGCTTTCGGCGTCCACATCCCTTGATCATCTCCACGACAGCCTGTCCTGTGCTGTGGCATCCCCTGCACCTCTTTCCCTGCAGGCTGCAGACATCCCCCCTGCTGCCCCACCTTGCTCTTGTCTGAGCATCTTCCTTCCTTTGCTGAGATCTCTGCATCCTCCCCAGCTGTTCCTTGGAGCACAAAGCCTTGGGCTGATGCAGACTCCCTCTGCTGACCTGCTCCACCACAGCACTGCCCTTCCAGTCACATTCCTTGCTGCTCATGTCCAGCCTGGACCTCCCCAGCTGCACTTTGGGCCATTATTTCTTTCTCAAGTTCTTTCCCACTATGAAGAAACCTCCACCACCTCTGAAACCACCCTTCAAGCACTCTCAGGCTACTCCTGCACTGCTGCAGCCTCCCCAGCACCACTCAGCCAAAGCAGCCCAGGTCCCTCAGCATCCCACACCATGTGCACAAGGTGCTGAACCTGCTTTGGCAGAGCCCTGCACTCTCCAGTTCCTCCCTGCTTCTCCAAACTGGGAAGCCGCACACTGGCACACACCCGTGCGTGTGGGGTCACACCAGTGCTGAACCGAATGGGATGAGAACTCCAGGTGTCTGGGTCCCCATGCTCCTCCTCATGCAGCCCCGTGTGCAGCTGCCTTGTTCCTGGTGTGCGTGCACCACGGGCTGGTGTGGGGACCTTGGAGTGCCCAGGCCCTTCTCCTCAGGGTCAGTGCTCAGCGTGTCAGGTCCTGCTCTGTCCTCATGGATTGGTTTATTCTCCTGCCCCGATACAGCACTGGTCATTTCATCTTGTCAAAATTCAGAGTTTTCTGATGGGTAAATACCAGATGCCTGGGGGCAGACAATGCCAGCTGAAGTTTGAGGAGTCTGAATGACAGGGCAGAACAACATGGGCAGTGTTGTGGTGACTGGACATCAGCTACAGGATCCCTGATCAGGAAGAGGAATTAGATGAGGCCTCCTTCAGACAAATGAAAGAAGCCTCATGTTTTCAGGGCCGTGTCCTCATGGCAGACCTGAGATATCCCAATATCTGCAAGGTACCAGCCATCCAGGAGGGGTTGGAGCTCATTGACAACATCTTCCTGACACGGGTGACTGAGGAGTCAGTGGGGTGAGGTGCCCTGTGGGACTTCACACTTACAAACCAGAAAGAGTTGGTCAGGATGGAACAGTCAGGGATGGGACAGTGGAGCTGAGGCTCCTGGGAGATGATAACAAGGCCAAGAGCAGGATTTCAGGAGAGCAAGCTTTGGCCTGCTGAGGGACCTGCTTGGGTCCTGTGGGATATGACCTTGGTGTCTGCAGTGATTTTCTCTCACATTTCCTCCCTCCTCTCCCCCACCTGCTGTTGTGCAGCGTTTTTTACCCTTTCTCAAACACAATATCCCAGAGGTGCTGCCAGCATCACTGAGTGGCTCAGATTTGGCAGGAGTGGGTCCATCTTGGAGCAGCTGAAATCGGCTCTGTCTGACGTTGGTCAAACTCTTGTTGTCTTCTCAGAGAGGTGACAACTGTAACACATCCACACTCACCCCCAGTTCCAAGACTTTGCCATGTAAATCCAGTTAGATGTTACAAACCACTTGATCATGCAGAAGAAATGGAAAAGATGTTCTGTCAGGAACCTTAGGATGTCTCCAGTCAATGAGCAGGTTCCTATGGGGAACTATAATTGCCCTGACATTACCTGGCCAGGCAAAGCTGCAGGTGCCAACAGTTCAAAGGATCTTGGGCCAACTTCTTAACATGTCTGCCTGGTGGGCCAATGAGGGTGATGCTCACCTGGATCTGGTACTGATGAAGAAGGAAGAGCTGGTGAGGGATGTGAACATGAGTGTCCACCTTGGCTGTTGTGACCAGGAAACAGTGGGGTCCCAGACCCCGGAGGGGAGGGAGGAAGGCCAGCAGCAGAGCACAGGCTGGTGGGCTCCAGAGGAGAAGACTTGGACATACTGGGGGATGGTGAGCAAAGTAGGAAGTAGGTCTGAAGGGTGAAGGAGCTCAGGAAATCTGATCAGCCTTACAGGGCAGCCTGCTCCAAGCAAAGAATTTTCTCTCCAAGCACCCATGAACAGAAGCATTTATCTCATTGAGGGTGCTTGTCTGAACTGATGGAGCTCCAGGGCAAAAAGGCAGCACACAGGAGGTGGAAGCAGGGGAAGCTGCAAAAGAAGACATTTATACCATGGATGTAGGGATGATGGCTAAGATGCCCTGGGCTTGATCCTTGAATGGGAGTCTGAGGGCAGCAAGACGAGCTGACATTGCTTCATTTGCAGTAAAAGAACAGACACCCTGTCTAGATCATGGTTCTGCTGCTGAACTTCCTAAGAGTAGAATCAGACAGGACTGAGGTTCTTCATGGCTTCTTTGCCTCCATCTTTCCCAGCAAGGGGACTTTAATCCTAAAGGAGAACACCCAGGAGTGGATGGGGCTCAAGTCAGGGGTGACCTGAGCAAACTCAGATACCATTACAGAAAAGGAGATGGGTCATTTGACCAGGTCCTTGAACACAAGCATCACTGTGTTCTGTTGCCTGAAATTCCCAGGAACACCTTCTGGTCCAGAGGAGTGTGACTCCTCTTGAGGCGTCCTGGCCTGTCTCCTCACTTACATGGTGATTTAGGCACCCACTTTTCCATTATATTCAGTCTTTATCAGGACACGCTCCAGAACAATATGAAAACGAAACTGTTGAGATGAACTGCTCTGGAAAGGAAGGGAAGGGTGAGCAGGGAAGGAAACAGAAGAAATACTGATTTCTTGCTGTTTATTATGGAAATGCTTTCTGTTTGGCTATTCCTGAAATCTCTCTAATCATCCACACCAGACTTGAAACATTTAGGAAAATGCTGCACAGAGCCTTGGCTTGTAAGAGCATTTTCAATGTTAATGAGCTGCCATGATCCTGAACTGCAGCTACTGAAACAACGAACAAACCTCTGATGAAGTGAAAGGCAGAAGCAAACCTCAAGTTTCTGAGGCTGTTTGGAACCCCATGAAGGGCCATCGCTGACACAGCTGTGAAGGAAACAACCAGTGCAGGTCCCTGTCCCTGGAGGCTGGTGAAGGAAAGACTTGGAGACACTGATTACAGGTGGTGAGGGCCATGTGGAGGTGGCTCTGATGCCATGTCAGCCCTTGATGCTTGTTCATCTCCAGAATGGCTGAGACCTGACCCCTGGGACCTGGTAGATCCTTCTCAAATATTTATCAAGGTTTTTCCTGTGGACAGTGTGTTTTGTATTTTGGGAGTTGGTTTTATGTGAACTGCTGTTGCTTTAACTGCAAGGCTGTGGTTTTCTGTGGAGCTGCAAATGCCTGTGAGTTCCTCACAACTCATCCAGCCTCTTTCATACACCTGGCAATGGTCACCAATCACCTGAGCTGTCCCAGTCCCAAACTTGCTTGAATCCTCTATTTGGATCCATACCCATCACTCCAGGAGGTTCATGCATCGTCCAGGCTCATGGATGATTCCTGAAGACCATCCAAGTGTGGGCAGTGTAAGAGAGGAGCAGAGCAGGGTCAGCTCATGGGCCATGACTGAGCACAAACACCCCAGCAGCAGCCATTCCCCATCTCCCAGGCACAGCCAAGCTCACAGCATGCAAATGGCACTGCCATACATGAGTAGCCCAAGAGAGGCCTTTCTTCCTTCCATATTCCCAGGAAATTCTTCCTCCTGTTCCTCCTCCACCTGCAGGCATCAACTGCTTTCCATTTCTGGGCTCAGACATGGCTGGAAGGGTTCACTGAAGCCATCAGCCATCTCATTGCTTCTCCCTGACATGCCCTGACCCTCTCCCACACCTACACATGGCCAATCACAGCTGCTCAGGCCTCCCACTCTTCAGAAGAGGCCTTGAGCTTCTTGGTTCTTCATGGTGATAATAATAAACTTCTTTGCTCTCTGCAGAGTTCATGGTGAGCTTTCTTGTCCATAACAGCCCCCTATGGCCATGTCTTACTTAATGGTTGTGTTTTTATGATCATTTGTGCAGAAAGGGCAGTCACAGGACAGCACCCATTATGTCAAAACTGATGTCAAGTGAAATGCTGTAAAGACCTGGTGAGTTACCCCTGTGTCTAGATAAGTTACGCAAACATTTGAAGGACTTCTCATGCCTTTTAACCTGATTATCCTCAGAAGACCACCAGCTTTGCATCTCAGGAAATGGGATGCCAGAGTTCAAGGGCAGGATGGTTTGGGCTCTGTCCTGGGATCTGGAAACTGAAACGTGCTCCCATCTCCCAACCCCCTGCCCTCCTCAGTGAGCGTGTGAGACATTCTGCCAGCGAGGGCTGAACTCACAGTCATGGCCAGTATCTTATGCCCAACTGCAGCCAATGGTGTCCTGCCAGCTCAGGACTGGAGCTTCCATTGCTGGAGGTATTTAAAACATGTGGAGATGTGGCACTTTGGGATATGGTTTAGTGGTGAGCTTGACAGTGTTTGATTTATGGTTGGACTCCATGTTCTTAAGGGTCTTTTCCAGCCTAAATGATTCTACAGTTCTATGATTTGGGTTGAAACCATTTCAATTCCATCACCTCCAGCTTCCCTCAGAGGCTGCTGTTGTGTGGCACAGCTGTCCTGGCTCTCCAGGCAGGTTGGGCACTGGTTTGGTGCCTGCATTGGCAGTTTTCCCCTTCCTGGAGTAAAAGGCTGTTGAGGAGAGACAGTTGTAGAGATTTGGGACACAGGGGTTTGGAGCAATCCTTTCAAAATCTGAGCAGGCTGAGCTTTGGTACAAAGGCACAAAGGACGCCAGAATCTTTATGTGGTGTGCACTGACACACATTGTCACCTGCATTTCCAGTCTCTGCAGTCCCAGCTGTGCAGCAGAGTCTGGAGTTCTGAGCTCCCTTCATCTGCCCTGTGTGACACCTGTAAAATGGAATTACCCCAGTCAAATGGCTGGTTTTGATTCTCCTCACAGCCTAAAGCACCACGTGGGTCAGGAGACAAGTCACCCATCGAGGACTCATATGCTCTGCCCTTAAAGTTCAGGTGTTCCCGGGAATCTCGGCAGACATGTCACGCTGATATCTGGGTTCAAGGAGCTGGTCAAGAGCCTCGTGTCCATTTCTGTAATGGTGGCTTTGCTGTCTGGCTGATGTGCAGACTCTGTACATGGATGCTGACACCTCTTGAACAACCTGCCCTGAAAGGGTTAGCAATATGGGCAGTTCTTTCTGCAAGGGAATTAGGACAGCAAAAAAGACCCTGGGTTGGGGCAAAGGAAAAGCGATGCAAAAGTTGTGGTCAGGGCTCTATAGGGCACTTGTAAAGCAGCCCTGCACCTCATGTGAATTATTCTTGTGGTCAGGGAGCACCTGAGAGCTTTGTCTAAACTGAAAACATGAAGGGGATGAAAGGACAGCATCATTCAGGCTGAATGTGATGACAGGAAATGTCTTGACCAACCTCCTGCTCAAAGCAGGGTCAGACCAGATTACTCAGGGCTTGATCCAAACACATCTTGGTCACTTTCTGGGACAGAGTGAGTGCGCACTCCTGGGAAACAGTTTCCAGTGCTTGACTGTCCTCAGGAATGGAAAGTTTCTCCCTTTCTACAGCACCTTTCCAAGCCCAAACATCTAGATGGCTTTTTACTCATCTACTTACACACTGACACAGACCATAATATACTGCCTTGGGCACAAGAATATTGAGGGGGATGATGCTGAATGCCTTGCTGACTTCCACATAACAGATCACCAGTGTTCTCCCCACGTCCACAGCCCTGTCCTTTCCTCACAGAAACAAAGAGGATGGACAGGCACAACCTGCCCTGGGTAAACCCCATCACCTTCTCTTCCAGACACCCAGTAATGGGGTCCCAGTGGACATGTTCTGGGGCACAGCCCTTAGTTCCCCTGCTCACCCATTGGCCATTTTGAAAAGTGCACACACTGTGTGAGAGCTGCCAGTGGTCAGGGAGTCCCCCCAGTGTCCATGAGCTTTCCAAGATGGTGGAGAGTGGCCTCCCTGTGACATCGTCCTGCTGTCTCAGCTCCTGGGATGCTGCCCCTGCTGTCCCATAGACTGGAAAGGGTTGTGTTAGTTCCAGTGACCCCTGACTTGATCCCCATCCACTGCTGGTTGTTCTCCAGATTCCTGTCTCCAGTCACACAGTCCTGGGACACATTGCAAGTGAAGATGGAGGACAAGAGGACACAGGGATTCTCCCCTCTTTCCCTTATTAAATTCATCAATGGCCACGCAGTGTCTTTGTTTCTCCTTTAACTGTTCCTGCAGTAGTAACAGCTCATTATGGGTCCTTGAATTGCCTTAGAGGTCCAGACTGAGTTCTGATCTGGGCTGTTCTGTGCTTGGAGGCTGCTGTCCTTGCAGACCAGATGAGCTCACTTCTGCCACCCTGCCTGGCAGTTCATTCCATCCGTGTCACAGTTCTGTCTGCAGCACTGACAGCTCCAGCTCCCCAGTCAGGTCCCTGGCTGAGGACATTGCCTCACATCTGGGCTGGACCACCCCAGCTGTGGCACCAGCTCAGCTCTGACCTGCCACACGAAACCTGGTACCAAGTGTCCAAGAGCCCATGTGTGCAAAGGCTTTGCCTCAGAGCACGGACATGACATGGCCAAAGACTGATGAATGTCTCTCTAGACCTAGGATATAAAACCAGAATAAAATGTCTTAACTCATTCAACTGAAGATATTCCTCCTCTAGCTTTGAGGAATTAGATACTTTGCTGTGAGATTCCTGGTGTCCTGTATAATGATGGAACAAGAAAATATGATTCTCACAGTGATTTTTTTTTTTAAAAAACTGAATATACAGTGCTAGAAATAAGTGTCTCTGAAGAGGAGAGAGAATCAACATCACTGATTACTTCAACTTTGAAGTTGTGCCCCTGGAGCCCCAGGGACATGTGGAGGGAGCCCAGAGGGGACAGAGAAAGGGACATGAGGGGCTGCTCCTGTGCTGCTGAGCTGGGCTGGGCTCCTGGGACAGAGGGAGCTCCTGGCAAGCGGCAGCGCTGCAGAGAGACAGCTCTGCCCAGGAGCAGCTCCTCTGCACAGCGCAGCAGGGCTGAGGGCTCTGCCTGGAGATGCTGACGGGAGAGCAACCAGGCAGAGAGAGATTAAAGGCAATGTGGGGTGGTAGGTTGCTGAGGATTCAATGAGACAAATCTTCACAGTTCTAACATGTTAAGTCTCTGGCTGTAGGACAATGCAGCTCCATTTCCTGGAGGGAGACCCTAAGCTGGTACATCCCACAATTTACAGAATCTGGCAGGTGTCTCTCACAGTATCCCTGTTGTAGAGGAGAAGAACACACTCCAGAGCAGAACTTCCCTGCTGCACTGTCAGAGAGAAAGGGAATGACGACAACTTCTTCTGAGAGTGAGTGCAGGGGGAGCACCCAGGGGTGCCTAGGGCTGTCCTGCAGAGCAGGGTCCCGGCAGCCCAGGGCTGTGCCAGGGCAGGGACTCTGCCGCCTGCCAGGGTCAGTGCTCAGCCTGCCCGCGGAGATCCCCATGGTGCTCTGAGTAGAAGTAAGAGTGGAAGGAGTGACCCCCAAAATGCCAGGGTCCTTCTGCTGTGGAGAGGGTGCTGTGTGGGTCAGGGCTGCTCACAGCTCCTGATCACTCCCAGAATATTTACAACAAGAGGTTTCAAGAAGAAAATCAAGACAAGGAACTTTCCTGAGTCTTTGTTTTCAGTCTCCCGCTCTTGGGGAATGGGTGGGAATAGATGTAAAACGAGTCCTACATTTTAAAAAAATATTTGCATACTACAACTGTGTGATCAGTAGGTCTTCAAGAGAATCCCGATACGCCTTCAGCCACACCTCTGCCTATGCAGCAACAGCATCACTTTTGCTGGACACATTACACTTAATCTAACCCGTCGTGTTTTCCAACCTGCGTACAGGAAGATGCCCCCAGGCAGTGCCCTGTGAACAGGCAGGATCTGTATGGCCAGGGGGAGGGCACAGAGGGTGGGATGGGGTCTGTGAGCACTGACAGGGAAGAGACATGGACAGGGAAACACCTCCCAGGGGGAGAATCTCCAGGCACCAGGGAAATGATCAGAAATGAGAGGAAACTAAACCCAGAATTGTTATGGGATGGAGAAGAGAGAAAAGCCCCTGTGATCCCCTGCAGTGCAGATCCCTCCTGTGAGCAGCCCCCTGGCCTTCTGTCCCACCCAGCAAAGCCTCTGCCCTCAGGGCCGGGGGCTCCAAGGCATGAAGCAGCTCCTGTGCAGCCAGAGCTCCAGTTCCTCTGCAGAGCACAGGGGCTGAGAGCAGCTGCCCGGCAATGTTGGTGTCTGGGAGGTGGCTGCACAGCTGGGGAAGGGTGACGCTGTCTGAGTGCCCGGCTGCCTCTGCCCTGGCCTCTCTCACACCCACCCTCACGGGATGTTTCCTTCTTGCTCCCCTGCTCTGGGTCACTGCTGTTGGGATCTTGTTCTTGCTGTCAGGCTCTCTGGGGATGGCAGTTTCAGCTGCAGAGTCACAGCCTGATCTTGTGGGTCCTTTCCTGCAGGTGTGTCCATGGGAACACGTGTCCTAGCTTTGCTCTGACCTGTGGCGTGTGGGCAATGCAGTCTGTGGGGCTGGGGAATGAGGTGAGTCTCCCTGAATCAAATGCCATCCTTAGAATTCTTGACTGTCTCGTTGAGATTTCCTTCCTAGCTGTGAGGTTTCCTCCTAGAATGCAAACCTGTCCTACAGCATCCTTGTATTATCTGAAAGCCCCATGGAAATGCACAGAGATGCTACAACAGCAAAAATGTTGTTGAGTTTGTGAAATGAGCCGTGTGTCCAGGGCTAAATGTGGAGTGCCGAGACCTTGGGAAAGGGTGAGCCATGTCATGGTCTGAGTTGGCTCCCTCTGCTCTCAGCAGTGCCTGGTGGCTTTTCAGGGTAACATGTGAGTGTGATCAGGCTCCATCTCAGAAAGGTGCCAACCCAGGGCAGCTGGAGGAAGACAGAGGGACAGAGCAGCTGCCCTCACTCTGCACTGACCCACAGGCATCCTCTGGTCTCACAGGACTCGCTCTGTTCTCCCTGAGTGCAGCAGAAATGCTGAGGGTTTCTGACACCCAACAACACTCCCCAGGGTGGGAGGGGAGAAGGAGCTGTATAAACACCAAACCTCTCCAACTCAGTTTCTCCGGCCTGGGGGTACAGATGCTGACAGTCCCTTCTGCACCAGGAGCGCTTCCAGCTGACACAGCTGAACCCCAGGACTGGCCCCTGCCCCACTCAATCACACAGGGTCAGTCTGACTCCTCAAGAGCCCCTGGGCAGAGACCCTGCTCTCCATTGCACACTCATCAAGCACCGACGAGGGCTCCAGTCAGGACGTTCTCCTGGAAAAGAAAAGTGTCTCTGTATGTGATGGGGTAGGGGGGTTTATAGGAAATGGCTTTGGTTTTTCTCAGAGAAGTCTCCTCTAACTTGTCACAATCTTTTCCTCCTTGCACAGGTCCTCATGCCCACAGGCAGCAAATGTCCAACAGCAGCTCCATCACCCAGTTCCTCCTCCTGGCGTTCACAGACATACGGGAGCTGCAGCTCTTGCATTTCTGGCTCTTCCTGGGCATCTACCTGGCTGCCCTCCTGGGCAACGGCCTCATCATCACCACCATAGCCTGGGACCAGCACCTCCACACCCCCATGTACTTCTTCCTGCTCAACCTCTCCCTCCTCGACCTGGGCTCCATCTCCACTGTTGTCCCTAAATCCATGGCAAATTCCCTTTGGGACACCAGGGTTATTTCCTACAGAGGATGTGCTGCCCAACTCTTTTTGTTTTTCTTTTTCATTTCAGCAGAATTTTTTCTTCTCACCATCATGTCCTACGACCGCTACGTTGCCATCTGCAAACCCCTGCACTACGGGACCCTCCTGGGCAGCAGAGCTTGTGTCCACATGGCAGCAGCTGCCTGGGCCACTGGGTTTCTCAATGCTCTGCTGCACACGGCCAATACATTTTCACTGCCCCTGTGCAAGGGCAATGCCCTGGGCCAGTTCTTCTGTGAAATCCCCCACATCCTCAAGCTCTCCTGCTCACACTCCTACCTCAGAGAACTTGGGCTTCTTGTGGTCAGTGGCTGTTTAGCATTTTCATGTTTTGTTTTCATTCTTTTCTCCTATGTGCAGATCTTCATGGCCATGCTGAGGATCCCCTCTGAGCAGGGATGGCACAAAGCCTTTTCCACCTGCCTCCCTCACCTGGCCATGGTCTCCCTGTTGGTCAGCACTGTCATGTTTGCCTACCTGAAAGCCCCCTCCATCTCTTCCTCATCCCTGGATCTGCTGGTGTCTGTTCTGTACTCGGTGGTGCCTCCAGCAGTGAACCCCCTCATCTACAGCATGAGGAACCAGGAGATCAAGGATGCCCTGTGCAAACTGATGACTGATATTTTCCTGAAGCAAGTCTTCTCGTCAGCTTCTGCATAGCAGTTATAGAACAATTTGTTGTATTACATCTTCTCTTTTTGTGTGGTTTTTTTGTTTGTTTGTTTGTGGTTTGTTTTTCTTCTTTAATTTTGCCTTTTTTTTTTTTGTGATGGTGGTTTATTTTTAGTCACTAGAATATTGTCATCCCCTTTGTAATTCACTCTCTTATGTGCCTTTCTGTCTGAGTGGATTTTTAAATAAAGTGTTGTTTTTATGTGTTTAACCATAACAAAGGCCACCACAAATATTTGGGAATATTTCCTGAAATCCTTACTCCAAGGTATTTTTGGAGCTGCAGGGACAGTTTGTGTGTTTGTATGGAAGGAAATGAAGTCCAGGTATGGCAGTGTCACTGGGGAGCACCATCTCTGGATCTTCGGGGGCTGCTTTTTTTCCACTTCCACAGTTTCCTTCCCACCCCTTGTGTTGGTTCAAGGCTTGAGTGCTCTGGCAGCTTGGTCCCCGTCCTGCTGTGTGTGAGACCTGTAACCGCAGGGAAGGACAGGCGATGGGCACTGCTGTGACAGAGCTGGCATGCATAATGAAGGGTGATCTCCTCAGGGCAGCGCCTGTATGTTTATGTATTTTTACAGAGTTTCTCTCAAGAACAAGCCCAAGAGAGTTTCGCACAGATGCAAACACCATTGTACAGCTGAGCAGTGTGTGTGTGCAGGGCTGGCACACAGCAGTGTCCCCTCACAGCCAGGCCTCCTGCCAGAGACCTGCAGGACCAACAGAGCAGGGTACGACTGGTGCCCGTGTGCACTGGACACCCCTTTGGAAGGAGCCTCAGGTCAGTCATCATGCACTGGCCCCTCAGGACTACCATTTCTAACCCTGGCCTCCCACCTTAGCTCAGAGAGGTTGTTCTTCTTTCCATGAAGATACATTGAATGAATAGGTCTGAAGTCCATGTTGCACTGTACAGGTGAGTTGTAAACATGCACACCATGTATGTGAGGTGAGATGAACCCAAGTGAGCACAAATGACATCAGCTGTTCTGTGGGGGTACCATGAAGGCCTGCTTCCTTGAACTGGGATCTTCTTCCTTGAACCAAGGTCCATGTGTCCATTCCTCATGATGTGGGAAATCTGAGATGAGTACAGAGCAGGTGACACACCAAAGGGATGAGATACTTCCCATCGTTTGAGTGTTGTACCAGGAGGCCAGAGGGACACTGTGACTCCTGCCTTTGTGTGAAAAAGGGACAGACTCAGTCTCTGAACATCCCTGGGTGCATAAGGAGTCCAGGAGGGCAGCTCAGATGCGGATGCTTGATGGAACCCTGATATTTCTGTTTGTGACTCGAGGAACAAACTTCGTTGGATCAATGAGATTCATCTCAGCTGCCTTGGACAGGATCATTGCAAGTGCTCCAGTCTGCTACGTCACAGTATCACAGTATCACAGTATGTTTGGGATTGGAAGGGACCTCAAAAGATCATCTAGTCCAATCCCCCTGCTGGAGCAGGAACGCCTAGGTGAGGTCGCACAGGAAGGTGTCCAGGCGGGCTTTGAATGTCTCCAGGGAAGGAGACTCCACAACCTCCCTGGGTAGCCTGTTCCAGTGCTCTGTTACCCTCACTGAGAAGAAGTTCTTTCTCAAATTTAAGTGGAACCTCTTGTGTTCCAGCTTGATCCCATTGCCCCTTGTCCTATCATTGTTTGCCACTGAGAAGAGCCTGACTCCGTCCTCGTGGCACTCACCCTTTATATATTTATAAACATTAATAAGGTCACCCCTCAGTCTCCTCTTCTCCAAACTAAAGAGCCCCAGCTCCCTCAGCCTTTCTTCATAAGGGAGATGCTCCACTCCCTTAATCATCTTTGTTGCCCTACGCTGGACCCTCTCCAGCAGTTCCCTGTCCTTCTTGAACTGAGGGGCCCAGAACTGGACACAATATTCCAGATGGGGTCTCACCAGGGCGGAGTAGAGGGGAAGGAGGACCTCTCTCGATCTACTGACCACCCCCCTTGTAATACACCCAAGGATGCCATTGGCCTTCCTGGCCACAAGGGAACAGTGCTGGCTCATGGTCATCCTGTTGTCCACCAGGACCCCCAGGTCCCTTTCCCCTACACTGCTCTCTAATAGGTCATTCCCCAGCCTATACTGGAACTTGGGATTGTTCCTGCCCAGATGCAGGACTCTACACTTTCCCTTGTTAAATTCCATCAGGTTATCCCCCGCCCAACTCTCCAGCCTGTCCAGGTCCCGCTGGATGGCAGCACAGCCTTCTGGCGTGTCAGCCACTCCTCCCAGCTTAGTGTCATCAGCAAACTTGCTGATGGTACACTCAATTCCCTCGTCTAAATAATTTATGAATATATTGAATAATATTGGCCCCAGTACTGACCCCTGAGGCACTCCACTAGATACTGGCCTCCAACTGGACTCCGCACCATTGACCACCACTTTCTGGCTTCTCTCTTTAAGCCAGTTTGCAACCCACCTCACTACTCTATTGTCTAGACCACACCTCCTCAATTTAGCTGTGAGGATGCTGTGAGGGACTGTGTCAAAGGCTTTACTGAAGTCAAGGTAGACCACATCCACCGCTCTGCCATCATCCATCCACCTTGGTACATTCTCATAAAAGGCTATGAGGTTGGTCAAGCATGACTTACCCTTGGTAAAGCCATGCTGACTGCCCCTAATAACCCTCTTATCCCTGGTGTGCCTTGAGATGGCACCAAGGATAAGCTGTTCCGTTACTTTCCCAGGGACAGAGGTGAGGCTGACCGGTCTATAATTACCCGGGTCCTCCTTCTTGCCCTTTTTAAAGACTGGAGTGACATTTGCTTTCCTCCAATCCTCGGGCACCTCTCCCGTTTCCCAAGACTTGGCAAAAATGACAGATAGCGGTCTAGCAATGACTTCAGCCAGCTCCCTCAGCACCCGCGGATGCATCCCATCTGGACCCATGGATTTATGGACGTCCAGACTATTTAATTGTTCCCTAACCCAGTCCTCATCGACTAAAGCAAACTCCTCCATTAACCTGGCTTCATCCAGGGTCTCAGGGGTACAGGGTTCCCCAGGACAGCCTCCAGCGGAGTAGACAGAGACAAAGAAGGCATTCAGCAATTCTGCCTTCTCTGTGTCTTCTGCCACCAGGGCACCCACCTCATTCATCAGTGGGCCTACATTGCCTCTGGTATTAGTTTTATCTGCTATGTATTTGAAAAAGTTCTTCTTGCTGTCCTTGACCCCTCTCGCCAGCTGTAATTCTAAGGAGGCCTTGGCTACCCTAGCTGCCCTCCTGCATCCTCTAACAGCAGCCTTATATTCCTCCCAAGTGGCCAGTCCCTGCTTCCATGACCTGTAAACTCGCCTCTTCTGCTTGAGCATACCCAACAGATCCCTATTCAACCACGCAGGCCTTCTGGCTCCCTTCCTCGACTTCCTGCGTGTGGGGATGCTCTGATCCTGAGCATGGAAGAAGCAATCTCTGAATACAATCCAGCTCTCTTGGGCCCCTTTTCCTTCAAGCAGTCTTGCCCATGGGATTTCCTCCAGCAATTGCTTGAAAAGGCCAAAATTAACCCTGCCAAAGTCCAGGGTTGCAATTCTACTGGCTATTCTGTTCCTGCCACACGAGATGCTGAACTCCACCATCTCGTGGTCACTGCAACCCAGGCAACCCTCAACCTTTACTGCTTCGACCAGACCCTCTTTGTTAGTGAGGATGAGATCCAGCAGTGCACCTCTCCTGGTCGGCTCCTCCACCATCTGCATGAGGAAGTTATCATCAATGCACTGGAGGAACCTCCTGGACTGTGGCTGGCTGGCTGAATGGTCCTTCCAGCAAACATCAGGGAAGTTAAAATCCCCCACAACAACCAGGGCCTGTGACTGTGAGGCCACTCTCAGCTGCGCAGAGAAGGCCTCATCAACTTCCTCAGCCTGATCTGGTGGCCTGTAATAGACACCTACAACCGTATCACCCCTGCCAGCCTGTCCCTTGATCCTGACCCATACACTCTCAACTCGTTCCTCATCCGCTCCTGGGCAGAATTTAGTACATTGCAGTTGCTCTCTCACATAGAGAGCAGCTCCACCACCATGCCTGGCTGACCTGTGTTTCCTGCTGGCAGAATGTCTCACAGCCCCCACTGAGGAGGGCAGGGGGTTGGGAGATGGGAGCACGTTTCAGTTTCCAGATCCCAGGACAGAGCCCAAACCATCCTGCCCTTGAAATCTGGCATCCAGTTCCTTGAGCTGCACAGCTGGTGGGCCTTCTGTGGACAATCATGTTAAAAAGCATCCTTCAAGTGTTTGTGTAATACGTCTAGGAATGTCAGTTTTTAAAGAAAAATAAAAGTTTAACAGGCTAATATTTAAATAATTGTAAAATAGTACTCTGTATCCGTGATAGCCCCTCTGGCAATGACAATTAAATAGATATTTGCACTATAAGGCATGATACCCCACCCACAAGCACACATCTAAGTGGTTCAGATGAAGGGTGGGCTGGCAAACGTCAGCCTTTGTGTCCCCAGGTGCATGGACGCTGCTCATGTGCCTCTGCAGAGAGTGGCAGGAGCTGGATCCCCTTCTCGGGACAGACTCCTTCCAGGAGAGACACAGACACAGGGGGAACTCATCAGAGCTTTACGGAATTTCACTCAACATCAGTTTTGACATATTGGGTACTGTCCTGTGACTGCCCTTTCTGCACAAATGATCATAAAGAGACAACCATTTAGTAAGATATGGTCATAAAGGGGCTGTTATGGACAAGAAAGCTCACCATGAACTCTGCAGAGAGCAAAGAAGTTTATAACAAGCACCAGGAAGAACCAAGAAGCTCAAGGCCTCTTCTGAAGAGTGGGAGGCCCTGAGCAGCCGTGCTTGGCCATGTGTTGGTGTGGGAGAGGGTCAGGGCATGTCAGGGAGAAGTGATGAGATGGCTGATGGCTTCAGTGAACCCTTCCAGCCATGTCTGAGCCCAGAAATGGAAAGCAGTTGATGCCTGCAGGTGGAGGAGGAATAGGAGGAAGAATTTCCTGGGAATATGGAAGGAAGAAAGGCCTCTCTTGGGCTAATCATGTATGGCAGTGACATTTGCATGCTGTGGGCATGGCTGTGCCTGGGAGATGGGGAATGGCTGCTGATGGGGTGTTTGTGCTCAGTCATGGCCCATGAGCTGACCCTGCTCTGCTCCTCTCTTACACTTCCCACACTTGGATGGACCTCAGGAATCATCCATGAACCTGGTGGATGCATGGACCTCCTGGAGTGATGGGTATGGATCCAAATAGAGGATTCAAGCAAGTTTGGGAATGGGATCTTGAGGTGATTGGTGACCATTGCCAGATGTATAAAAGAAGCTGGATGAGTTATGAGGAACTCACAGGCATTTGCAGCTCCACAGAAAACCAGAGCCTTGCAGTTAAAGCAACAGCACTCGACATAAAACCCACCCCCAAAATACAAAACACTCACAGTAAACACAGGAAAAGCCTTGAAAAACATTTGAGAAAGATCTACCAGGTCCCAGGGGTCAGGGCTCAGCCATTCTGGAGATGAACAAGCATCAAAGGTTGACATGGCATCAGAGCCACCTCCACATGGCCCTCACCACCTGTAACCAGTGTCTCCAAGTCTTTCCTTCACCAGCCTCCAGGGACAGGGACCTGCACTGGTTGTTTCCTTCACAGCTGTGTCAGCGATGGCCCTTCATGGGGTCCTAAACACCCTCAGAAACCTGGGGTTTGCTTCTGCCTTTCACTTCATCAGAGGTTTGTTCATTCTTTCAGTAGCTGCAGTTCAGGATCATGGCAGCACAGGGCTCATTAACATTGAAAATACTCTTACAAGCCAAGGCTCTGTGCATCATTTTCCTATAGGCTTCAAGTCTTGTGTGGATGATGAGGGAGATTTCAGGAACAGCCAAGCAGAGAGCATTTCCACAAGAAACAGCAACAAAGCCAAATTTCTTCTATTTCCTTCCCTGCTCTCCCTTCCCTCCCTTTCCAGAACAGGTGGCACGACAGCTTCCTGTTCATATTGATGTGGAACGTCTCAGGATAAGACTGAATGTATTGGAAACGTGGGTGCCTAAATCACCATGTGAGTGAGGAGATAGGCCAGGGCACCTCAAGAGGAATCACACAACTCTGGACCAATACGTGGAAGTTCTTGGGAATCTCAGGTGCCACAGCATAGCGATACTTGTGTTCAGGGAGCTGGTCAAGTGACCCATCTCCTGTTCTGTAATGGTGTCTGAGTTTGCTCAGGTCACCCCTGACTTGAGCCCCATCCACTGCTAGGTGTTCTCCAGACTCCTGCCTTCAGGAACAAAGTCCCAGGAGACCTTGCTGGTGAAGATGGAGGCAAAGAAGCCATGAAGAACCTCAGTCCTGTCTGATTCTACTCTTAAGAAGTGCAGCAGCAGGCCCACAATCGCCCTCTCTATTTAACTGCAAATGAAGCTATATCAGGTCATCTTCCTGCCCTCAGCCTCCCTGCAGGTATCAAATCCAGGGCAGCTTTGGCATCATCCCCACATCCATGGACAAGCTTTCTAAATTCTTCCTTTGCAGCTTCCCCTGCTTCCACCTCCTGTGTGCTGCCTTTTTGCTCTGGAGCTCCAACAGTTCAAATGGGCAGCCTCATGAGATAAATGCTTCTTTTCATGGGAACTCAGATCATTCTTGTGCTTGGAGCAGGCTGTCCTGTAAGGCTGATCAGATTTCCTGAGCTCCTTCACACTTCAGACCTACTTCTATGTCCCCACCTCTATCGGCCGCTGTCCCCCGGTATGTGAAAGTCTGGAGCCCACCAGCCTGTGCTCTGCTGCTGGCCTTCCTCCCTCCCCTCTGGTGCCTGGGACCCCACTGTTTCCTGGTCGCAACAGCCAAGGTGGACACTGATGTTCACATCTCTCACCAGCTCTTCTTTGTTTCCCACTTCCAGATCCAGGTGCGAATCACCTTTGTTGCTCACCAAGCAGACATGTTAAGAAGTTGTCACAAGATCCTCTGGACTGTTGGCACCTGCCACTTTGCCAGGCCAGTGAATGTCAGGGCAATTACAGTTCCCCATAGGAAACTGCTCATTGACTGGTGACTTCTTCAGATTGCTGACAGAAGATCTTTTCCATGATCCAGCAGTTTGCAAAACCCAACGCGCTGTCACCCTGTACTGGGTTTACATGGCAAAGTCTTGGAACTGGGGGTGAGTGTGGTTGTGCTACAGTTGTCACCTCTCTGAGAAGAAACAGGTGTTCGACTGACATCAGACAGCTGATTTCAGCTGGCTCCAAATGGACCCACTCCTTGCCAAATCTGAGCCACTCAGTGATGCTGGCAGCACCTCTGGGATATTGTATTTGAGAAAGGGTAAAAAACGCTGCACAACAGCAGGTGGGAGAGAGGAGGGAGGAGATGTGAGAGAAAAGCACTGCAGACACCAAGGTCATATCCCATAGGACCCAAGCAGGTCCCTCAGCAGGCCAAAGCTTGCTCTCCTGAAATCCTGCTCTTGGCCTTGTTATCATCTCCCAGGAACCTCAGCTCCACTTTCCCATCCCTGGCTGTTCCATCCTGACCAACTCTTCCTGGTTTGTAAGTGTGAAGTCCCACAGGGCACCTCACCCCACTGACTTCTCAGTCACCCGTGTCAGGAAGATGTTGTCAATGAGCTCCAGCCCCTCCTGGATGGCTGGTACCTTGCAGATATTGGGATATCTCAGGTCTGTCACGAGGACACCGCCCTGGAAACATGAGGTTTCTTTAATTTGTCTGAAGGAGGCCTCATCTAATTCCTCTGCCTGATCAGTGAGTCTGTAGCTGATGTCCAGTCACCACAACATTGCCCATGTTGTTCTGCCCTCTCTTGCTGACTCCTCAACCTTCAGCTGACATTGTCTGTCCCCAGGCAGAGCTCCACACATTCCGGCTGCTTTTCCACATGAAGAAAAACTACCCCTTTGAATCCAGACCTCTGGTATTATAAGTACCAGACCCCCAATAGCCCACACTTTCTCCAGGAGATGGTGTTTGTAGTGCCCTGCAGCTCCTTATCCTGTTGTCTTGGGAGAGACACCCTAATCAGGTTAAACCATCTGCATGAAAACATCAATAGCTGAGCAAATGGAGCTTCAGTCCAGGGAGAGCAGCAACTTTGAGAAAATCTGGTGTTCACTCAGGTTCGGGTTTGATAAGAAGAAGTGACCAGTTCTATCCAGGGGCAGGAGAACAAACCCATCCATCAGGACATGGCAGGACATGACACGCTGAGCAGTGACCCTGAGGAGAAGGGCCTGGGCACTCCAAGGTCCCCACACCAGCCCGTGGTGCACGCTCACCATGAACAAGGCAGCTGCACACGGGGCTGCATGAGGAGGAGCGTGGGGACCCAGACACCTGGAGATCTCATCCCATTCGGTTCAGCACTGGTGTGACCCCACACGCACGGGGGTGTGCCAGTGTGCGGCTTCCCAGTTTGGAGAAGCAGGGAGGAACTGGAAAGTTGAGGGCTCTGCCAAGGCAGGTTCAGGACCTTGTGCACATGGTGTGGGATGCTGAGGGACCTGGGCTGCTTTGGCCCAGCAGCGCTGGGGAGGCTGCAGCAGTGCAGGAGTAGCCTGAGAGTGCTTGAAGGGTGGTTTCAGAGATGGTGGAGGTTTTCTGCATAGTGGGAAGGAGCATGAGAAAGAAATAATGGTCCAAAGTGCAGCTGGGGAGGTCCAGGCTGGACATGAGCAGGAAGGAATGTGACTGGAAGGGCAGTGCTGTGGTGGAGCAGGTCAGCAGAGGGAGTCTGCATCAGCCCAAGGCTTTGTGCTTCAAGGAACAGCTGGGGAGGATGCAGAGATCTCAGCAAAGGAAGGAAGATGCTCAGACAAGAGCAAGGTGGGGCAGCAGGGGGGATGTCTGCAGCCTGCAGGGAAAGAGGTGCAGGGGATGCCACAGCACAGGACAGGCTGTGGTGGAGATGATCAAGGGATGTAAAGAGGCTGAAAGCCCCACAAGACATGAGCTCCTTCTCCCCTTGCCTATGGCTGTTGTCTGCACCTCTGATGCCTGTGAGGAGACACCTTGTCCTTCCAGCACAGGGGCCTCATGGCCTTCTTGTCCCCAGCCAGGACCCTCGGAGCTGTGGGACCATAGTCCTGCCCTTGGCCTTGCACAGCCCCACATCACCCTGTCCCAGGAAGCTGCCTGGGCAACGTGGGAGGGAGAGGATCTGACTTCCCATTGCTGGAGTCAGGGCTTGGCCCTTTGATTAATGAAACACATCCAGGTTTACTCAGCATCAGAGCCATCTTCACTTTGCTCTTCCTGATCTGTTATCACTGCCTTCAGTTTTCTTCTGTAACTGACCCTGGGGATGCTTTCTCAGTTGTGTCCCTCAGTGGGACCGATTAACATTACAAGAAACTTTGAAGCTTAGATCTGAGTTTGACTTCTTGAGAGGTTTCATCATCTTCCTCCAGGGCCTGAGGTCCATGGACTCAGCACCAAACCCACTAGAGGGATCATTAAAGCGCCTTGGGCTGCTCCTGTGCTGCTGAGCTGGGCTGGGCTCCTGGGACAGAGGGAGCTCATGGCAAGCAGCAGCGCTGCAGAGAGACAGCTCTGCCCAGGAGCAGCTCCTCTGCACAGCGCAGCAGGGCTGAGGGCTCGGCCTGGGGATCTCAGGGAGACGAGCAAGGCAGAGAGAGATTAAAGGTGGTCAGGATTGGGAGGACGACTGAGAGCTCACTGGATGAGAAACCTTTGCAGCCCTTGCCATAGTAAGTCTCTGGGTGCAGGGCAATGCAGCTGTAGCTCCTGGTGGCATCTCCTAAAACTGGCACAGGCACAGCTGGTGGGATCTGTAAGGAGGGGGCTCTTGTCAGGCAATGTTGAACAGCTGTGAAGCTGGGTGAGCACCCAGGGGTGCCCAGGGCTGTCCTGCAGAGCAGGGTCCCTGTACACCAGGGCTGTGCTGGGGCAGGGACTCTGCCGCCTGCCAGGGTCAGTGCTCAGCCTGCCCGTGCAGATCCCATGGCAGAAACTGTGGGTGGAAGGAGCGACCCCTGGCAGGGCAGGCATGGAGCTTGTGGGGTTGGAGGGTGCTGTGTGGGTCAGGGCTGCTCAGAGCTCCAGATCAACCCCACAGACATGGCAGAGGGTCCTTCAGAGCAGCAACATCAAGACAGGAACATATGCAAAGGAAGGATTCTGTGCTTTCAGTTTTCCACTCTTGGTTGTCTGGGTGTGCACTGGGTGATGGGGATTTATTTCTCTCTTTAGAGAAGACACTGAGACCCCAGTTCTCATTAGGACTTGTCTGAGCTGCTCCTGAGCCCCTGTACACACAGAGCTGCCCCTGGGCAGTGCCAGGAGGTGTGAGCAGGACAGAGCTGAGCACACAGCGGGTGGGACGGGGTCTGTGATACTGACAGAGAGCAGACCCAGGGACAGAGACACAGCTGCAGGCAGCACAGACATGGGCAGGAGGAGTTAACTGCTACCAGAAATGCTGTGGACAGGATTAAGGGACATGCTCTCGAGTGCAGACACATTTCCCAGTGCAACCTTTGATCTCATCTCCTCCCCAGCAGAGCCTCTGCCCCAAAGCCATAGGGTCCACATCACAAGTCTCCACCTCAGCAACTGGACCTCCAGGTGAAGGGTTCCTGGAACATGGTACACAGAAAAGGTGCTAAAAGTACTTGCTCTACAGTGTCATTATGTGTGTGGCAGCAGCACAGCCGGGTAAGGAGAAGGTTCCACAGCATGCCCGTCTGCCTTTCCGTCCTTGCTTTATTTTCTGGTAGCACTGCAGTGTCCTGCCCTGTTTCTCCACCTGTCCCTGGAGCTCTTGCTCTCTGGGGTTGGGGTGGGAGTGTGGGTCAGTTTTTGTTCTGACACCAACTCAGGCGGTTTTTCCCCAGAGCTGTGTTCATGGAAACTAGATGCCCAAGCTGCATTTTAAACTGTGATGAACCGTTTTTCTCACTTCGTAGAGAGAGATAATAAGCAGAAACATCCCTCCATCAGTGAGGGCGTTTTCCATGAGTAACAGCCCGTTTATTTTCTTTAGAGAAGTCTCCTCTAGCTTGTCACTGTCCTTTCCTCCTTGCACAGGTCCTCATGCCCACAGGCAGCAAATGTCCAACAGCAGCTCCATCACCCAGTTCCTCCTCCTGCCGTTCACAGACACATGGGAGCTGCAGCTCTTGCACTTCTGGCTCTTCCTGGGCATCTACCTGGCTGCCCTCCTGGGCAACGGCCTCATCATCACCACCATAGCCTGTGACCAGCACCTCCAGACCCCCATGTACTTCTTCCTGCTCAACCTCGCCCTCCTCGACCTGGGCTTCATCTCCACCACTGTCCCCAAATCCATGGCCAATTCCCTCTGGGACACCAGGACCATCTCCTTTTTAGGATGTGCTGCACAGCTCTTTTCATTTGTGTTCCTGATAATAGCAGAGTACTCTATGCTCACCATCATTTCCTACGACTGCTACGTTGCCATCTGCAAACCCCTGCACTACGGGACCCTCCTGGGCAGCAGAGCTTGTGTCCACATGGCAGCAGCTTCCTGGGCCACTGGGTTTCTCAGTGCTCTGCTGCACACGGCCCATACATTTTCACTGCCCCTGTGCAAGGGCAATGCCCTGGACCAGTTCTTCTGTGAAATCCCCCAGATCCTCAATCTCTCCTGCTCACACTCCTACGTTAAGGGTTTGGCTCTTCTTCTCATTAGTGCCTGTTTATTCTTTGTGTGTTTTGTTTTCATTGTGCTGTCCTATGTGCAGATCTTCAGGGCCGTGCTGAGGATCCCCTCTGAGCAGGGACGGCACAAAGCCTTTTCCACCTGCCTCCCTCACCTGGCCGTGGTCTCCCTGTTCCTCAGCACCTCTTTTTGTGTCTACCTGAAACCCCGATCCTTCTTTTCCCCATCCCTGGATCTGGTCCTGGCAGTTCTGTACTCAGTGGTGCCTCCAGCAGTGAACCCCCTCATCTACAGCATGAGGAACAAGGAACTCCAGGGTTCCATGTGGAAACAGATAAGTGGATGTTTTCAATAACAAACAGCAACAAACTCTCATTTTCTGCATAGCAGGTATAGTGTAACTCAGTGCAGGCTCAGCCATTCTTGTTCACTCACTGTTGTTGTTGTGTTTTGTGATAATGTTGTCATCCCTTTCCTAATTCACTCTCTGCCTTTTTTTCTGACCAATTCTTTATGAAAATGCGGAGACATTTTGCCTATGTTTAAAAAAAAAATAAAAAAAAAAAAATAAAGGGCACTGCAGTGTTCTGTCTTGGTTTGTTTTTCTCCTGAGATCTTCTTTTAATTCCTTTTTGGAGACACAGGGAGTTTCTGTTTGCATTGGTGGAGGGGAACAGAGTCCATCATGGCAGCCCTGCCAGGGATCAGCAGCCCTTGGTCTTCCAGAGCTGTTCTGGTTCCACTCCCACACTCTCCTTCTCATCCCTGGTGTTGGTGCAAGGCCTGAATGCTCTGGTAGCTTGGTCACCATCCAGAAAATAAAGCAGGGACATGCAATGGGCACTGCTGTGACAGAGCTGGCCTCAGAACAGCCTTTCCAGATGGAAAGGTGATCTCCTCAGGGCAGGGTCTGAAGGTTTAGTTCTTCTTACAATGTTTTTCTCAAAAACATTTTCAAGAAAGTGGCCACACATGCAACACCAGGGTACAGCTGAACAGTGTGTGTGTGCAGGGCTGGCACACAGCAGTGTCCTCTCACAGCCAGGCCTCCTCCCAGAGACCTGCAGGACCAGCAGAGCAGGGGCTGCGCTGTGCCCTGTGCACTGGACACCCCTTCAGAAGGTGCCTCAGGTCAATCACCATGGACTGGCCACTCACAACCACCATTTCCAGCCCTGCGCTCTCACCGAAAGAGGCTGTTCTTCCCTCCATGGGTAGACACTCAATGAGTGCTTCAGCAGTCCATGTTTGCTTTGGACAGATGAGATGTGAGTATCCACATCAGGTATGTGAGGTGACATGAACGTGAGTGAGCACAAACACCATCAACTACTCCTTTTCATTCTGTGAAGGTCTGTGGAACACACGAGGTCTTGAGCTCACTTCATATTGGGAGGAGCAACCTATGGGAAATCACCTGAATGCAGCACTGGGTTGTGCTTCCTTTGACTGAGGTCCCCATGTCCATTCCCCATGACGTGGGACATCTCAGATGAGTCCAGAGCAGGTGACACAGCACAGGGGTGAGGTGTCTCCCATCCTTTGGGAGTGGCAACAGGAAGCCAGAAGGACACTGTGACTCCTGCCTCTGTGTGTAAAAGGGACAGACTCTGTCTGTGAGCATCCCTGGGTGCATAAGGAGTCCTGAGATCAACTCAGATATGGATGCCAGACAGAACCCTGATATTTCTCTGTGTGACTCCAGGAACAGATCCCACTGGATCAGTGAAATTCATCTCAGCTGCACTGGACAGGATCATTGCAGGATCGTTCTCCAATCTGCTACATCACCGTTGCCTGTGATTCCACATTGTGCTTTCATAAGTGCCATAGAAACCAGAATGGTTCTGGGGTCCTAAGGAAATGCAGATCTCAAACCCATCTTCAAGAGGAGCAGGAATAGGAACGGGGAGAATAACAGGCTGGCCACCCTACCTCCCTCCCTGGGAAGGGGATGGGACGCGTCCTCCTGCAGCCGTTTCCAGGAATGTGAAGGACAAGGAAGGGACTGCTGAACCCAAATGGACAGGGGAAAGAAAGGCATGTTGTGTACAGGGCGTTTGCAAGGCTCAGCCATGGTCTCCTTCTGGCCAGAGTGATGCTGATGGGGCTCAGGAAGTGGATGCTGGGTGGGAAGTTGGCTGAACCATCAAGCCCAAATATCAGCAGTGGTACAAGGTCCTCTGTGCAGCCAGTTACTGGTGTCATCTCTCAGTGACCAGCACTTGAACAACACTGTTGAACATCTTTATTCTCCCTTTCTAAGATATAACAGAGAGCCCTCTAAGTGCCTTGAGGATGATGCAAACCTGGGTGGAGGCCTTGAGCAGGAGAGTGAGACAAGGTTCACCCTGCCTTGAGCAGGAGAGTGAGACAAGGCGAGTGAGACAAGGGCTCTCTGTTAACCTGAGTTATTCTGTGATTTGACAGAATTTTTGCCTTGGAGAGGTTTCTGGAGAGAGAATAGGTGGAAGTATAGTAAAAAAAAAAAGAATAAGGAAGGGCAGAAGAGGAGATACAGAAGGTGTTACCGAAAGCACAGGAGTTCCAGTGAGGAGTGCTTTTCACTCACAGTGTTAGTAGGAAATATATTTGACAAATTTGAACAAGGTGAGGAAGCAAGATGGGGAGATGGGTGTCTGCAGCTTGTGGGAAAGAGGGGCAGGTGTAGGACTGTGTAGAATATGCTTCAGCCTTGGTCAGGTCCCGGGCCATAAGGAGGGGGATGGATGGGTGTAGTATTATGAGGTCAGTTGAGTCTCAGACACTCATAATCCAGTCAGAATCCTGTGGCTGTGAAGGGGCAGTGAGGTCAGTTCTGTCTCTGGAGGTGACAGCCAGGTGGCAGGGACACGGCTGGGAAAGAACCTCTGCCTAAGTGCCCACAGGCCCTACCCAGGAAGAGGCCTTGGAGATGGGTTGTCATGTCCATCCCGCCTGAGAACATGACGGGACAGCAGCAGGGACATGTGCAACTTGGAAGGTGAAGACTGGATATGAGGAGGAAGAAATGTCAGTGGAAGGGCAGTGCTGTGGTGCAAGAGGTCACCCAGAGAGAGCTGGATCAGCCCATGGTTTGTGTTCCAAAGAGCAGCCAGGGAGGGTGCAGACACAGCAGTGAAGGTGCAGAAATGCTGGGGTGAGAGCAGGTGGGGAAGCGAGATGGGTGTCTGCAGCCTGCAGGGAAAGAGGGGCAGGGGTAGGACCGTGTAGAACAGCCTGTGGTGGAGATGGCAAAGGGCGCTGGCAAGGCTGGAAGGGACCCACAGAACCCAGGTCTCTGTCCCCTTGACCATGGCAGTTGTCTCTGCCACTGAGGCCCAGGAGAAGCCATGTTGTCCTCATGGCACTGGGGCCTCGGTGCCTGCTTGCAGCCCCATGGGGAAGCTGGAAGTTGTTGTCCCAGTGTTGTCGTTCCCTGGGCCTTGCACACCCACATCCCATGGTCCCAGGAAGAGCCCTGAGCCGTGTGTGAGGGACAGGATCCCCCTTCCTATTGCCTGCAGGTCATGACTTCTCCTTTCTGCTTCAGAAAGCAAACCAAGGGGTTTCTCAGCATCAGAGCTAAAGACAAGACTCAAAGGAGACCTCATGGTGGCTACAGCTTCCTCACAAGGGGAGAAGAAAGGGAAGGTACTGATCTCTTCTCTCTGGTGACCAATGACAGAACCCAAGAGAACGGCAGAAGATGTGCCATGGGAGGGTCAGTTGGACATGAGGAAAAGGTTCTTCACCCAGAGGTGTTGGACACTGAACAGGCTCCCAGGGAAGTGTCACGGCCCCAACCTGACAGTGTTCAAGAAGAGACTGGACAATGTCCTCAGACACAAGGTGTGAACTGTGGGGTGTCCTGTGCAGGGACAGGAGTTGGATTCCATGATCCTTGTGGGTCCCTTCCAACTCAGGACATTCTACAATTCTATGAAATACTAGGTCACAAGTCCATGTTTTCATTGTACAGATGAGTTGTAACCATACAGAATATCTGACAGCATTGGTGCTCATTTGGGTTCATCCCACCTTTCGTACATGGTGTTCACACTCACATCTCATCTGTACAATGCACACATGGACTTCTGACCTACTCATTCAGGGTCTTTCCAAGGAGGGACAAAGAACCTCTCTGAATTGCGGCGAGAGGTCTGGGCTGGAAATGAAGGTTGTGAGGGATTAGTCCATGATGATTGGGGTAGATTGCATGGGGTGTCAGGCAACCACAAGCACAGCCCAGCCCCTGCTCTGCTGGTCCTGCAGGTCTCTGGCAGGAGGCCTGGCTGTGAGAGGTCACTGCTGTGTGCCAGCCCTGCACACACACACTGTTCAGCTGTACAATGATGTTTCATCTGTGGGCCACTTTCTTGGCCATGTACCTGGGAGTAGCTTTGAAGAAGACATAAAACTTGAGGCCCTGCCCTTAGGAGATACCTTTCTATCTGGAAAGGCTGTTCTGAGTCCAGCTCTGTCACAGCAGTGACCATTGCCTGTCCCTGCCTGCGTTCACAGCACTGACACACAGCAGGACGGGGACCAAGCTGCCAGAGCACTCAGACCTTGCACCAACACAAGGGATGAGAAGGAGAGTGTGGGAGTGGAACCAGAACAGCTCTGAAAGGCCAAGCTCTGGTGCTCCCTGGCAGGGTTGCCAGGCTGAACTCTTTTCCCCTTTTCCCATGCACAGGAACTGTCCACGCAGCTCCAAACAGGCCTTGCAGGAAGAATATCAGTGATAAAAAATGGCAGCAGAGCCCTTTATTTTCTTTAAATACGCAGAGAGCATGAGTCCATATCTATACAGCCAGTGTGTCTGAAAAAAAACAGACAATGAATTAGAAAGGGGATGACAAAAATAACATGATTTATTAAAAAAATAAACATCACCAACACACAAACACACAAAAGTGTAGGCCTCTAACGAGCTACATTAAAACTGTTATCTGTTAGAGAGCAGATGACAGACACTTTATTAGTTTTTAAATGAATCCGTTAGATTATTAAGGGCATCCTTGAGCTCCTGGTTCCTCATGCTGTAGATGAGGGGGTTCACTGCTGGAGGCACCACCGAGTGCAGAACAGACACCACCAGATCCAGGGATGGGGAGGAGATGGAGGGGGTCTTCAGGTAGGCAAATGAAGCAGTGCTGATGAACAGAGAGACCACAGCCAGGTGAGGGAGGCAGGTGGAAAAGGCTTTGTGCTGTCCCTGCTCAGAGGGGATCCTCAGCACGGCCCTGAAGATCTGCACATAGGACACCACAATGAAAATGAAACACATAAAAGTTAAAGATCCACTAAACTCAAGAAGCCCAAGTTCCCTGAGGTAGGAGTGTGAGCAGGAGAGCTTGAGGATCTGGGGGATTTCACAGAAGAAGTGGCCCAGGGCATTGCCCTTGCACAGTGGCAGTGAAAATGTATTGGCCGTGTGCAGCAGAGCACTGAGAAACCCAGTGGCCCAGGCAGCTGCTGCCATGTGGACACAAGCTCTGCTGCCCAGGAGGGTCCTGTAGTGCAGGGGTTTGCAGATGGCAACGTAGCGGTCGTAGGAAATGACAGTGAGAAGATACAACTCTGCTGAAATGAAAAAGACAAAGCAAAACATTTGGGCAGCACATCCCATGTAAGAAATGGCCCTGGTGTCCCAGAGGGAATTGGCCATGGACTTGGGGAGAGTGGTGGAGATGCAGACCAGGTCGAGGAGGGAGAGGTTGAGGAGGAAGAAGAACATGGGGGTGTGGAGGTGCTGGTCCCAGGCTATGGTGATGATGATGAGGCCGTTGCCCAGGAGGGCAGCCAGGTAGATGCCCAGGAAGAGCCAGAAGTGCAAGAGCTGCAGCTCCCGTGTGTCTGTGAACGCCAGGAGGAGGAACTGGGTGATGGAGCTGCTATTGGACATTTGCTGCCTGTGGGCATGAGGACCTGTGCAAGGAGGAAAAGACAGTGACGAGTCAGAGGAGACTTCTCCGTGGAAAATCAACATTCTATTTCTCACGGTAAACCCTCTCCCTGATGGAGGGATGTTTCAGCTCATTCTCTCTTTCTACCAGCTGAGAAAAACAGTTCATCAAAGTTTAAAATGCAGTTGAGCATGCAGTTTCCAATGACACAGATCTAAGGTAAAATTCACTGAATTGGTGGCAGAACAAAAACTGACTCACACTCCCACCCCAACCCCAGAGAGCAAGACCTCCAGGAACAGGTGGAGAAACAGGGAAGAACACTGCAGTGCTACCAGAAAATAAAGCAAGGACAGAAAGGCAGACAGGCATGCTGTGGAACCTTCTCCTTACCCGGCTGTGGTGCTGACACTCACTTAATGACACTGTAGAGCAAGTGCCTTTATCACCTTTTTTGTGTACCACGTTCCAGGAACCCTTCACCTGGAGGTCCAGCTGCTGAGGTGGAGACTTGTGACCTGGACCCCATGGCTTTGGGGCAGAGGCTCTGCTGGGGAGGACAGGAGACCAGGGGTTGCACTGGGAAATGTGTCTGCACTGCAGGGGGTGTGAGAGAGGTTCCTAAATCCTGTCCCCAGCATTTCTGGTAGCAGTTAACTCTTCCTGCCCATGTCTGTGCTGCCTGCAGCTGTGTCTCTGTCCCTGGGTCTGCTCCCTGTCAGTGTCACAGACCCCGTCCCACCCGCTGTGTGCTCAGCTCTGTCCTGCTCACACCTCCTGGCACTGCCCAGGGGCAGCTCTGTGTGTGCAGGGGCTCAGGAGCAGCTCAGACAAGTCCTAACGAGAACTGGGGTCTCAGTGTCTTCTCCAAGGAGAGAAATAAATCCCCATCTCCCACTGCACACCAGACAACGAAGAGTAGAAAACTGAAAGCACAGACTCCTTCCCTTGCAGCTGTTGCTGTCTTGATGTCGTTGTTACCAAGGACCCTCTGCCATGTCTGTAGGGTTGATCTGGAGCTCTGAGCAGCCCTGACCCACACAACACCCTTCAACCCCACAAGCTCCCTGCCTGCCCTGCCGGGGGTCGCTCCTTCCACCCACAGCTGCTGCCATGGGATCTCCCTGGGCAGGCTAAGTGCTGACCCTGGCAGGCGGCAGAGTCCCTGTCCCAGCACAGCCCTGGGGTGCAGGGACCCTGCTCTGTAGGACAGCCCTGGGCACCCCTGGGTGCACAACTTGCTTCTCAGATTTTCGAAGTTGCTGAAAAAGATCCCTGTCCTTACATATCCCACCAGCTGTGCTGTGCCAGTTTTAGGAGATGCCTCCAGGAGCTACAGCTGCATTGCCCTGCACCCAGAGACTTACCATGGCAAGGACTGCAAAGGTTCCTCCTCCAGTGAGCTCTCAGTCATCCTCCAAATCCTGACCACCTTTCATCTCTCTCTGCCTTGCTCGTCTCCCTGAGATCCCCAGGCAGAGCCCTGAGCCCTGCTGTGCTGTGCAGAGGAGCTGCTCCTGGGCAGAGCTGTCTCTCTGCAGCGCTGCCGCTTGCCAGGAGCTCCCTCTGTCCCAGGAGCCCATCCCAGCTCAGCAGCACAGGAGCAGCCCAAGGCCATTTAATGACCCCTCTGGTGGGTTTGTTGCTGAGTCAATGGACATCAGACCCTGAGGGGAAGGTGAGGAAACCTCTCAAGAAGTCAAAGTCAGATTCAAACTTCAAAGTTGCTTGTACTGTTAATGGGTCCCAGAGAGGGAACCTATTGAGAAACAATACCAGGTTTGGTTACAGAAGAAAACTGGAGGTCAGGAAAAGCAAAGTCAAGATGGCTCTGATGCTGAGTAAAACTGGATGTGTTTCATTAACCAAAGGGCCAAGGTCTGACCCCCACCCCTGGGAAGTCAGATCCTTTTCCTCCCACGTTGCCCATGGCCCTTCCTGGACAGTGTGATGTGGGGCTGTGCAAGGCCAAGGGCAGGACTATGGTCCCACACCTCCCAAGTTCCTGGCTGGGGACAAGGAGGCCATGAGGCCCCTGTGCTGGAAGGACTAGGTGTCTCCTCACAGGGATTAGAGGTGCAGACAACAGCCATAGCCAAGGGGAGAAGGAGCTCATGTCTGGTAGGGGCTTTCAGCCTCTTTACATCCCTTGATCATCTCCACCACAGCCTGTCCTGTGCTGTGGCATCCCCTGCACCTCTTTCCCTGCAGGCTGCAGACATCCCCCCTGCTGCCCCACCTTGCTCTTGTCTGAGCATCTTCCTTCCTTTGCTGAGATCTCTGCATCCTCCCCAGCTGTTCCTTGGAGCACAAAGCCTTGGGCTGATGCAGACTCCCTCTGCTGACCTGCTCCACCACAGCACTGCCCTTCCAGTCACATTCCTTTCTGCTCATGTCCAGCCTGGACCTCCCCAGCTGCACTTTGGGCCATTATTTCTTTCTCAAGCTCTTTTCCACTATAGAGAAAACCTCCACCATCTCTGAAACCACCCTTCAAGCACTCTCAGGCTACTCCTGCGCTGCTGCAGCCTCCCCAGCGCTGCTGGGCCAAAGCAGCCCAGGTCCCTCAGCATCCCACACCATGTGCACAAGGTCCTGAACCTGCCTTGGCAGAGCCCTCAACTTTCCAGTTCCTCCCTGCTTCTCCAAACTGGGAAGCCGCACACTGGCACACCCCCGTGCGTGTGGGGTCACACCAGTGCTGAACCGAATGGGATGAGATCTCCAGGTGTCTGGGTCCCCACGCTCCTCCTCATGCAGCCCCGTGTGCAGCTGCCTTGTTCATGGTGAGCGTGCACCACGGGCTGGTGTGGGGACCTTGGAGTGCCCAGGCCCTTCTCCTCAGGGTCACTGCTCAGCGTGTCAGGTCCTGCCATGTCCTGATGGATGGGTTTGTTCTCCTGCCCCTGGATAGAACTGGTCACTTCTTCTTATCAAACCCGAACCTGAGTGAACACCAGATTTTCTCAAAGTTGCTGCTCTCCCTGGACTGAAGCTCCATTTACTCAGCTATTGATGTTTTCATGCAGATGGTTTAACCTGATTAGGGTGTCTCTCCCAAGACAACAGGATAAGGAGCTGCAGGGCACTACAAACATGTTTGCATCTGTGCGAAACTCTCTTGGGCTTGTTCTTGAGAGAAACTCTGTAAAAATACATAAACATACAGGCGCTGCCCTGAGGAGATCACCCTTCATTATGCATGCCAGCTCTGTCACAGCAGTGCCCATCGCCTGTCCTTCCCTGTGGTTACAGGTCTCACACACAGCAGGACGGGGACCAAGCTGCCAGAGCACTCAAGCCTTGAACCAACACAAGGGGTGGGAAGGAAACTGTGGAAGTGGAAAAAAAGCAGCCCCCGAAGATCCAGAGATGGTGCTCCCCAGTGACACTGCCATACCTGGACTTCATTTCCTTCCATACAAACACACAAACTGTCCCTGCAGCTCCAAAAATACCTTGGAGTAAGGATTTCAGGAAATATTCCCAAATATTTGTGGTGGCCTTTGTTATGGTTGAACACATAAAAACAACACTTTATTTAAAAATCCACTCAGACAGAAAGGCACATAAGAGAGTGAATTACAAAGGGGATGACAATATTCTAGTGACTAAAAATAAACCACCATCACAAAAAAAAAAAAAAAAAAGGCAAAATTAAAGAAGAAAAACAAACCACAAACAAACAAACAAAAAAACCACACAAAAAGAGAAGATGTAATACAACGAATTGTTCTATAACTGCTATGCAGAAGCTGACGAGAAGACTTGCTTCAGGAAAATATCAGTCATCAGTTTGCACAGGGCATCCTTGATCTCCTGGTTCCTCATGCTGTAGATGAGGGGGTTCACTGCTGGAGGCACCACCGAGTACAGAACAGACACCAGCAGATCCAGGGATGAGGAAGAGATGGAGGGGGGTTTCAGGTAGGCAAACATGACAGTGCTGACCAACAGGGAGACCATGGCCAGGTGAGGGAGGCAGGTGGAAAAGGCTTTGTGCCGTCCCTGCTCAGAGGGGATCCTCAGCACGGCCATGAAGATCTGCACATAGGAGAAAAGAATGAAAACAAAACATGAAAATGCTAAACAGGCACTGACCACAAGAAGCCCAAGTTCTCTGAGGTAGGAGTGTGAGCAGGAGAGCTTGAGGATGTGGGGGATTTCACAGAAGAACTGGCCCAGGGCATTGCCCTTGCACAGGGGCAGTGAAAATGTATTGGCCGTGTGCAGCAGAGAATAGAGAAACCCAGTGGCCCAGGCAGCTGCTGCCATGTGGACACAAGCTCTGCTGCCCAGGAGGGTCCCGTAGTGCAGGGGTTTGCAGATGGCAACGTAGCGGTCGTAGGACATGATGGTGAGAAGAAAAAATTCTGCTGAAATGAAAAAGAAAAACAAAAAGAGTTGGGCAGCACATCCTCTGTAGGAAATAACCCTGGTGTCCCAAAGGGAATTTGCCATGGATTTAGGGACAACAGTGGAGATGGAGCCCAGGTCGAGGAGGGAGAGGTTGAGCAGGAAGAAGTACATGGGGGTGTGGAGGTGCTGGTCCCAGGCTATGGTGGTGATGATGAGGCCGTTGCCCAGGAGGGCAGCCAGGTAGATGCCCAGGAAGAGCCAGAAATGCAAGAGCTGCAGCTCCCGTATGTCTGTGAACGCCAGGAGGAGGAACTGGGTGATGGAGCTGCTGTTGGACATTTGCTGCCTGTGGGTATGAGGACCTGTGCAAGGAGGAAAAGATTGTGACAAGTTAGAGGAGACTTCTCTGAGAAAAACCAAAGCCATTTCCTATAGACCCCCCTACCCCATCACATACAGAGACACTTTTCTTTTCCAGGAGAACGTCCTGACTGGAGCCCTCGTCGGTGCTTGATGAGTGTGCAATGGAGAGCAGGGTCTCTGCCCAGGGGCTCTTGAGGAGTCAGACTGACCCTGTGTGATTGAGTGGGGCAGGGGCCAGTCCTGGGGTTCAGCTGTGTCAGCTGGAAGCGCTCCTGGTGCAGAAGGGACTGTCAGCATCTGTACCCCCAGGCCGGAGAAACTGAGTTGGAGAGGTTTGGTGTTTATACAGCTCCTTCTCCCCTCCCACCCTGGGGAGTGTTGTTGGGTGTCAGAAACCCTCAGCATTTCTGCTGCACTCAGGGAGAACAGAGCGAGTCCTGTGAGACCAGAGGATGCCTGTGGGTCAGTGCAGAGTGAGGGCAGCTGCTCTGTCCCTCTGTCCTGCTCCAGCTGCCCTGGGCTGGCACCTTTCTGAGATGGAGCCTGATCACACTCACATGTTACCCTGAAAAGCCACCAGGCACTGCTGAGAGCAGAGGGAGCCAACTCAGACCATGACATGGCTCACCCTTTCCCAACGTCTCGGCACTCCACATTTAGCCCTGGACACACGGCTCATTTCACAAACTCAACAACATTTTTGCTGTTGTAGCATCTCTGTGCATTTCCATGGGGCTTTCAGATAACACAAGGATGCTGTAGGACAGGTTTGCATTCTAGGAGGAAACCTCACAGCTAGGAAGGAAATCTCAACGAGACAGTCAAGAATTCTAAGGATGGCATTTGATTCAGGGAGACTCACCTCATTCCCCAGCCCCACAGACTGCATTGCCCACACGCCACAGGTCAGAGCAAAGCTGGGACACGTGTTCCCATGGACACACCTGCAGGAAAGGACCCACAAGATCAGGCTGTGACTCTGCAGCTGAAACTGCCATCCCCAGAGAGCCTGAGAGCAAGAACAAGATCCCAACAGCAGTGACCCAGAGCAGGGGAGCAAGAAGGAAACATCCCGTGAGGGTGGGTGTGAGAGAGGCCAGGGCAGAGGCAGCCGGGCACTCAGACAGCGTCACCCTTCCCCAGCTGTGCAGCCACCTCCCAGACACCAACATTGCCGGGCAGCTGCTCTCAGCCCCTGTGCTCTGCAGAGGAACTGGAGCTCTGGCTGCACAGGAGCTGCTTCATGCCTTGGAGCCCCCGGCCCTGAGGGCAGAGGCTTTGCTGGGTGGGACAGGAGGCCAGGGGGCTGCTCACAGGAGGGATCTGCACTGCAGGGGATCACAGGGGCTTTTCTCTCTTCTCCCTCCCATAACAATTCTGGGTTTAGTTTCCTCTCATTTCTGATCATTTCCCTGGTGCCTGGAGATTCTCCCCCTGGGAGGTGTTTCCCTGTCCATGTCTCTTCCCTGTCAGTGCTCACAGACACCATCCCACCCTCTGTGCCCTCCCCCTGGCCCTACAGATCCTGCCTGTTCACAGGGCACTGCCTGGGGGCATCTTCCTGTACGCAGGTTGGAAAACACGACGGGTTAGATTAAGTGTAATGTGTCCAGCAAAAGTGATGCTGTTGCTGCATAGGCAGAGGTGTGGCTGAAGGCGTATCGGGATTCTCTTGAAGACCTACTGATCACACAGTTGTAGTATGCAAATATTTTTTTAAAATGTAGGACTCGTTTTACATCTATTCCCACCCATTCCCCAAGAGCGGGAGACTGAAAACAAAGACTCAGGAAAGTTCCTTGTCTTGATTTTCTTCTTGAAACCTCTTGTTGTAAATATTCTGGGAGTGATCAGGAGCTGTGAGCAGCCCTGACCCACACAGCACCCTCTCCACAGCAGAAGGACCCTGGCATTTTGGGGGTCACTCCTTCCACTCTTACTTCTACTCAGAGCACCATGGGGATCTCCGCGGGCAGGCTGAGCACTGACCCTGGCAGGCGGCAGAGTCCCTGCCCCGGCACAGCCCTGGGCTGCCGGGACCCTGCTCTGCAGGACAGCCCTGGGCACCCCTGGGTGCTCCCCCTGCACTCACTCTCAGAAGAAGTTGCCGTGATTCCCTTTCTCTCTGACAGTGCAGCAGGGAAGCCCTGCTCTGGAGTGTGTTCTTCTTCTCTACAACAGGGATACTGTGAGAGACACCTGCCAGATTCTGTAAATTGTGGGATGTACCAGCTTAGGGTCTCCCTCCAGGAAATGGAGCTGCATTGTCCTACAGCCAGAGACTTACCATGTTAGAACTGTGAAGATTTGTCTCATTGAATCCTCAGCAACCTACCACCCCACATTGCCTTTAATCTCTCTCTGCCTGGTTTCTCTCCTGTCAGCATCTCCAGGCAGAGCCCTCAGCCCTGCTGCGCTGTGCAGAGGAGCTGCTCCTGGGCAGAGCTGTCTCTCTGCAGCGCTGCCACTTGCCAGGAGCTCCCTCTGTCCCAGGAGCCCAGCCCAGCTCAGCAGCACAGGAGCAGCCCCTCATGTCCCTTTCTCTGTCCCCTCTGGGCTCCCTCCACATGTCCCTGGGGCTCCAGGGGCACAACTTCAAAGTTGAAGTAATCAGTGATGTTGATTCTCTCTCCTCTTCAGAGACACTTATTTCTAGCACTGTATATTCAGTTTTTTAAAAAAAAAAATCACTATGAGAATCATATTTTCTTGTTCCATCATTACACAGGACACCAGGAATCTCACAGCAAAGTATCTAATTCCTCAAAGCTAGAGGAGGAATATCTTCAGTTGAATGAGTTAAGACATTTTATTCTGGTTTTATATCCTAGGTCTAGAGAGACATTCATCAATCTTTGGCCATGTCATGTCCGTGCTCTGAGGCAAAGCCTTTGCACACATGGGCTCTTGGACACTTGGTACCAGGTTTCGTGTGGCAGGTCAGAGCTGAGCTGGTGCCACAGCTGGGGTGGTCCAGCCCAGATGTGAGGCAATGTCCTCAGCCAGGGACCTGACTGGGGAGCTGGAGCTGTCAGTGCTGCAGACAGAACTGTGACACGGATGGAATGAACTGCCAGGCAGGGTGGCAGAAGTGAGCTCATCTGGTCTGCAAGGACAGCAGCCTCCAAGCACAGAACAGCCCAGATCAGAACTCAGTCTGGACCTCTAAGGCAATTCAAGGACCCATAATGAGCTGTTACTACTGCAGGAACAGTTAAAGGAGAAACAAAGACACTGCGTGGCCATTGATGAATTTAATAAGGGAAAGAGGGGAGAATCCCTGTGTCCTCTTGTCCTCCATCTTCACTTGCAATGTGTCCCAGGACTGTGTGACTGGAGACAGGAATCTGGAGAACAACCAGCAGTGGATGGGGATCAAGTCAGGGGTCACTGGAACTAACACAACCCTTTCCAGTCTATGGGACAGCAGGGGCAGCATCCCAGGAGCTGAGACAGCAGGACGATGTCACAGGGAGGCCACTCTCCACCATCTTGGAAAGCTCATGGACACTGGGGGGACTCCCTGACCACTGGCAGCTCTCACACAGTGTGTGCACTTTTCAAAATGGCCAATGGGTGAGCAGGGGAACTAAGGGCTGTGCCCCAGAACATGTCCACTGGGACCCCATTACTGGGTGTCTGGAAGAGAAGGTGATGGGGTTTACCCAGGGCAGGTTGTGCCTGTCCATCCTCTTTGTTTCTGTGAGGAAAGGACAGGGCTGTGGACGTGGGGAGAACACTGGTGATCTGTTATGTGGAAGTCAGCAAGGCATTCAGCATCATCCCCCTCAATATTCTTGTGCCCAAGGCAGTATATTATGGTCTGTGTCAGTGTGTAAGTAGATGAGTAAAAAGCCATCTAGATGTTTGGGCTTGGAAAGGTGCTGTAGAAAGGGAGAAACTTTCCATTCCTGAGGACAGTCAAGCACTGGAAACTGTTTCCCAGGAGTGCGCACTCACTCTGTCCCAGAAAGTGACCAAGATGTGTTTGGATCAAGCCCTGAGTAATCTGGTCTGACCCTGCTTTGAGCAGGAGGTTGGTCAAGACATTTCCTGTCATCACATTCAGCCTGAATGATGCTGTCCTTTCATCCCCTTCATGTTTTCAGTTTAGACAAAGCTCTCAGGTGCTCCCTGACCACAAGAATAATTCACATGAGGTGCAGGGCTGCTTTACAAGTGCCCTATAGAGCCCTGACCACAACTTTTGCATCGCTTTTCCTTTGCCCCAACCCAGGGTCTTTTTTGCTGTCCTAATTCCCTTGCAGAAAGAACTGCCCATATTGCTAACCCTTTCAGGGCAGGTTGTTCAAGAGGTGTCAGCATCCATGTACAGAGTCTGCACATCAGCCAGACAGCAAAGCCACCATTACAGAAATGGACACGAGGCTCTTGACCAGCTCCTTGAACCCAGATATCAGCGTGACATGTCTGCCGAGATTCCCGGGAACACCTGAACTTTAAGGGCAGAGCATATGAGTCCTCGATGGGTGACTTGTCTCCTGACCCACGTGGTGCTTTAGGCTGTGAGGAGAATCAAAACCAGCCATTTGACTGGGGTAATTCCATTTTACAGGTGTCACACAGGGCAGATGAAGGGAGCTCAGAACTCCAGACTCTGCTGCACAGCTGGGACTGCAGAGACTGGAAATGCAGGTGACAATGTGTGTCAGTGCACACCACATAAAGATTCTGGCGTCCTTTGTGCCTTTGTACCAAAGCTCAGCCTGCTCAGATTTTGAAAGGATTGCTCCAAACCCCTGTGTCCCAAATCTCTACAACTGTCTCTCCTCAACAGCCTTTTACTCCAGGAAGGGGAAAACTGCCAATGCAGGCACCAAACCAGTGCCCAACCTGCCTGGAGAGCCAGGACAGCTGTGCCACACAACAGCAGCCTCTGAGGGAAGCTGGAGGTGATGGAATTGAAATGGTTTCAACCCAAATCATAGAACTGTAGAATCATTTAGGCTGGAAAAGACCCTTAAGAACATGGAGTCCAACCATAAATCAAACACTGTCAAGCTCACCACTAAACCATATCCCAAAGTGCCACATCTCCACATGTTTTAAATACCTCCAGCAATGGAAGCTCCAGTCCTGAGCTGGCAGGACACCATTGGCTGCAGTTGGGCATAAGATACTGGCCATGACTGTGAGTTCAGCCCTCGCTGGCAGAATGTCTCACACGCTCACTGAGGAGGGCAGGGGGTTGGGAGATGGGAGCACGTTTCAGTTTCCAGATCCCAGGACAGAGCCCAAACCATCCTGCCCTTGAACTCTGGCATCCCATTTCCTGAGATGCAAAGCTGGTGGTCTTCTGAGGATAATCAGGTTAAAAGGCATGAGAAGTCCTTCAAATGTTTGCGTAACTTATCTAGACCCAGGGGTAACTCACCAGGTCTTTACAGCATTTCACTCGACATCAGTTTTGACATAATGGGTGCTGTCCTGTGACTGCCCTTTCTGCACAAATGATCATAAAAACACAACCATTAAGTAAGACATGGCCATAGGGGGCTGTTATGGACAAGAAAGCTCACCATGAACTCTGCAGAGAGCAAAGAAGTTTATTATTATCACCATGAAGAACCAAGAAGCTCAAGGCCTCTTCTGAAGAGTGGGAGGCCTGAGCAGCCGTGATTGGCCATGTGTAGGTGTGGGAGAGGGTCAGGGCATGTCAGGGAGAAGCAATGAGATGGCTGATGGCTTCAGTGAACCCTTCCAGCCATGTCTGAGCCCAGAAATGGAAAGCAGTTGATGCCTGCAGGTGGAGGAGGAACAGGAGGAAGATTTTCCTGGGAATATGGAAGGAAGAAAGGCCTCTCTTGGGCTACTCATGTATGGCAGTGCCATTTGCATGCTGTGGGCATGACTGTGCCTGGGAGATGGGGAATGGCTGCTGCTGGGGTGTTTGTGCTCAGTCATGGCCCATGAGCTGACCCTGCTCTGCTCCTCTCTTACACTGCCCACACTTGGATGGTCTTCAGGAATCATCCATGAGCCTGGACGATGCATGAACCTCCTGGAGTGATGGGTATGGATCCAAATAGAGGATTCAAGCAAGTTTGGGACTGGGACAGCTCAGGTGATTGGTGACCATTGCCAGGTGTATGAAAGAGGCTGGATGAGTTGTGAGGAACTCACAGGCATTTGCAGCTCCACAGAAAACCACAGCCTTGCAGTTAAAGCAACAGCAGTTCACATAAAGCCAACTCCCAAAACACAAAACACACTGTCCACAGGAAAAACCTTGATAAATATTTGAGAAGGATCTACCAGGTCCCAGGGGTCAGGTCTCAGCCATTCTGGAGATGAACAAGCATCAATGGCTGACATGGCATCAGAGCCACCTCCACATGGCCCTCACCACCTGTAATCAGTGTCTCCAAGTCTTTCCTTCACCAGCCTCCAGGGACAGGGACCTGCACTGGTTGTTTCCTTCACAGCTGTGTCAGTGATGGCCCTTCATGGGGTTCCAAACAGCCTCAGAAACTTGAGGTTTGCTTCTGCCTTTCACTTCATCAGAGGTTTGTTCGTTGTTTCAGTAGCTGCAGTTCAGGATCATGGCAGCTCATTAACATTGAAAATGCTCTTACAAGCCAAGGCTCTGTGCAGCATTTTCCTAAATGTTTCAAGTCTGGTGTGGATGATTAGAGAGATTTCAGGAATAGCCAAACAGAAAGCATTTCCATAATAAACAGCAAGAAATCAGTATTTCTTCTGTTTCCTTCCCTGCTCACCCTTCCCTTCCTTTCCAGAGCAGTTCATCTCAACAGTTTCGTTTTCATATTGTTCTGGAGCGTGTCCTGATAAAGACTGAATATAATGGAAAAGTGGGTGCCTAAATCACCATGTAAGTGAGGAGACAGGCCAGGACGCCTCAAGAGGAGTCACACTCCTCTGGACCAGAAGGTGTTCCTGGGAATTTCAGGCAACAGAACACAGTGATGCTTGTGTTCAAGGACCTGGTCAAATGACCCATCTCCTTTTCTGTAATGGTATCTGAGTTTGCTCAGGTCACCCCTGACTTGAGCCCCATCCACTCCTGGGTGTTCTCCTTTAGGATTAAAGTCCCCTTGCTGGGAAAGATGGAGGCAAAGAAGCCATGAAGAACCTCAGTCCTGTCTGATTCTACTCTTAGGAAGTTCAGCAGCAGAACCATGATCTAGACAGGGTGTCTGTTCTTTTACTGCAAATGAAGCAATGTCAGCTCGTCTTGCTGCCCTCAGACTCCCATTCAAGGATCAAGCCCAGGGCATCTTAGCCATCATCCCTACATCCATGGTATAAATGTCTTCTTTTGCAGCTTCCCCTGCTTCCACCTCCTGTGTGCTGCCTTTTTGCCCTGGAGCTCCATCACTTCAGACAAGCACCCTCAATGAGATAAATGCTTCTGTTCATGGGTGCTTGGAGAGAAAATTCTTTGCTTGGAGCAGGCTGCCCTGTAAGGCTGATCAGATTTCCTGAGCTCCTTCACCCTTCAGACCTACTTCCTACTTTGCTCACCATCCCCCAGTATGTCCAAGTCTTTTCCTCTGGAGCCCACCAGCCTGTGCTCTGCTGCTGGCCTTCCTCCCTCCCCTCCGGGGTCTGGGACCCCACTGTTTCCTGGTCACAACAGCCAAGGTGGACACTCATGTTCACATCCCTCACCAGCTCTTCCTTCTTCATCAGTACCAGATCCAGGTGAGCATCACCCTCATTGGCCCACCAGGCAGACATGTTAAGAAGTTGGCCCAAGATCCTTTGAACTGTTGGCACCTGCAGCTTTGCCTGGCCAGGTAATGTCAGGGCAATTATAGTTCCCCATAGGAACCTGCTCATTGACTGGAGACATCCTAAGGTTCCTGACAGAACATCTTTTCCATTTCTTCTGCATGATCAAGTGGTTTGTAACATCTAACTGGATTTACATGGCAAAGTCTTGGAACTGGGGGTGAGTGTGGATGTGTTACAGTTGTCACCTCTCTGAGAAGACAACAAGAGTTTGACCAACGTCAGACAGAGCCGATTTCAGCTGCTCCAAGATGGACCCACTCCTGCCAAATCTGAGCCACTCAGTGATGCTGGCAGCACCTCTGGGATATTGTGTTTGAGAAAGGGTAAAAAACGCTGCACAACAGCAGGTGGGGGAGAGGAGGGAGGAAATGTGAGAGAAAATCACTGCAGACACCAAGGTCATATCCCACAGGACCCAAGCAGGTCCCTCAGCAGGCCAAAGCTTGCTCTCCTGAAATCCTGCTCTTGGCCTTGTTATCATCTCCCAGGAGCCTCAGCTCCACTGTCCCATCCCTGACTGTTCCATCCTGACCAACTCTTTCTGGTTTGTAAGTGTGAAGTCCCACAGGGCACCTCACCCCACTGACTCCTCAGTCACCCGTGTCAGGAAGATGTTGTCAATGAGCTCCAACCCCTCCTGGATGGCTGGTACCTTGCAGATATTGGGATATCTCAGGTCTGCCATGAGGACACGGCCCTGAAAACATGAGGCTTCTTTCATTTGTCTGAAGGAGGCCTCATCTAATTCCTCTTCCTGATCAGGGATCCTGTAGCTGATGTCCAGTCACCACAACACTGCCCATGTTGTTCTGCCCTGTCATTCAGACTCCTCAAACTTCAGCTGGCATTGTCTGCCCCCAGGCATCTGGTATTTACCCATCAGAAAACTCTGAATTTTGACAAGATGAAATGACCAGTGCTGTATCGGGGCAGGAGAATAAACCCATCCATGAGGACAGAGCAGGACCTGACACGCTGAGCACTGACCCTGAGGAGAAGGGCCTGGGCACTCCAAGGTCCCCACACCAGCCCGTGGTGCACGCACACCAGGAACAAGGCAGCTGCACACGGGGCTGCATGAGGAGGAGCGTGGGGACCCAGACACCTGGAGTTCTCATCCCATTCGGTTCAGCACTGGTGTGACCCCACACGCACGGGTGTGTGCCAGTGTGCGGCTTCCCAGTTTGGAGAAGCAGGGAGGAACTGGAGAGTGCAGGGCTCTGCCAAAGCAGGTTCAGCACCTTGTGCACATGGTGTGGGATGCTGAGGGACCTGGGCTGCTTTGGCTGAGTGGTGCTGGGGAGGCTGCAGCAGTGCAGGAGTAGCCTGAGAGTGCTTGAAGGGTGGTTTCAGAGGTGGTGGAGGTTTCTTCATAGTGGGAAAGAACTTGAGAAAGAAATAATGGCCCAAAGTGCAGCTGGGGAGGTCCAGGCTGGACATGAGCAGCAAGGAATGTGACTGGAAGGGCAGTGCTGTGGTGGAGCAGGTCAGCAGAGGGAGTCTGCATCAGCCCAAGGCTTTGTGCTCCAAGGAACAGCTGGGGAGGATGCAGAGATCTCAGCAAAGGAAGGAAGATGCTCAGAGAAGAGCAAGGTGGGGCAGCAGGGGGGATGTCTCTGGACCTCATGAGGACACCAAGACCCAGGATATCTCATCCCTGGGCCCAGATTGTCCCATCTCCAGCCCACCTGGGCCATCAAGAGCCAAAATTTCCCATCCCTGTATCCCCTGGGCTACTCAGGGAAAGATGTCCCATCCCTGGGCCCCTTAGGCCACCAAGACCTAAAATGTCCCATTCCTGGACACTTTGGGGCCATGAAGACCAATGTTGTCCCATCTCAAGACCCAAGATATCCCATCTGCAGCCATCTTGGGCCACCAAGACCTAAAATGTCCCATCTCTGGACACTCTGGGACACCCAGGCCTAGATGTCCAGTCCTGGGACACTGTGATGCCACTAACACCCAGGATGTCCCACCTCTGGACCCCTTTGGCTACCAAGACCAAGATTTCCCATGTCCAGGCATCTTGGGCTGCCAAGACCAATATGTCCCATCTCTGGACCACTTGAGCTACCAAGAGCCTGGATGTCCCATCTCTGGACATTGTGAGACCACCAAGACCCAGGGTATCTCATCCCTGGACTCAAACTATCACATCTCCAGCCCACTTGGGCCATCAAGATCCAAAATTTCCCATTCCTGTCTCCCCTGAGCTACTCAGGGAAAGATGTCCCATTCCTGGGCCCCTTAGGCCAACAAGACCTAACATGTCCCATCTCTGGACACTTTAGGCCACCAAGACTTATAATGTCCCAACTCTGCATCCAATATGTCCCATTCCTGGACACTTTGGGGACACCAAGATCAGGGCCCTGAGGGGCAGTGACTTACGTGAGGAGGATGGACTGGTTGTCATGATCTGCCAGGAGGAGAGAGATGGGATGACATTAGGAGAGATGTTTGGGATCTTGGGGTTCACCCTCTTCCATATGAGGAGGGATGAAGTTCGAAGAGATGTTTGGGATCTTGGATGGGATTCTCCATCCTCCAGGTGAGGACCAGGTCTAGGTCAGGACCCATTTTTGGGGTGGGATCTTCAAGTTTGGGGTCCCAGCAGGAGGTCCCTACCCATCAGCATGTTCTGGTAAGACTGTTCGAGTCGGAGATGATGTGGGGAGGAGCTTCACTCCGCTTCTTGCCCTGGTAGGCGGCCACCACCTCGGCGTTGTAGATGGGCAGCCACTTGTAGTGGTTGATGGTCACACAAAAGAGCCCTGAGTAGGTCTGGACAAGGGGCAGGTGAGTCATAACCAGGAGGTCCTACCTCACCAGGAGGGGACATGTTGGGTGTGGGTGGCCCAAGGGGTCCAGGGATGGGACATTTTGGGTCTGAGTGGTCCAAGGGTGCTTGGGAAGGGCCACCAGGTTCTAGGTGCCCCAAAAAACATGGGGAACCCACCCAGGTTCTAGGTGTCCCATAGACCCTTCCGGAGGTTCATCCACTTCTAGTGAACCTCAAGAGCTTCAGGGCAGCAGTCACACAGTCACAGAGTCGCAGTGTCACAGCCAGAGTCATAGTCACAGTGCCACAGAGTCAGGGAGTCACAGACTCACAGTCACGGAGTCACGGACTCACAGTCACAGAGTCACCGTCACAAAGTCACAGTCAGAAACACAGTCACAGAGTCACAGAGTCAGAGTCACAGAGTCACCATCACAAAGTCACAGCCAGAATCACAGTCACACAGTCACACAGTCACAGTCACACAGACAGAGTCACAGAGGCACAGTGTTACAGTCACAGAGTTGCAGTCACAGAGTCACAGTAAGAGTCACAGAGCCACAGTCAGAGTCACGGAGTCACAGAGTCACAATCACAGAATTACAGAGTCACAGAGTCACAGTTCTCATCCCATTCGGTTCAGCACTGGTGTGACCCCACACACACGGGTGTGTGCCAGTGTGCGGCTTCCCAGTTTGGAGAAGCAGGGAGGAACTGGAGAGTGCAGGGCTGTGCCAAGGCAGGTTCAGCACCTGTGCACATGGTGTGGGATGCTGAGGGACCTGGGCTGCTTTGGCCCAGCAGCGCTGGTGAGGCTGCAGCAGTGCAGGAGTAGCCTGAGAGTGCTCGAAGGGTGGTTTCAGAGATGGTGGAGGTTTTCTTCATAGTGGGAATCACAGAATCACAGAATGGACTGGGTTGCAAAAGACCTCAGACATCATCAAATCCAACCCTAGGTCCAACTCCAGTCTGTTTGCTAGATCATGGCACTAAGTGCCATGTCCAATCTCAGTTTAAAAACCTCCAGGGACGGTGAGTCCAGCACCTCCCTGGGCAGCCATTCCAATGCCTGACCGCTCTCTCTGTGAAGAATTTCTTCCTAATCTCCAGCCTAAATTTCCTCTGGCAGAGTTTAAGCCCATGCCCCCTTGTCCTATTGCTGACTGCCTGGGAGAAGAGCCCAATCCCCACCTGGCTAGAACTGCCCTTCAGGTCGTTCTAGAGAGTGCTGAGCTCACCTCTAAGCCTCCTCTTCTCCACACTGAACAAGCCCAGCTCCCTCAGCCTCTCCCCATAGGGCTTGTGCTCAAGTCCCTCCACCAGTCTTGTTGCTCTTCTCTGGATCCACTCCAGCACTTCAATCTCTTTCCTGAACTGAGGGGGTAAGAACTGAACACAATAGTCCAGGTGTGGCCTCACTTCCCATGTTATTTTTGATACAGGACAGGATACCATTGGCCTTCTTGGCCACCTGGGCACACTGGTGGCTCATGTTGAGCTTCCTGTCAATTAGCAGCCTCAGGTCTCTTTCTGCCTGACTGCTCTCCAGCCACTGTGTGCCCAGCCTGTAGTGCTGCAGGGAGTTGTTGTGGCCAAAGTGCAGGACCCAGAACTTGGCCTCTTTGAACTTCATCCCATTGGAATCAGCCCATTTTTCTAGTCTATCCAGATCCCTCTGCAGAGCCCTCCTGCCTTCCAGTAGGTTGCCTTCAAATGGCCGAATGTGATTTTAGGACTGTATAAATTTAACTACTCATACATTTATACATTTGGCCCTTTGAAGGCAACCGTGAGGCTGATGTGACCCCCGGTGAAAATTAATATGAAAGGCAATGTAGGTGGTTGGTTGCTAAGGGATTATTGAGAGACAAATCTTCACAGTCCTAACACGGTAAGTCTCTGCATGTAGGACAATGCAACTGCTTTTCCTGAAGGAATGTCCTGAAAGTGGCACATGACACAGTGTTGCAGGATCTGCCAGGACTCTCTCACAGTATCTCTGTTGCAGAGAAGAACACACTCCAGAGCAGGGTTTCCCTGCTGCACTGTCAGTGGGAAAGGGCATGATGGCACCTTCTGCTGAGGATGACTGCCTGGGGAGCACCCAGGGGTGCCCAGCCCTGTCCTGCAGAGCAGGGTCCCTGCACCCCAGGGCTGTGCCAGGGCAGGTACTCTGCTGCCTGCCAGGGTCAGCGCTCAGGCTGCCCAGGGAGATCCCAACAACACTGAGGGGAGAAGCTGCGGGGGGAAGGAGCGACCCACGGCAGGGCAAGGTCCTTCTGCTGTTGGGTTCTCTGTGAGTCAGGGTTGCTCACTCCAGACCTCTTACAATAGGACGTTTCAAGAAGATCTCTACAGATATTACTAAAAAGATAAGGAGCTTTTAGTTATCTCTTCCATGACTCAGGGGAGGGAGGTTGTAGGAAAAGATAAATGTAAAAGAAGCTCTCAAGTTTTAGCAAGTCACTGAGACTCCTGAACTGCAACTCTGAGTGATCAGTTCATCTGCCAGAAGCCTCTGAACATCCCTTCAGCCACTCCCCTGCCTGTGGACAGCAGGAGCATCACAGCAGCTGAACCTGTTCTTTTTTCCAACCTGCAAACAGGAAGATGCCCCCAGGCAGTGCCCTGTGAACAGGCAGGATCTAGAGAGCCAGGGTGAGGGTACAGACGGTGGGATGATCTGTGAGTGCTGACAGGGAAGAGACATGGACAGGGGAACACCTCCCAGGTGGAAAATCTCCTGGCAGAAGGGACAGGATCAATGAATGAGATGAAACTCAAACAAGAAATGCAGTCGAAGGGTGAATTCAGTGATTTGTGTATGATCCCCTGCAGTGCAGATCCCTCCTCTGAGCAGCCCCCTGGCCTCCTCTCCCACCCAGCAAGGCCTCTGCCCTCAGGGCCGGGGGCTCCAAGGAAAGAACCAGTGGGCACAGGCCCTGCTCCTTGTGGCACCTGCAGACAGAACCACGAGGGCTCAGCCACAGAGTTGGAGGAAGGTCTGGAAAAGGACAAGGGGGTGTGGATCAGGGGGAGGGTGTATAAGAAATAGCTTTGATTTTGCTCAGAGAAGTCTCCCCTAACTTGTCACTTTCTTTTGATCCTGTGACAGTGCCACGTGCTCATCAGCAGCAAATGTCCAACAGCCGCTCCATCACCCAGTTCCTCCTTCTGGCATTCTCAGACACACGGGAGCTGCAGCCTGTGAAGGGGTTTCGTTAGAAGGAGATATGTTGTTGAATTAGTCAGGCCCAAAGGAATCTCAAGGCCACTTTGAGAAGCTGAGAACAGAATCTGCTGTGAGAAAGAGGGGCGTTTCTTCACTAACAGGGCCTCAGCATGGCGTGAGTCGTCGGACCTATCATCGGTGGGGCTCCAGCGTGTGGACTGCCCATGATACTCATTTAGCGAATCCATGCTTGGAGCGTGGATTCGTGATTAGAGAATAGTTGCGTATATAAGGAGACATGTTTCTGTAATAAATGGCTTTGGCGTGATTCACATTGAATCGGAGTGCTGAGTCCTTTATCGTTCCAACAGCAGCCCTTGCACTTCTGGCCGTTCCGGGGCATCTACCTGGCTGCCCTCCTGGGCAACGGCCTCATCATCACCACCATAGCCTGGGACCAGCACCTCCACACCCCCATGTACTTCTTCCTACTCAAACTCTCCCTCCTTGACCTGGGCTGCATCTCCACCACTGTACCCAAGTCCATGGCCAGATCCCTCTGGGACACAAGGGCCATGTCCTACACAGGATGTGCTGCCCAGATCTTTTGGTTTTTGATCTTTATAACGGCAGAATATTCTGTTCTCACCATCATGTCCTACGACCGCTACGTTGCCATCTGCAAACCCCTGCACTACGGGACCCTCCTGGGCAGCAGAGCTTGTGTCCACATGGCAGCAGCTGCCTGGGCCACTGGGTTTCTCTATTCTCTGCTGCACATGGCCAATACATTTTCACTGCCACTGAGCAAGGGCAATGCTGTGGACCAGTTCTTCTGTGAAATCCCTCTGATCCTCAAGCTCTCCTGCTCACACTCCTACCTCAGGGAAGCTGGGCTTCTTGCTTTCAGTGGTTTTCTGGTTTTGGGATGTTTTATTTTCATTGTGGTGTCCTATGTGCAGATCTTCAGGGCCGTACTGAGGATCCCCTCTGAGCAGGGACGGCACAAAGCCTTTTCCACCTGCCTCCCTCACCTGGCCGTGGTCTCCCTGTTTATCAGCACTGGTGCATTTGCCTACCTGAAGCCCCTCTCTGTCTCCTCCCCATTCCTGGACCTACTGGTGTCTGTTCTGTACTCGCTGGTACCTCCGACATTGAACCCCCTCATTTATAGCATGAGGAACCAGGAGCTCAAGAATGCTCTGAGGAAGCTGATTACTGGATGTTTTCAGCAGCCATAGACGGCCTACTTTCTCTGCAGTGGGCTCCAGTGTACATCATGACAGGCTAAGTTTGTTTTTCTTTCTCTACTTTTTTTTTCCCTTTTCCCCACATGGTGTCATCTTCAAAGTTATGTCACTATTCATCCCATTAAGTATCCTCACATTTTGTGTGACTGAGACACTTTGTGTAAATGGGGAGTTTCTCATTGTATTTAAGTGAAATAAATGAACCTACAACAGCTTTTTTTGTTTGTTTTCAGTCCGAGATCCATCCTCAGCATAGTTAGAAGGAATGTGACATGAAAACACCTTCCTGGCTGCATCAGCTCTGGGAAGGCTGCTCTGTGCCTGGAGCAGTAAGAGCTCTTGAGGTCCTCAAGGGCCAGGGCTTTTGTGCTGGCCTGGGGAGAGGGGATGGCATGGAGGGGCTGCAGACCTCTCAGGATCTGCTGGAGAGGAGAGCAAATGACACAAGTGCCTCCTTTTCCTTTTACCACGAGTGTTCACCCACCTCTGGGGTGACTTCTCTCTGAGCTGCAGGAGCTGCTGTGCCCTTCAGAGCGGCAGAGGCTGTGGGGTGACTGCCCAGAGCACCCGCAATGGGCACTGCTGTGGGACCAGCCCTGACTGGGCTTTGCTGTGCAGAGGGTGTTGGTGGTGGAGAGAGGGCAGGGGAGGTGGCAGAACCTTGAGAGAACTGGACTGGGCTGGAAAGTACCTGGGAGAGAAAAACATCAGCGTGTATCTCGTGGTGCATGACCATGCAGGGTGAAGACTCACACCAGGGGGTTGTGGTGCAGAGCCAGGGCTTCTGGAAGGGATCAAAGACATGCAGGTGCAGGAGAGAGGAGACTGCTCTATGCCCTTGGTGACATGGACAGACCAGGAAGGTGGCCCAGGGCCTTCATCACCCCCCAGTCACTGGCCATCGCCCATGGGCCATTTCCAGCACTGGCCGCGCACCCCAGGTTTACGGGTAAGGTTCCCTGTGAGGCCATGTCCATCCTCCTGCTGGGCTCAGGGCCTGTCTCAGGGAACGGACAGCTCTGCCCAGACTCTCTCCTGGCCCAGACCCTGGCAGACCCTGGAGCAGGGCTGTCTGTGACCCCACAGGTGACACGACCTCTCCAGGAGCTTGGAGAGGCTGCCTAACAGGAAGCAGCAAGGACTGCTCTGGCTATCAAGTCAGGAGACCGTTCCCCACCCCGAATGCACCCTGTCCTGTGCTGAACCTGCACCATGGGGCTGTGGGACCACGTGTGGGGCAGCAGGGCTGGGCTGTCACAGCACAAGGTGCAGACAGGGGCCACAAAGCAGCTGCCAGGGGTGACAGCAAGGACAGTAAAGACAAGAGTACATGTACATTGGCTTTACTGTGCAGGGATGGCTTCGGGAAAGGCAAAGGTCACCTGGAGTTGGCGGCTGCAAGAAAAGTCAAGAGCAAACTAAGAGCTTTAACAGCTGTGTTAGAGACCACGGCTGAAGAAAGGGAAAACAGAGCTGCTGCTGAGTGAAGAGGGAAATTTAGTAACAGCAGACACTGACACTAGTGCAGAGGGACTCAATGACTTCCGTACCTGAGTCTTTACTGAAACCATCTCCCAGGCCTCTATGCTCAATGAAGGGGTTCAAGGAGGAGAGCAAGTCTTTGGAGGACCCTCAGGAAACCCCAGCAGGACAAACACCAGTGTCTGCCCCTGCAGGGGACTCACCTGGCAATGGCACAGGCTGGGGATGTCTGGTTGGGAGCAGCTCTGTGGGAAAGGTCTGTGTGGGCAGGGAGCTGGACAGGAGGCAGCGTGTGCCCTGGTGCAAGGGAGGCCAGGAGCACCCTGGGCTGTGCCACCAGGAGCATGGCCAGGAGGTGGAGGGAAGGGATTCTCTGGAATAGTCCATCCAGATCTCAGATCCCAGTTCAGGAAAGATATTGGCAAGCTGGAGTGGGTTGAGCAAAGGGCCTCAGGACAGCCAGAAACTGGAGCACTTGGCCTGTGGGGAGGGGCTGAGGGAGCCGGGCTTTTCCAGCCCAGAGAAGGGAAGGATGACAGGGACCTCATCACAGCCTGTCAATACCAACAAGGAGATCATGGAGAACACACAGCCAGGCTCTTCACCATGGTGTGTGGCAGAAGAACAAAAGAGAATGGGTGGCAGGTGAAAGAGGAGAGGTTCAGCCAGGACATAAGGAAAAGCTTTTTCCCTAGGAGGTGAGCGTCAACTTCATTTTCACCAGGGATCACATCAGCCTCATGGTTACCCTCAAATGGCAGAACGTCATTTTAAAGGACTGTATAAATTTAACTACTCCTACATTTATACATTCGGCCCTTTAAGGCAATTGTGAAGCTGATGTGACCCCCGGTGAAAATGAATTTGACACCCCTGCCCTGGGAGCTCAGCCAAGTGCTGTTGCAGGTCACCCAGAGAGGCTCTGCAGCCTCTGTCCTTGCGGGTTTTCAATCTCTGATTGAATGAAGGCTTGAACACCTTGTTCTGACCCAGTTTCTGACAGGTTGGACTGCAGATTGCTGAGGTCCCTTCAACCTCAGTTCTCTTATGATCCCATTGTGATGCTGGGCTCTGTTTCTAATGGGAGCAAAGGAGATGACTAAGGGACATGAACGCACCTGTGCTGTAGGTGACCATCTAAACCAACATCTAAACCCAGCCAACACCTCAGTGCGACTCGCTCTAAGCCAAGTGTGAGGAGTCCTGGGCAGGGAAGGTTTAGAGGGCATGAGGCGCTATGCAAGACACAAAATGATCTTGGCTTCATGCCTGCAGGCCCATCCGATGTCAGTTAATGTAAATGAAAGTTAAAATATGAACTGAAGACAAAGTTTCAAAGTCAAGGAAGGTTTCAATGTACTTTTCCTTTTTTTTAGGTCTTTGGGGGGTTATTTTCTTCAAAAAGGAAAGTGTTTTCCACAACTAGAAATGGATATAAGACACACATGTCCTCAGCTACATGGATAGCTTTTTACATATTGATTTTTCATATGGCAGATATTACATTCTTACATATTAAACATTTATTTATTTTCTTTTTAAGTATTTTGGGGTATTTATTTATTTGAAAAACTAAGAGTTTTGCAGAACTGGGCATGGATTTAGGAGACAAATGTCTTCAGCTCCAGGGACACAAACACCTGGTGCCAGTGTAGATGCCCTGGGAACCCCTGCCTAACTTCCATCTGCATTGCAAGGTGCTCTGGTCTCCCCCAGGTCCTCTGTGATAGATGCCAATCCCAGGCCAGCACCTCGAATAAAATGGGTCCCCTAAAATGGCACTGGCTGTTTATGGTGAGACAACTAATGACTGATGTCTGTTGGATACGTGCACATGGGGTTTTTTGTGTGTATGTGTTTGTTTGTTTTTTGTTTGTTTGTTTTTTTGGGGGTGTTTTTTGTTTGTTTGTGTGGGCTTGGTGGTGGTTTGTTTAACATATTAACTAAAAAAATAAAAGGACAAAAAGTGAATCACCAGGTCGTGTACTAAAGGCAGGAGAAGAAATATCGGTCTTCCCCTGTACTTCTATTACCAACACACTATTATTTCATCTCCCTTGTCATTTAGGAGTTTCCACCTCTCCTGACTAAATGTCCATGTCAAAGGACAACTTTCCGACAGTCTGTCTGGATGTTCGCCCTTCCTAGTGCTCTCAGGTTTCCTCCTCCACTTGCTCTTTGGTCATTCAGTTGCCTCTCAACTGTCTGGTTTCTGCTTTGAGCCTCAGGCAGTTACAAACTTACCCCAGTCTTCAGAGGTCTAATTAACATGGTACACAGCAAGTTAATTGTGTTTCTATCTATCCTTTCCTATCTCTCTGTCTAAAAATAGTTCTTGTGTGGATGTCCCTTGTGGATGGTGGACCTCATCAGATCCAGCTTACACACACAGCTGAGGAAAGTGTTTTACTGTTTATTAAACTGTGCAGTGTTTGCACAGGAGAGCACGTGGAGCTGGTGCACAGGAGCTGCAGCATCTCCTGCAGAGCTCAGTGGAGAAGCCTGATGTGAGGAAAAGTGATGCAAGTCTCTGGTGGCCAATGAGGGAACTGGCAGACTGGGGGTGGGGGTGCGGAGTGAGGTTGTCCATACAGTGTCCAGCCTAAAGGCACTGTTCTCCTCCCTGTCCAGATGTCTTCAGGAGACCCTCTGGATCAATGTCCAGTGTAGAATGCTGCTGTCACTTCTTCTATACAATGAAAAATGACAGAAAACACCCTTGAAAGAAAAAACCCTCCTTTAAGAAATTATTGAAATCTTCATCACTAAGTGTTCCATTGAAACCTCTCCAGTTAGTTCTACAAGTCTTGAAGATTTGAATGAAATTACCAAAAGAAACATCGCTCATTAGGGCTTTCTGAGTTTTAATGAGCCCCATGGCGTATTTGGTGCTGAGTCCATGAACCTCAGATACCAAGCACAGACTGAAGAATCTTCTCAAGAAGTCCAAGTCAGAAGCAAACTCCAAAGTACCTTGAAGCATTAATGGTCCCCACTGAGGGCTGTTACTGACAAAGCCTGCCCGGGGACTCGTTAGAGCAGATAATTGGAGGCTGTGATTGCATCAGGCAAAAGCAAAGTGCAGCAGCTCTGATGCTGAGAAAACCCTTGGTTTGTTTGATGAAGGACAATGGCCAAGCCTTGAGCCCCTGCCCCTAGGAAGGGAGATCCTGTCCCTCACGTGTGGCTCAGGGCTCTTCTTGGGCTGTGGGGAGTGTGATGCCCAATGAAGGACAATGGTGTGACACTCCCTGGGGGTGCAAGGAGGCAACGGGTGCCATGGCCATGACAACCATTTGTCTCCTCTTAGACCTCAGTGGCAGGAACATCAGCCATAGTCAAGGGGACAATGACCTTGGCTCTTGCAGGGACATCCAGCTTTGCCAGTGCCCTTGGCCATGTCTACCATGGTCCATCCTACACTGTCCCAGGCCTGTGGCTGTTTCCCCACAGGCTGCAGACACCCCATGTGCTTCCCCACCTTGTTCTCACCCTAGTGTGTCCCCATCTGTGCTGCTGTCTCTCCATCCTCACCAGCTGTTCCTTGAAACACAAAGCCATGGCTGATCCAGAGTCCATCTCAATGACCACAGCCATGTGCTCAGAATGACATTTCTTTATCCTGAGCTCCACTCTGGACCTCCAGAGCTGCAGTTTCTGATGGTTTTCCTTTCTCTTGCTGTTTCCATCTACTAAAAAGAAAAAGTGCCGTCATCTTGGAAAGTGATTTTCAACATTTCTGAAGCTACTACTACCTTTTCTTGTCATGATTTTATCACAGCCACCAACTAAGACCATGAGAGCTGCTCACATCCTGCTCCCAGTCCTCTAGTGGGATAAGAGAGAGAAATGAAAGGGAAGAGAGAAACCTGTGAGTTTATAAAAAAATATAATAAGACAATGAAAATAATACACTGCTACTTCTAATATGCTTATACTAAAATACACATAAAGTAAAATATATGATACTCAGTGCAATCCCCCACATAACTCCAGTTGTGCTGAGCAGGCAGCCCCAAAGAAGAGAGAACCCTGGTCCTGAACAGCTGATCCCAGCAAGAGTAAGTAAAAGTGCAAAAGGCAGAGAGGCCCAAGGACCAACTGAAAATCAGGAAAACATCATAAATCTGAACTAACACTGAACTCCCAATAGAATGGAACTTCCAAACAGAGTCAATCAAAGTAGCCGTCAAACCAAAACTAACTGGCTGGAAAGGGCATCTCCAGCTTTATACCGAGCATGACACTAATGGTAGAGAACAGCTCGTTGATTGACCCGGATGTCAATCCAGGTGCTGTCCTGTCTGTGCCCCCTCTTGCCAATTTGCATCTGCAGCTGGATGGCCAAAGAAGTCCTTGGTTTCCCTGACAACAGCCGAGATCTCAGTGAGTTCTGACATTCCTTTCATAGCAAATGGCAAACACTGTAAAGCTGCTGAAAGACAGAATTAACTCTATCCCAGGGAAGAAACGTCATTATCTCACTATTGTCATAGTAAATCTAAACAAAAGACTGTACTGGCTGTGAAGGACAGAGGTTCAAAATGCATGAAGGAAATTAACTCAATTTCAGTAAAACCAGCATGTTTCCTCAGCCTCCCCTTCACCAGGCTAAAGAAGTTTGGGTCTCTCAACATCTCCACACATGACCCAGACTTTCTCTGACCACATGGCAGCTCCTCCCCGTTCCTCCAGAATGGGGAACCTCGCAGTGGGACACACCGCTCCAGATGTGACCACACCAGTGCTGAGTCACGATGGACAATAACTGCCCTTGTCTGGGTGGCCACGCTCCTCCCAGTGCAGCCCAATGTGCTCATGGGCATATTCCTGTTTAGCAGCACTGAGAACTGGCTGAACATCCAGGCTCAGAGGGTTGTGAGCAGTGGCACAAAGCCCAGCAGGAGCTACCATGAGGACTGAAGGACACTATATCCCTACCCAACATCTCCTCCCCACAGGTGTCTCTTGGGTCCCTGGAACCACCTCAGTGACAAGGGGGAGAGCACTTCCCGTAATGGGTGGAGGAGATGGGGACTGGAATGAGGGATCTGGGCAGCTTCTCCTGGTTGTTCGTGCAGCAACAAGCTGTGCTGAATATTTGGAGAGAGGAACTCTTCCTAAGGGCCTCCAAAGGGCTTGGGGATGGTCTACAGTTTCCTATATGCTGCCTTTTCTGGTGGAGGTCACAGAGGCTGCCAGCCCTTTAGGGGACCCAGGACAGGCCTTGTCCTTCCCCTGGTCACAGCTGGACCCCAGTTCTCCAGCTCAACCCCAGCTCAGGAACCTTTTCTAGGGGTGACTTTTGGGGTAAGGTTAACAAGAGGGATGCATAAGTTTGTCTTCAGAACATGTGATGAGCACCAGCACTGAAATACCAGAGCAAAATGATGTGGCTTCTGGGTGAATACTTTCTTCAGTGCAAGTCCTGACACAGGGTCCCAGACTTGCTTTCCATCCCACCCTTCATGAGGGATGATGCACTAAGGGATGGCAAGTGGGGGACACCAATCCTTCTCCAGCTACTTCCCAGGCCTGGTGAACCACCAGGACAGCAAGGATTTCTGGCCCTGCACCCTAAACTCTGGGTATAATCATGGGGCAGTTGAACACCAGCATTTTTCTCTCCAAGGCCATTTCCAGCCCAGGTCAGCTCCTGTGTGATCTCCCCCATTCCTCCTCTGATCTGCTCTGGTGCTCCTGGTCCCATCCTGTTCTCCCCACTGGGCCCCAAACTGGCAGTGATGCTCTGCAGAGCAGGTTGGTTGCAGAACCATGGGGTGACTGCACACTGGTTGTGCTGCTCAGTGAGGGACACAGATGCAGCTGGATGGGCTGCACCGTCACTGAGCTCTTTCCTGGGGGTCTAAAGCTCTGGGATGGGTCCAGAGCATTTCTTGGGACTCATTGGGTTTTTCGCTCATTTCTGTTCAGCAATCCCTTCCTTGTCCTTCAGGTTCCTGGAAACTGGTGCAGGAAGACATGGCCTATCCCCTTCCCAGGGACAGAGGTATGCTGGCCACTCCTTCATTCTTCAAATTCTCCTTCCTGCCCTTCTTGAAGATGGGTTTGACATCTTCCTTTCCTGAGGACCTCAGAACTTCTCTGATTCTGCTGTCACTCTTGGTAGCACAATCCAGAATCATGGGCAAGGGTGACAGAGCACTTGAAATGAGCCTGTCCCAGCAGCTGAGATGAATCTCACTGGGCCACTGAGGTTTGTTCCTGGAATAACATACAGAAATGCCACGGTTCCAACAGGCATCCATATCTGAGTTGGTCTCAGGACTCCTTCTGCACCCAGGGATGCTCACAGACAGAGTCTGACCCTTTTGCACATAGAGGCCGTAGTCTCAGTTTCTCTCTGGTCTCCTGTTGCCACTCCAAAGGGATGGGAGAAGCCTCAGCCCTGTGCTGTGTCACCTGCTCTGCACTCATCTGAGGTGTCCTACATCATGAGGAATGGACACAGGGACATCAGTTCAAGGAAGAAGATCCCAGTGGGTGGTTTCCCATAGGCTGTTACTCCCAATGTGAAGTGACCTTGAGACACTGTCTGTGCCACAGGCCTTCATGGAACCCCCAGGAAGAGCTGCTGTCGTTAGTGTTCACCTGGATTCATCTCACCTCTCGTACATGATGTGCATGCTCACATCTCATCTCTACAATGCAGACATGGATTTCTGACCTACTCATTCAGTGTCCATCCATGGAGGGAAGAGCAATGTCTGTGAGCTGGGGAGAGAGACCAGGGCTGGCAGTGTGGGGCCAGACCATGACGATGCCCTGGGGGAGATTCTGTGGGGTGTCCAGTGCACAGGGGCACAGCCCAGACCCTGCTCTGCTGGTCCTGCAGGTCTCTGGCAGGAGGCCTGGCTGTGAGAGGACACTGCTGTGTGCCAGCCCTGCACACACACACGGTTCAGCTGAACAATGGTGTTTCATATGTGGGTCACTTTCTTGGGCATGTTCTTGAGAGAATCTTTGTAAGAAGACCTAAACCTTGAAGCCCTGCCCATAGGAGATCACCTTTCTATCAGGAAAGGCTGTTGTGAGGCCAGCTCTGTCACAGCAGTGTCCATTGCCTGTCCCTGCCTGCGCTCACAACACTGACACACAGCAGGACAGGGACCAAGCTGCCAGAGCACTCAGGCCTTGCACCAACACAAGGGATGAGAAGGAGAGTGTGGGAGTGGAACCAGAACAGCTCTGGAAGACCAAGCGCTGGTGCTCCCTGGCAGGGCTACCATGCTGGACTCTCTTCCCTTCTGCCCATGCACATGGGAACTACCACTGCAGCTCCAGAAAGGTCTTGGAGAAAGAATGTCAGTGAAAAATACTGGTGAAGGATCTTTTATTTTGCTTAGACACAGAGAACACGATTCCACATTGACACAGCCACTCACTGAGAAAAGAAAAGCAGGCAGTGAATTAGAAAGGGAATAAAAATATTATCATAAAAAAAAAACCAAACTCACAACTAGAAACAAAAAATACTACACACAGGATGAACCTGCAATGAGAATGTCTTCTTATGTAGAAGAAGACAGAGAGAGTTTATAGGTTCAGAAGAAATCCAGTCATCAGTTTCCACAGGGCATCCTTGAGCTCCTGGTTCCTCATGCTGTAGATGAGGGGGTTCACTGCTGGAGGCACCACCGAGTACAGAACAGACACCACCAGATCCAGGGATGGGGAGGAGATGGAGGGGGGCTTCAGGTGGGCAAACATGGCAGTGCTGAGAAACAGGGAGACCACGGCCAGGTGAGGGAGGCAGGTGGAAAAGGCTTTGTGCCGTCCCTGCTCAGAGGGGATCCTCAGCACGGCCCTGAAGATCTGCACATAGGACAGCACAATGAACACAAAACATCCAAAACCAATTAACAGACTAAACACAAGAAGCCAAACTTCTCTGAGGTAAGAGTGTGAGCAGGAGAGCTTGAGGATCTGGGGGATTTCACAGAAGAACTGGGCCAGGGCATTGCCCTTGCACAGGGGCAGTGAAAATGTATTGGCCGTGTGCAGCAGAGAATAGAGAAACCCAGTGGCCCAGGCAGCTGCTGCCATGTGGACACAAGCTCTGCTGCCCAGGAGGGTCCCGTAGTGCAGGGGTTTGCAGATGGCAACGTAGCGGTCGTAGGACATGACAGTGAGAAGGTAAAATTCTGCTGAAGCTAAAAAGAAAAAAAGAAAGAGTTGTGCAGCACAGCCTGCATAGGAAATGACCCTGGTATCCCACAGAGAGTTGGCCATGGATTTGGGGACAATGGTGGAGATGGAGCCCAGGTCGAGGAGGGCGAGGTTGAGCAGGAAGAAGTACATAGGGGTGTGGAGGTGCTGGTCCCAGGCTATGGTGGTGATGATGAGGCCGTTGCCCAGGAGGGCAGCCAGGTAGATGCCCAGGAAGAGCCAGAAGTGCAAGAGCTGCAGCTCCCGTGTGTCTGTGAACGGCAGGAGGAGGAACTGGGTGATGGAGCTGCTGTTGGACATTTGCTCCTTCCTGACATGGAGGTACTGGTCTAAAAAACGAAATGACAAATTTAAATGCAGGAAGACTCTTCTGAAAAGTCCTCTACATCTTTTCATAGTAATCACTCCATTTGAAATGCATTTCTATCTTCTGGTTTGTGCTGGCTGAGTGTGCTGTGAGCAGCAGGACCTCTTCCCGTGTGCTGCCAAGCAGCAAGCTTTGCTCTGCTCCAGCGGGGACACGGGAGCTGGTTTGTGACAGATCCAGCATTCACAGGCAGTGTCAGGTGTAAACCACCATTGGTGGAAAAGTTCAGTATCTGCACTCATGTCTCTAAGAACGTGGGCTGCAGAAGGGAGCCTTAACATGTCTTCATAATAATATTGTCTGTGGTTTTTATTTTCCACCATCACATATGGGAAGGGAGAAAGTCTTCATTTTCATGACCAAAATGAGGAGAGTTGTGTGGCAGGACAGGTGATAGGGCTCACCTTCCTATGGCTTAGAACAGAGTCAGGAGAGTAGCAGTGTCTTTCCGTTTTTTTACCCATCTCTTGAGAGATTTTGCTGGTGCTGCTTTGAAGATGAATTCACACACAAATAACTCTCTGAAAAAGCCAAACAACTGGACTCATATAGAAGTGGGCGAGCACTGTTTGAAAGGGCACATCTGCAGACTCTTCCCTGCCCCAGCCCAGAGGTGGAGACGTGATGGAGAGAGCAGGACACGACCCCTCACTGAGAGAAGCAAAGGACTCTGAGAGGAGAGTGCGGACCCCAAGGAAAGGCTCAGCAGAGCAGAGTCAGGGCCCCTGAAGATCGAGTGTGCTCAAGGGACCGTCGGATCATTGCCCAGCAGACAACACCCAGCATCATCTGCAGAGAAGGATCAAAAGAGTTGCTGAGCACCCCCTGCTCTGCTGCCTGGAGCTGTCCCTGCCTGCAGCTGTGTCTGTGTCCCCAGGTCTCCTCCTGTCAGTGTCACAGACCCCATCCCACCCGCTGTGTGCTCAGCTCTGCGCTGCAGACCCCTCCCAGCAGCCGGGCACTGCCCAGGGGCAGCTCTGTGTGGGCAGCTCTGATGGGAACAACAGACCAGCCTTGATGAGCCTGGAAAACTCACCCTGATGCTGTCTATAACCCAGGGTGTGTTTTGTTCTGATATTCCCAGGTTTATTCACCTTTAAGAGAAATGGATCTTGAATTTCAGGGCCTCATTCTGAACCAAGAAATTAGTTTCTATGCCCCAGCGCCCACCCCATCAACCCAGAGTAAATGACTAAATTATCAGGATCCTTCCCATTCAGGTAATCACTGCCTTGCTGCACTTTTTTAAAAGTCCCCTGGGAATGTCCTGCAGTGATGTGGAGCTCTGAGCAGCTCTGACCCAGTACAGCAGAAGGACCCTGCAATGCTGGGGTTGTTCCTTTCAGGCAGAGTTTCTCCCTGCAGCACCATGGGGATCTCCCTGGGCAGGCTGAGCGCTGACCCTGGCAGGTGGCAGAGTCCCTGCCCCGGCACAGCCCTGGGGTGCAGGGACCCTGCTCTGCAGGACAGCACTGGACACCCCTGGGTGTTCACCTGGCTTCACAACTGTTCAAGATTCCCTGACAATATCCCCGTCCTTACAGATCCCACCAGCTGTGCCTGTGCCAGTTTTAGGAGATGCCTCCAGGAGCTACAGCTGCATTGCCCTGCACCCAGAGACTTACCATGGCAAGGGCTGCAAAGGTTTCTTCTCCAGTGAGCTCTCAGTCATCCTTCCAGTCCTGACGACCTTTAATCTCTCTCTGCCTTGCTCGTCTCCCTGAGATCCCCAGGCAGAGCCCTCAGCCCTGCTGCGCTGTGCAGAGGAGCTGCTCCTGGGCAGAGCTGTCCCTCTGCAGCGCTGCCGCTTGCCAGGAGCTCCCTGTGTCCCAGGATCCCAGCCCAGCTCAGCAGCACAGGAGCAGTCCAAGGCGCTTTAATGACCCCTCTGATGGGTTTGGTGCTGAGTCCATGGACCTCAGACCCTGAGGTGGAGTTGATGCAACTTCTCAAGAAGTCAAACTCAGATTCAAACTCCAAAGTTTCTTGTAATGCTAATGGGTCCCACTGAGGGGCACAACTGAGAAACCATCCCCAAGGTCTGGTTAGAACAGAAAAATGGAGGCAGAGATGACAGCTCAGGAAAAGCAAAGTAAAGGTCTCTCTGATGCTGAGTAAACCTGGATGTGTTTCATTAACCAAAGGGCCAAGCCTTGACCCCCAGCCTTGGGGAGTCAGATCCTGTCCCTCCCACATTGCCCAGGGCCCTTCCTGGGACAGTGTGATGTGGGGCTGTGCAAGGCCAAGGGCAGGACTATGGTCCCACACCTCCCAGGGTCCTGGCTGGGGACAAGGAGGCCATGAGGCCCCTGTGCTGGAAGGACAAGGTGTCTCCTCACAGGCATCAGAGGTGCAGACAACAGCCATAGCCAAGGGGAGAAGGAGCTCATATCTGGTGGGGGCTTTCAGCCTCTTTACATCCCTTGATCATCTCCACCACAGCCTGTCCTGTGCTGTGGCATCCCCTGCACCTCTTTCCCTGCAGGCTGCAGACATCCCCCCTGCTGCCCCACCTTGCTCTTGTCTGAGCATCTTCCTTCCTTTGCTGAGATCTCTGCATCCTCCCCAGCTGTCCCTTGAAGCACAAAGCCTTGGGCTGATGCAGACTCCCTCTGCTGACCTGCTCCACCACAGCACTGCCCTTCCAGTCACATTCCTTCCTGCTCATGTCCAGCCTGGACCTCCCCAGCTGCACTTTGTGCCATTATTCCTTTCTCATGCTCTTTCCCACTATGCAGAAAACCTCCACCACCTCTGAAACCACCCTTCAAGCACTCTCAGGCTACTCCTGCACTGCTGCAGCCTACCCAGCGCTGCTGGGCCAAAGCAGCCCAGGTCCCTCAGCATCCCACACCATGTGCACAAGGTCCTGAACCTGCCTTGGCAGAGCCCTGCACTCTCCAGTTCCTCCCTGCTTCTCCAAACTGGGAAGCCGCACACCGGCACACCCCCGTGTGTGTGGGGTCACACCAGTGCTAAACCGAATGGGATGAGAACTCCAAGTGTCTGGGTCCGCACGCTCCTCCTCATGCAGCCCCGTGTGCAGCTGCCTTGTTCATGGTGAGCGTGCACCACGGGCTGGTGTGGGGACCTTGGAGTGCCCAGGCCCTTCTCCTCAGGGTCACTGCTCAGCGTGTCAGGTCCTGCCATGACCTTATGGATGGGTTTGTTCTCCTGCCCCTGGATAGAACTGGTCACTTCCACTTATCAAACCCGAACCTGAGTGAACACCAGATTTTCTCAAAGTTGCTGCTCTCCCTGGACTGAAGCTCCATTTGCTCAGCTATTGATGTTTTCATGCAGATGGTTTAACCTGATTAGGGTGTCTCTCCCAAGACAACAGGATAAGGAGCTGCAGGGCACTACAAACACCATCTCCTGGAGAAAGTGTGGGCTATTGGGGGTCTGGTACTTATAATACCAGAGGTCTGGATTCAAAGGGGTAGTTTTTCTTCATGTGGAAAAGCAGCAGGAATGTGTGGAGCTCTGCCTGGGGACAGACAATGTCAGCTGAAGGTTGAGGAGTCAGCAAGAGATGGCAGAACAACATGGGCAATGTTGTGGTGACTGGACATCAGCTACAGACTCACTGATCAGGCAGAGCAATGAGATGAGGCCTCCTTCAGACAAATGAAAGAAACCTCATGTTTCCAGGGCGGTGTCCTCGTGGCAGACCTGAGATATCCCAATATCTGCAAGGTACCAGCCATCCAGGAGGGGCTGGAGCTCATTGACAACATCTTCCTGACACGGGTGATTGAGAAGTCAGTGGGGTGAGGTCCCCTGTGGGACTTCACACTTACAAACCAGGAAGAGTTGGTCAGGATGGAACAGTCAGGGATCTGAAAGTGAAGCTGAGGCTCCTAGGAGATGATAACAAGGCAAAGAGCAGGATTTCAGGAGAGCAAGCTTTGGCCTGCTGAGGGACCTGCTTGGGTCCTATGGGATATGACCTTGGTGTCTGCAGTGCTTTTCTCTCACATCTTCTCCTTCCTCTCTCCCACCTGCTGTTGTGCAGTGTTTTTTACCCTTTCTCAAATACAATATCCCAGAGGTGCTGCCAGCATCACTGAGTGGCTCAGATTTGGCAAGGAGTGGGTCCATTTGGAGCCAGCTGAAATCAGCTGTCTGATGTCAGTCGAACACCTGTTTCTTCTCAGAGAGGTGACAGCTGTAGCACAACCACACTCACCCCCAGTTCCAAGACTTTGCCATGTAAACCCAGTACAGGGTGACAGCGCGTTGGGTTTTGCAAACTACTGGATCATGGAAAAGATCTTCTTTCAGCAACCTGAAGAAGTCACCAGTCAATGAGCAGTTTCCTATGGGGAACTGTAATTGCCCTGACATTCACTGGCCTGGCAAAGTGGCAGGTGCCAACAGTCCAGAGGATCTTGTGACAACTTCTTAACATGTCTGCTTGGTGAGCAACAAAGGTGATTCGCACCTGGATCTGAAAGTGGGAAACAAAGAAGAGCTGGTGAGAGATGTGAACATCAGTGTCCACCTTGGCTGTTGCGACCAGGAAACAGTGGGGTCCCAGGCACCAGAGGGGAGGGAGGAAGGCCAGCAGCAGAGCACAGGGTGGTGGGCTCCAGACTTTCACATACCGGGGGACAGCGGCCAATAGAGGTGGGGACATAGAAGTAGGTCTGAAGTGTGAAGGAGCTCAGGAAATCTGATCAGCCTTTCAGTACAGCCTGCTCCAAGCACAGGAATGATCTGAGTTCCCATGAAAAGAAGCATTTATCTCGTGAGGCTGCCCATTTGAACTGTTGGAGCTCCAGAGCACAAAGGCAGCACACAGGAGGTGGAAGCAGGGGAAGCTGCAAAGGAGGAATTTAGAAACCTTGTCCATGGATGTGGGGATGATGCCAAAGCTGCCCTGGATTTGATACCTGCGGGGAGGCTGAGGGCAGGAAGATGACCTGATATAGCTTCATTTGCAGTTAAATAGAGAGGGCGATTGTGGGCCTGCTGCTGCACTTCTTTAGAATCAGACAGGACTGAGGTTCTTCATGGCTTCTTTGCCTCCATCTTCACCAGAAAGGTCTCCTTGGACTTTGTTCCTGAAGGCAGGAGTCTGGAGAACACCCAGCAGTGGATGGGGCTCAAGTCAGGGATGACCTGAGCAAACTCAGACACCATTACAGAACAGGAGATGGGTCACTTGACCAGCTCCCTGAACACAAGTATCACTGTGCTGTGGCACCTGAGGTTCCCAAGAACTTCCATGTATTGGTCCAGAGTTGTGTGATTCCTCACTCACATGGTGATTTAGGCACCCACGTTTCCAATACATTCAGTCTTATCCTGAGACGTTCCACATCAATATGAACAGGAAGCTGTCGATGCCACCTGTTCTGGAAAGGGAGGGAAGGGAGAGCAGGGAAGGAAATAGAAGAAATTTGGCTTTATTGCTGTTTCTTGTGGAAATGCTCTCTGCTTGGCTGTTCCTGAAATCTCCCTAATAATCCACACAAGACTTGAAGCCTATAGGAAAATGATGCACAGAGCCTTGCCTTGTAAGAGTATTTTCAATGTTAATGAGCCCTCTGCTGCCATGATCCTGAACTGCAGCTACTGGAAGAATGAACAAACCTCTGATGAAGTGAAAGGCAGAAGCAAACCCCAGGTTTCTGAGGGTGTTTAGGACCCCATGAAGGGCCATCACTGACACAGCTGTGAAGGAAACAACCAGTGCAGGTCCCTGTCCCTGGAGGCTGGTGAAGGAAAGACTTGGAGACACTGGTTACAGGTGGTGAGGGCCATGTGGAGGTGACTCTGATGCCATGTCAGCCCTTGATGCTTGTTCATCATCACAATGGGTGAGCCCTGACCCCTGGGACCTGGTAGATTTTTCTCAAATGTTTTACAAGGCTTTTCCTGTGGTCAGTGTGAGTGTTTCATGCTTTGGGGGTGGGTTTTATGTCAAGTACTGTTGCTTTAACAGCAAGGCTCTGGTTTTCTGTGGAGCTGCAAATGCCTTTGAGTTCCTCACAACTCATCCAGCTTCTTTCATACACCTGGCAATGGTCACCAATCTCCTTAATGTCCCAGTCCCACACTTGCTTGAATCCTCTATTTGGATCCATACCCATCACTCCAGGAGGTTCATGGATCCACCAGGTTCATGGATGATATCTGAGGTCCATCCAAGCGTGGGCAGTGTGAGAGAGGAACAGAGCAGAGCAGGGTCAGCCCTGACCCTCTCCCACACCTACACATGTCCAATCACCGCTGCTCAGGCCTCCTGCTCTTCAGAAGAGGGTCTATCAATCAACATCCCCACGTCTTTTTCTGACAGCAGCTTTCCAGCCGCTCTTCTCCAAGCCTGTACTGTTCCAGGAGGTTGTTATGACCCATCTGCCTGACCCAGCACTTGGCCTCATAGAAACTCAGACAACTGGCCTCAGTCAGCCAGGATCCCTCTGTATGGCCTTCCCAACCTCCACAGATTAACATTCCAGCCCAACTTGGTGTCATCTACAAACTTACTGAGATTGCCCTTGATCACCTCATCCAGATCATTGATAAAGAGATTAAACAGAACTGTCCCCGATATTGAGTCCTGGGGATACGACTCCTGACTGGCCACCAACTCGGTTTGGCTCCATTCACCACAACTCTTTGGGCCCAGCCCTCCAGCCAGTTCTTTACCCATCACAGCTACACCATCCAGGCCATGAGCTGCATCTTCTCCAGGAGATGCTGTGGGATACGGTGTCAAAGGCTTTACTGCAGTCTAACGACACAACACCCACAGCCTGTGTGACGGATTCACTCCCCACCACAGACTTTCCCTCATCTGCTCAGCCGGTCACCTTGTCATAGAAGGAGATCAGGCTGGTCAAGCAGGACCTGCCTTTCACAAAGCCACGCTGATTGGGCCCGATTGCTCGTCTGGTATGTGTGACCTCACAGTCCTTTCCCAGCCATGTTCCTGCTGTTGGCCTATCCCCTGCAGAGGCAGAAGTGACCTCAGAGTGCCCTCCACAGCCATTGGCTTCCTACTGGACTACGAGTTCCTGAGACACAAGTGACCACATGGCATCGTACCCAGCCATCACCCTCCTTGTGCTCCAGTGTGTGAGCAGATCGAACTGAGCTGCTTTCATCAAATGTATCCAATAGATTTCCTATCAAGGGTTTCAGTGCAGAAACGTTCCTCAGAGGACCTGCTGTATTTACTCTGGGGCATTATATATCTCTCTTGAAAGAGCTCTCCAAGGAAAAGATTCATGGAATCCTACAATACTGCAGGTTGGAAGAGACCCCTGAACAGCATCTCTGTCCCACTGACCTTTATGGCACCCCAAGGTTCATTTGTGCTCCCTTGGGTTCATCTCATCATGTGCACACATTGGACATGCACATGATGTGTATGGTTACAACTCATCTGTACAATGAAAACATGGACTTTTCACCTAGTATTTCATAGAATTGTAGAATGTCCTGAGTTGGAAGGGACCCACAAGGATCATTGAATCCAACTCCTGTCCCTGCACAGGACACCCCACAGTTCACACTGTGTGTCTGAGGACACTGTCCAGTCTCTTCTTGAACACTGTCAGGCTGGGGCCGTGACACCTCCCTGGGAGCCTGTTCAGTGTTCAGCACCTCTGGGTGAAGAACCTTTTCCTCATGTCCAACTGACCCTCCCCTGGCACATCTTCCTGCCATTCCCTTGATTTCTGTCATTGGTCACCACAGAGAAGAGATCAGTACCTTCCCTTCCTTCTCCCATTGTGAGGAAGCTGTAGCCACCATGAGGTCTCCTTTTAGTCTTCTCTTCAGCTCTGATGCTCAGAAACCCCTTGGTTTGCTTTCTGAAGCAGAACGGAGAAGCCATGACCTGCAGGCAATGGGAAGGGGGATCCTGTCCCTCACACACGGCTCAGGGCTCTTCCTGGGACCATGGGATGTGGGTGTGCAAGGCCCAGGGAAGGACAACACTGGTAGAACAACTTCCAGCTTCCCCAAGGGGCTCCAAGGAGGCAGAGAGGCCCCAGTGCCATGAGGACAACATGGCTTCTCCTGGGCCTCAGTGGCAGAGACAACTGCCATGGCCAAGGGGACAGACACCTGGGTTCTGTGGGTCCCTTCCAGCCTTGCCAGCGCCCTTTGCCATCTCCACCACAGGCTGTTCTACACGGTCCTACCCCTGCCCCTCTTTCCCTGCAGGCTGCAGACACCCATCTCACTCCCCCACCTGCTCTCACCGCAGCATTTCTGCACCTTCACTGCTGTGTCTGCACCCTCACTGGCTGCTCTTTGGAACACGAACCATGGGCTGATCCAGCTCCCTCTGGGTGACCTTTTGCACCGTAGCACTGCCCTTCCTCCTGATACCCAGTCCTCACCTTCCAAGTTGCACTTTCTGACATTTTTTTCCTGTCTTCTGCTTTTTTCTATTATCAAGGAAAGCTCAACCATCTCATAAGCTTCCCTTCATGCAGGGAACCCAACCCATCAGGCTCCTTGAGGTCTTTTATTTGATGCAAGACAAGTAACCTCACCATGATCTTTTAAATCCCAGGATTGCTGCTGGCCTTTCAGCTTCTCTCATAGACACGACCGTGTCCCTGCTGCTGTCCCTTCATGTTCTCAGGTGGGATGGGCATGACAACCCGTCTCCAAGGGCTCTTCCTGGGTAGGACCTGTGTGTACTCAGGCAGAGATACCTTCCCAGCTCTATTCCTGTTTCTGCGCTGTCACCTCCAGAGACGGAACTGATCTCACTGTCCCCTTCACAGTCAAAGTCCTCCAACTCAGTTATGAGTGTCTGAGACGCGACCTCATAATCCCATACCCATCCATCACCCTCCTTATAACTCATGACCTGACTAGATAAAAGTATGCTTGTTTTATCACATTGATCAAATCTATTTCCTACTAAAGATCTGAGAGGAGAAGCATTCTTTACAGGAAGGTGAAATGTTGACAGCTTCTCTATGTCCTCCCATGCTTCTCTTACTTTTTTGGTTATTTTCCTTTTTCCTGGTTGCTACTTGTGAATTTGCTACCCAAAGTGCAAAGCCAATCCCACACCCAGAAATGAGATATTGTTTATTACAGAGTTCTGCAAGTCTGGATGCTGGAATAAAGACAGCACAACAGGTAGAGAACGAACATCTATTATATACAAGTATTATCCCTTCATTCAGACCCTCCCAGCAGTCCTAAAGAGCCAAGTGTTTACACATTGACATATTGGTTACATAATAATTTTATCACCACATATGCTTGTTGAGGAAGGGTCCCGGGCTGAGCCTGGAGCTCCCATCCTAGGGATGTGTATTTTACTATTATAAGGAGCATATAAGGAACAAAGTTCAGCTAAAGGACCCTTTATGTAACAGTCTTGAGACAGATGTTAAAACAAGACTCAACTAATTGTGCAGGCTCCAGAGTAGACAGTACTCTTTGCAGGTTCTGATTAGGTGTTTTAAAAGTCACTTTTACCTTTGTTAGAGGAGCAGACTGACCAAAACTGAGAGGATTTACATATTTTAGGTTAGCAATTGCAGGCAGAGTTCATTCTTTTAACTGGTAAGGACTACATATTCTGTCTTCAAATGCCTCTCCAAGGTAAAGATTAATTGAACTATAGAATAACTCAGGTTTGAAGAGAGCCCTGAACATCATCTTGTCTCACTCTCCTGCTCAAGGCAGGGTCCACCAGGTGAGGTTGTTCTAGGCCTCTGCCCAGTTTTGCATCATCCACAAAGGAGCTGAAAATGTGCTCCATGACATGATGAAGTGGCAGAATAAAGACATTCAACAGTGTTGGCCCCAGTACTCATCACTGAGGGATGCCACTAGAAACTGACTAAACACAGGACTTTGTACCACTGATGATCTTTGGTCTCGGTCATCCAGCCAACTTCCTACCCATCACAATATCCACATCTTTATCCCAGATCTCCCCAAGCTGCTCTAAGGCCACCACAGGAGACCATGTCTGGGGCCTTGCAAAACTCCATGTACACAACATGCCTTTCTTTCCACTGCCCATCTAGGTTCAGCAATCCCTTCCTTGTCCTACAACTGCCTGGAGATGGTTGCAGGAGAATGTGACTCGTCACCCTCCCAGGGACAGACGTAGGCTGACCAGCCTGTCATTCTCCCAGTTCTTCTTCCTACCATTCTTGAAGATGGGTTTGACATCTGATTTTCTGAGGGACCTCTGATCCTCTCTGATTATTTTTGTACTTTTGAGAACACAATCCAGGATTTCCCACAGAGAAAGAGGAGCAGGTGTAGGACTGTGTAGAACAGCATGGGATGAAGATGGCAAAGGTGATATAGCAATCGGGGACACTTGCAATGAGCATGTCCAAGGCAGTTGAGATGAATCTCACTGTGCCACTGGGGTTTGTCCCTGGAGTCACACACAGAAATATCAGGGTTCTGTCAGGTGTCCACATCTGAGCTGGCCTCATGGATTCTTAAAACACATTGAGATATTCAGGGACAGACACTTTTCCTTTTATGCACAAAGGCAGGAGTCACAGTGTCCCTCTGCGCTCCTGTTCCTATTCCCAAAGGATGGGAGGCACCTCAGCCCTATGGTGTGTCACCATGTTCTACATTTATCTTTGATGTCCCTCATCATCAGGAATGGACATTGGCTCAAGGAAGCACATCCATGTGCTGCATTCTGGTGGTTTCCTATGACATATTAGTCTCAACATGATGTTGACTTCAATAAAATCTGTCTCACAGGCCTTCATGGAACCACAAGGAATAGCTGATGGTGTTTGTACTGATTTGGGTTCATATCGCCTCATGTACATGGTGTGCATGCTCAGATCTCATCTGTACGATGCAAACATGGACCTTAGACCTGTTCATTCAGTGTAATTCCATGGAGGGACAAAGAACTCTGACCAGGGGTGAGAGGCCAGTGCTGCAAATGATGGTTGGGAGGGGCCAGCCCATGACGATTGCCCTGGGTGTCCAGTGCACAGGGGCACAGCGCTCTGCTGGTCCTGCAGGTCTCTGGCAGGAGGCCTGGCTGTGAGAGGACACTGCTGTACCAGCCCTGCATACACACACTGTTCAGATGTACACTGGTGTTTCATCTGTGGCCACTTTTGTGGGCATGTTCTTGACAGAAACTTCAGGAAGACTTAAGTCTTCTGACACTGCCCTAAGAAGATCACTGTTCTTTATAGAAGTACTTCTACAAAGACCAGCTCTGTCACAGCAGTGCCCATTGCCTGTCCCTGCCTGCGCTCACAGCACTGACACACAGCAGGACGGGGACCAAGCTGCCAGAGCACTCAGGCTTTGCACCAACACAAGGGATGAGAAGGAGAGTGTGGGAGTGGAACCAGAACATCACTGGAAGACCATCCTCTGGTGCTCCCTGGCAGGGCTGCCGTGATGGACATTTTTCACCCTTCTCCCACGCACAGTAACTGTCCCTGCAGCTCCAGAAAAGCCTTGGAGGAACAATATCAGAGAAAAATATCACTGCAGAGCCCTTTATTTCATTTAAATACACAGAGAGCATGGCTCCATATTTATACAGCCAGTGGGTTGAGAAGGAAAAGCAGACAGTGAGTTAGAAAGGGGATGAAAAATATAAAAGGATTTATTAAAAAATAACCACTAACACCACACACACACACAGATCTGGGCCTCTAATAAGGTCCATTAAAACTGTTATCCATTAAAGAGAAGATGATGAAAACTTTATTATTTTTTAAATGCATCCCGCCATTAGTTTCCTCAGGGCATCCTTGAGCTCCTTGTTCCTCATGCTGTAGATGAGAGGGTTCAGTGTTGGAGGTATCAACGAGTATAGAACAGACACCAGCAGATCCAGAATGGGGGAGGAGATGGAGGGGGGTTTCAGGTGGGCAAACATGGCAGTGCTGACAAACAGGGAGACCACGACCAGGTAAGGGAGGCAGGTGGAAAAGGCTTTGTGCTGTCCCTGCTCAGAGGGGATCCTCAGCACGGCCCTGAAGATCTGCACATAGGACACCACAATGAACACAAAACATCCCTCAAAAAAAAACCAACTAAACATGAGAAGTCCAAGTTCCCTGAGGTAGGAGTTTGAGCAGGAGAGCTTGAGGATCTGGGGGATTTCACAGAAGAACTGGCCCAGGGCATTGCCCTTGCAGAGTGCCAATGAAAATGTATTGGCCGTGTGCAGCAGAGCACTGAGAAACCCAGTGGCCCAGGAAGCTGCAGCCATGTGGACACAAGCTCTGCTGCCCAGGAGGGTCCCGTAGTGCAGGGGTTTGCAGATGGCAACGTAGCGGTTGTAGGACATGACAGTGAGGAGAAAAAATTCTGCTGCAGCACAGAACAAGAGAAAAAAGAGTTGGGCAGCACATCCTGTGTAGGAAATCGCCCTGGTGTCCCAGAGGGAATTGGCCATGGGCTTGGGTACAGTAGTGGAGATGGAGCCCAGGTCAAGGAGGGAGAGGTTGAGCAGGAAGAAGTACATGGGGGTATGGAGGTGCTGGTCCCAGGCTATGGTGGTGATGATGAGGCCGTTGCCCAGGAGGGCAGCCAGGTAGATGCCCAGGAAGAGCCAGAAATGCAAGAGCTGCAGCTCCCATGTGTCTGTGAACGGCAGGAGGAGGAACTGGGTGATGGAGCTGCTGTTGGACATTTGCACACTGGACATAGGGCACTGTCACAAGAAGTAAAGACAGTGACAAAATAGGGGAAATTTGTCTGAGTAATATCAAAGCCATTACATAGACTCCTACTGTTCCACACCCCCTTGTTCTTTTCCAGACCTTCCTCCATCTCCGTGTCTGAGCCCTGGGTGGTGCTGGCCGGAGGTGCCGTGAGGAGCAGGGCCTGTGCTCGCTGGCTGCCGAGGAGTCAGCCCTGCTCTGCAGCAGGAGATCAATGGAACAGGAGACAGGGGACAGTCCTGGGGTTCAGCTTTCTCATATAGAACAAGGACATGTCATAGCCTTTCCTAAGGTCTCAGCACCCCATGTTTAGTCCAGGACACACACAGCTTGTTTCACAAACCCAACAGCAGTTTTATCTGTCACAGCATCTCTGCACTTCTCCATGGGACTTTCAGATAACACACAGATGCTGTAGGACAGGTTTGCATCCTGGAGGGGAGTTCAGAGCTTGGAAGGAAACCCTCAGAAGATATCCAAGTGTCCTAATGATGACATTTGATTAAGGGAGACTCAGCTCATTCCCCAGCCCCACAGACTGCAGTGCACACAGCCCCACAGATCAGAGCAAAGCTGGGACACATGTTCCCATGGACACACCTGCAGGAAAGGACCCACAAGATCAGGCTGTGACTCTGCAGCTGAAACTGCCATCCCCAGAGAGCCTGACAGCAAGAACAAGATCCCAACAGCAGTGACCCAGAGCAGGGGAGCAAGAAGGACAATGCGGTGAGGGTGGGTGTGAGAGAGGCCAGGGCAGAGGCAGCCGGGCACTCAGACAGCGTCACGCTTCCCCAGCTGTGCAGCCACCTCCCAGACACCAACATTGCCGGGCAGCTGCTCTCAGCCCCTGTGCTCTGCAGAGGAACTGGAGCTCTGGCTGCACAGGAGCTGCTTCATGCCTTGGAGCCCCCGGCCCTGAGGGCAGAGGCTTTGCTGGGTGGGACAGGAGGCCAGGGGGCTGCTCACAGGAGGGATCTGCACTGCAGGGGGTCACAGGGACTTTTCTCTGTTCTCCCTCTCATAACCATTCCAGGTTCAGTTTCGTCCCATTTCTGATCATTTCCCTGCTGCCTGGAGATTCTCCCCCTGGGAGGTGTTTCCCTGTCCATGTCTCTTCCCTGTCAGTGCTCACAGACCCCATCCCACCCTCTGTGCCCTCCCCCTGGCCCTACAGATCCTGCCTGTTCACAGGGCACTGCCTGGGGGCATCTTCCTGTTTGCAGGTTGGAAAACAGGACAGGTCAGACTAGGCTGAGGGGTCCAACCAAGGTGATGCAGGTGCTGTGCACAGGCAGAGGGGTGGTGAAGGGATGTTATGAGCCTTCTGGCAGATGTACTGATCACTCAGAGTTGCAGTTCAGGAGTCTCAGTGACTTGTTTAAGCATGAGAGCTCATTTTCATTTTATCCTTTCCTGCACCCCCCACCCCTTGGGAGAGGAAACTGAAAAGGCAGGCTCAGGAAAGCTCCTTATCTGTCTGGTAATCCTTGCATTGATCTTCTTGAGGCATCCCCTTGGAAAAACGCTGGGGGTGATCTGGAGCTGTGAGCAGTGCTGACCCACACAGCACCCTCTCCACAGCAGAAGCACCTTTCCTGCCCTGATAGGGGTCACTCCTTCCACCCACAGCTTCTCTACACAGACCTGTGGGGATCTCCTTGGCAGGGACCCTGCTCTGCAGGGCAACCCTGGGTGCAGAAACAGCTTCACACACCTGGAGACATCCTCAGCAGGAGGCAGCTGCCTCTGATGGTTCATGAAGGAATTCCCTGCTCTGCTGCATGTCCTCCTTAGCTATACAAGAAAGTTTCTGATAGTTTTCCTTACCTGTCTAGTCTGTTGTACCAGCGTCAGCAAATCCCACCACCTCCTCTGTGTGAAGATTTTTCTCCTTGTGAACTCACAGAAAACCTCCCAGCCCACACTGCATTTCCCCTCTCTTTCTGGCTTGTCTCCCGTTGCAGGCAGAGCCCTCAGCCCTGCTGCGCTGTGCAGAGGAGCTGCTCCTGGGCAGAGCTGTCTCTCTGCAGCGCTGCCGCTTGCCAGGAGCTCCCTCTGTCCCAGGAGCCCAGCCCAGCTCAGCAGCACAGGAACAGCCCAAGGCGCTTTAATGACCCCTCTGGTGGCTTTGGTGCAGAATCCATGAACCTCTGACCCTGAGGACAACTTGAAGAATTCAAACTCAGATCTAAACTTCAAAGTTTCTTGTAATATTAAGGAATCCCACTGAGGGACACAACTGAGAAACCATCCCCAGGGCAGCTGGGACAGAAAACTTGAAGCAGAACAAAGGGTAAGCAAGTGAAAGGTGGCTCTGATGCTGAGTAAACCTGATTGTGTTTCATTAACCAAAGGGCCAAGCCTTGACCCCCAGCCCTAGGAATTCAGATCCTGTCCCTCCCACGTTGCCCAGGGCCCTTCCTGGACAGTGTGATGTGGGGCTGTGCAAGGCCAAGGGCAGGACTATGGTCCCACACCTCCCAGGTTCCTGACTGGGGACAAGGAGGCCATGAGGCCCCTGTGCTGGAAGGACAAGGTGTCTCCTCACAGGCATCAGAGGTGCAGACAACAGCCATAGCCAAGGGGAGAAGGAGCTCATGCCTGGTAGGGGCTTTCAGCCTCTTTACATCCCTTGATCATCTCCACCACAGCCTGTCCTGTGCTGTGGCATCCCCTGCACCTCTTTCCCTGCAGGCTGCAGACATCCCCCCTGCTGCCCCACCTTGCTCTTGTCTGAGCATCTTCCTTCCTTTGCTGAGATCTCTCCATCCTCCCCAGCTGTCCCTTGAAGCACAAAGCCTTGGGCTGATGCAGACTCCCTTTGCTGACCTGCTCCACCACAGCACTGCCCTTCCAGTCACATTCCTTGCTGCTCATCTCCAGCCTGGACCTCCCCAGCTGCACTTTGTGCCATTATTTCTTTCCCATGCTCTTTCCCACTTGGAAGAAAACCTCCACCACCTCTGAAACCACCCTTCAAGCACTCTCTGGCTACTCCTGCACTGCTGCAGCCTCCCAAGCACTGCTGGGCCAAAGCAGCCCAGGTCCCTCAGCATCCCACACCATGTGCACAAGGTGCTGAACCTGCCTTGGCAGAGCCCTGCACTCTCCAGTTCCTCCCTGCTTCTCCAAACTGGGAAGCCGCACACTGGCACACCCCCGTGTGTGTGGGGTCACACCAGTGCTGAACCGAATGGGATGAGAACTCCAGGTGTCTGGGTCCCCACGCTCCTCCTCATGCAGCCCCGTGTGCAGCTGCCTTGTTCCTGGTGTGCGTGCACCACGGGCTGGTGTGGGGACCTTGGAGTGCCCAGGCCCTTCTCCTCAGGGTCACTGCTCAGCGTGTCAGGTCCTGCTCTGTCCTGATGGATGGGGTTATTGTCCCACCCTGATACAGCACTGCTCGTTTCTCTTTGTACAAATTAAGAACTTTCTCTGGGGTAAATCTCAGATTTTCTCAAGGTCTGGAATCTCCATTGACTGAAGCTCCATTTGCTCAGATGTTAATGTTTGCATGCAGATTGTTTATCCTGATAGGGATGTCTCTCCCAACATAACAGCATGAGGAGTTATTGGACACTATAAATACCATCTCCTGTAGAAACAGTACGGTCTTGGGGCTCTGGTGCTCACAATACTGGAGATCTGGATTTAGAGAGGAAGTCTACGTTCATGTGGGAGAGCAGCAGGAATGTGTGGAGCTCTGCCTGGGGACAGACCATGTCAGCTGAATGTTGAGGAGTCAGCATGAGAGGGCAGAACAACATGGGCAAGGTTGTGGTCACTGGACATCAGCTACAGACCACTGACGAGGAAGAGGAATGAGGCCTCCTTCAGACAAATGAAAGAAGCCTCATGTTTCCAGGGCAGTGCCCTCATGGCTGACCTAAGATATCCCAATATCTGCAAGGTACCAGCCATCCAGGAGGGGTTGGAGCTCATTGACAACATCTTCCTGACACGGGTGACTGAGGAGTCAGTGGGGTGAGGTGCCCTGTGGGACTTCACACTTACAAACCACAAAGAGTTGGGCAGGATGGAACAGTCAGGGATGGGAAAGTGGAGCTGAGGCTCCTGGGAGATGATCACAAGGCCAAGAGCAGGATTTCAGGAGAGCAAGTTTTGGCCTGCTGAGGGACCTGCTTGGGTCCTATGGGATATGACCTTGGTGTCTGCAGTGCTTTTCTCTCACATTTCCTCCCTCCTCTCTCCCACCTGTTGTTGTGCAGCGTTTTTTACCCTTTCTCAAATACAATATCCCAGAGGTGCTGCCAGCATCACTGAGTGGCTCAGATTTGGCAGGAGTGGGTCCATCTTGGAGCAGCTGAAATCCTCTCTGACTGACTTTGGTCAAACTCCTGTTGTCTTCTCAGAGAGGTGACAACAGTAGCACACCCACACTCACCCCCAGTTCCAAGACTTTGCCATGTAAATCCAGTTAGATGTTACAAACTACTTGATTATGGAGAAGAAATGGAAAAGATCTTCTGTCAGCAACCTTAGGGTGTCTCCAGTCAATGAGCAGGTTCCTATGGGTAACTGTAATTGCCTGATATTCACTGGCCAGGCAAAGCTGCAAGTGCCAACAGTCCAAAGAATCTTGGGACAACTTATTAACATGCCTGCCTGGTGGGCAAAAAGGGTGATGTTCACCTGGATCTGGTACTGAATGAAGAAGGAAAAGCTGGTGAGGGATGTGAACATCAGTGTCCACCTTGGCTGTTGTGACCAGGAAATAGTGGGGTCCCAGGCACCAGAGGGGAGGGAGGAAGGCCAGCAGCAGAGCACAGCCTGGTGGGCTCCAGAGAAGGCTTTGACATACTGGGGGATGGCAGACGAGTTGGTTACATGGAAGAAGGCCTGAAAGGTGAAGAAGCTCAGGAAACCTGAGCAGCCTTACAGAAGAGCCTGCTCCAAGCACAAGAATGATTTCTCTGAGAACCCATGAAAAGAAGCATTTATCTTGTGAGGCTGCTCATCTGAACTGATGGATCTCCAGGACAAAAAGGCACCACTCAGGAGGTGAAAGCAGGGTAAGCTGCAGAGGAGGAATTTAGAAACCTTGTCCATCAATGTAAACATGATGCCAAAGCTGATCTGGACTTCATAGCTGCAGGGGAGAATGAAGGCAGCAAGATGAGCTTACACAGTTTCCTTAAAATAAGAAACCGGGCATATGTGGGCCTCCTGCTGAACTTTGCAAGAGTAGAATCAGATAGGACTGAGGTTCTTCATGGCTGCTTTGCCCCCATCTTCACCAGTAATGTCTCCTGGAGCTCATTCCTAAACTCAGGAGTCTGGAGAACACCCAACAATGGATCGGACTCAAGTCAGGTGTGACCTGAGCAAACTCAGACACTCAGACACCATTACAGAAAATGAAAACTGAGAAGAGAAGGAAAAAGAAGAAATTTGGCTTTATTGCTATATATTATGGAAATGCTCTCTGTTTGACTATTCCTGAAATCTCCCTAATCATCCACACCAGACTTGAAGCCTTTAGGAAAAAGACTCACAGAGCCTTGTCTTGTAAGAGCATTTTCGATGTTAATGAGCCCTCTGCTGCCATGATCCTGAACTGCAGATGCTGAAACAATGAACAAACCTCTAATGAAGTGAAAGGCAGAAGCAAACCCCAGGTTTCTGAGGGTGTGTGGGACCCCATGAAGGGCCATCACTGAAGGAAACAACCAGTGCAGGTCCCTGTCCCTGGAGGCTGGTGAAGGAAAGACTTGGAGACACTGGTTACAGGTGGTGAGGGCCATGTGGAGGTGGCTCTGATGCCATGTCAGCCCTTGATGCATGTTCATCATCACAATGGCTGAGCCCTGACCCCTGGGACCTGGTAGATTTTTCTCCAATGTTTTTCAAGGCTTTTCCTGTGGTCAGTGTGTTTTGTGCTTTGGGGATGGGTTTTATGTCAAGTGCTGTTGCTTTAACTGCAAGGCTCTGGTTTTCTGTGGAGCTGCAAATGCCTGTGAGTTCCTCACAACTCATCCAGCTTCTTTCATACACCTGGCAATGGTCACCAATCACCTCAATGTCCCAGTCCCAAACTTGCTTGAATCCTCTATTTGGATCCATACCCATCACTCCAGGAGGTTCATGGATCCACCAGGTTCATGGATAATTCCTGAGGTCCATCCAAGTGTGGGCAGTGTGAGAGAGGAGCAGAGCAGGGTCAGCTCATGGGCCATGACTGAGCACAAACACCCCAGCAGCAGCCATTCCCCATCTCCCAGGCACAGCCAAGCCCACAGCATGCAAATGGCACTGCCATACACGATTGGTCCAAGAGAGTCATTTTTTTCCTTCCATATTCCCAGGAAAATATTCCACCTATTCCTCTTCCACCTGCAGACATCAACTGCTTTCCATTTCTGGGCTCAGACATGGCTGGAAGGGTTCACTGAAGCCATCAGCCATCTCATTGCTTCTCCTTGACATGCCCTGACCCTCTCCCACACCTACAATGGCCAATCACGGCTGCTTAGGGCCTCCTGCTCTTTAGAAGAGGCCTTGAGCTTCTTGGTTCTTCCTGGTGTTTATTATAAACTTCCTCTCTCTCTCCAGAGTTTATGGTGAGCTTTCTTGTCCATAACAGCCCCCTTATGACCATGTCTTACTAAATGATTGTGTTTTTATGATCATTTGTGCAGAAAGGGCAGTCACAGGACAGCACCCAATATGTCAAAACTGATGCCGAGTGAAATGCTGTAAAGACCTTATGAGTTCCCCCTGTGTCTGTGTCTCTCCTGGAGGGAATCTGTCCTGAGAAGGGCATCCAGCCTCTGCCACTCTCTGCAGAGGCACATGAGCAGTGTCCGTGCACCTGGGGACACAAAGGGTGACGTTTGCCAGACCACCCTTTCCAAACAGAATGATTCTATGTTGTTATTATTCTGTTATTTGGTTTGAAACCATTTCAATTCCCACTACCTGCAGCTTTCTTCAAGGGCGGCTGTTGTGTGGCACAACTCTCCTGGCTCTCCAGGCAGGTTGGGCACTGGTTTGGTGCCTGCATTGGGAGTTTCCCCTTCCTGGGGTAAAAGGCTGTTGAGGAGAGACAGTTGTAGAGATTTGGGACACAGGGGTTTGAAGCAATCCTTTCAAAATCTGAGCAGGATGAGCCTTGGAACCGAGGGACAACAGAGATGGTCTGAAAGATGTTTTTTGAATAGTGTTACTATCACTAATAACAGTAACAGATCGTTCCTTATTCATCGTTATGCAAATGAACTAAATCGCTTTAGTGTCCCTCCCAACAGTCATTCTCAATTCTCAGAACAGATACTACATCTCAGTCGTTATCCTCTTGCATGAAGTTTTTAGAACAGTGTTTTCTCTCATTTCTACCTTTTTTATCAATGAAAGAGTACAACTCTTGGTCAGAATTGCTCCCAATACATCCCTATTCCATACATTTTCTCCTTTCTTTTTCTGGTCTGAGGGGCAGGTGGCATAGGGGAGTTGTTTCCTTTTTAGCCAAAGAAAACCAAGGAACAGATCCCAGCTTAGTGAAAAGGACCAAAGGAAGCCAGAATCTTTATGTGGTGTGCACTGACACAACATCGTTCCCTGCATTTCCAGTCTCTGAAGTCCCAACTGTGCAGCAGAGTCTGGAGTTCTGAGCTCCCTTCATCTGTCCTGTGTGACACGTGCAAAATGAAACTACCCCAGCCAAGAAGTTGGTTTTGTTTCTCTTCACAACCTGAAGCACCACATGGGTCAGGAGATGAACCAGCATGCTCAGTGAGGACTAAAACTTCTTGGTTCTTAAAAATCAGGTGTTCCCTGGAATCTCAGTAGACAAGGCATGCCAGTTGCTGGGGTCAAGGAGCTGGTCAAGACCCTTGCCTCCATTTCTATAATGATGGCTTTGCTGGCTGGTTGATGTGCAGACTCTGTACATGGATGCTGACACCTCTTGAACAACCTGCTCTGAAAGGGTTAATAGCATGGGCTGTTCTTTCTGGAAGGGCATTAGGACAACAAAAAATAAGATCTTGGGTCAGGGCAAAAGAAAAAGGATGCAAAAGTTGTGGTCAGGACTGTTTGGAGCACTTGTAAAGCAGCCCTGCACCTCACGTGAGTTACTTCTGTGGTCTGTGAGAACCTGAGAGTTCTCCCTAATTTGAAAACATGTAGGGGAAGGAAGGACAGCATCATTCAGGCTGGATGGGACCTCAGGAGGTGTCTTGACCAACCTCCTGCTCAAAGCAGGGTCAGACCAGATTACTCAGGCTTTGTCCAAACACATCTTGGTCACTTTCTGGGCCAGAGTGAGTGCGCACTCCTGGGAAACAGCTTCCAGTGCTTGACTGTCCTCATGACTGGAAAGTTTCTCCTTTTATCTACTGTCCTTCTATGCCCAACCATCCAGCTTGCTTTATACCCATTTACTTGAACATCAAAGCAGACCATAATATCCTACCTTAGACACAAGAATATTGCAGGGGATCATGATGGATGCCTTGCTGACTGGCAAGTAAAATAGCATCACTATCGTCCCCATGTCCAGCAATCCTGTTCTTTCCTCACAGAAAGCAGACAGGAAGGACAGACACAATCCACCCTGGGTAAACCACATCACATGTTTAGACTGGGCTCTGAACTGGACTGTTGCTGTGCTTGGAGGCTGCTGTCCTTGCAGACCAGATGAATTCACTTCTGCCACCCTGCCTGACAGTTCATTCCACCCGTGTCACAGCTCTGTCTGCAGCACTGACAGCTCCAGCTCACCCAGTCAGGTCCCTGGCTGAGGACATTGCCTCACATCTGGGCTGGACCACCCCAGCTGTGGCACCAGCCCAGCTCTGACCTGCCACAAGGAACCTGGTACCAAGTGTCCAAGACCCCAGGTGTGCAAAGGCTTTGCTTCAGAGCACAGACATGACATGGCTAAAGACTGATGAATGTCTCTCCAAACTGAAGAGTGTAAAACCAGAACAAAATGCCTGAATTCATTCAACTGAAGATATTCCTCCCCCAGCTTGCAGAAATTTGATAATTTGCTGTAATATTCCTTGTGTGCTATATAAGGATGGGACAAGAAAATATGATTCTCATACCGATTTATTTTTTAAACTTAAAAATACAATGCTGGGAAGAAGTGTCTCTGAAGAGGAGAGAGAATCAACATCACTGATTACTTCAACTTTGAAGTTGTGCCTCTGGAGCCCCAGGGACATCTGGATGGAGCCCAGAGGGGACAGAGAAAAGGACTCCTGTGCTGCTGAGCTGGACTGGGCTCCTGGGACAGAGGGAGCTCCTGGCAAGCAGCAGCGCTGCAGAGAGACAGCTCTGCCCAGGAGCAGCTCCTCTGCACAGCGCAGCAGGGCTGAGGGCTCTGCCTGGAGATGCTGACGGGAGAGCAGCCAGGCAGAGAGAGATTAAAGCAATGTGGGGTAGTAGGTTGCTGAGGATTCAATGAGACAAATCTTCACAGTTCTAACATGGTAAGTCTCTGGTTGTAGACAATGCAGCTCCATTTCCTGGAGGGAGACCCTAAGCTGGTACATCCCAAAATTTACAGGATCTGTCAGGTGTCTCTCACAGTAACTCTGTTGTAGAGGAGAAGAACACACTCCAGAGCAGGGCTTCCCTGCTGCACTGTCAGAGGGAAAGGGAATGACAACAACTTCTTCTGAGAGTGAGTGCAGGGGGAGCATCCAGGGGTGCCCAGTGCTGTCCTGCAGAGCAGGGTCCCGGCAGCCCAGGGCTGTGCTGGGGCAGGGACTCTGCCGCCTGCCAGGGTCAGCGCTCAGCCTGCCCGGGGAGATCCCCGTGGTGCTCTGAGTAGAAGTGAGAGTGGAAGGAGTGACCCCCAAAATGCCAGGGTCCTTCTGCTGTGGAGAGGGTGCTGTGTGGGTCAGGGCTGCTCACAGCTCCTGATCACTCCCAGAATATTTACAACAAGAGGTGTCAAGAAGAAAATCAAGACAAGGAACTTTCCTGAGTCTTTGTTTTCAGTCTCCCGCTCTTGGAGAATGGGTGGGAATAGATGCAAAATGAGTTCTACACTTTAAAAAAATATTTACATACTGCAACTGTGTCATCAGTAGGTCTTCAAGAGAATCCCGATATGCCTTCAGCCACACCTCTGCCTATGCAGCAACAGCATCACTTTTGCTGGACACATTACACTTAATCTAACCCATCGTGTTTTCCAGCCTGCAAACAGGAAGATGCCCCCAGGCAGTGCCCTGTGAACAGGCAGGATCTGTAGGGCCAGGGGGAGGGCACAGAGGGTGGGATGGGGTCTGTGAGCACTGACAGGGAAGAGACATGGACAGGGAAACACCTCCCAGGGGGAGAATCTCCAGGCAGCAGGGAAATGATCAGAAATGGGAGGAAACTAAACCCGGAATTGTTATGGGAGGGAGAACAGAGAAAAGTCCCTGTGATCCCCTGCAGTGCAGATCCCTCCTGTGAGCAGCCCCCTGGCCTCCTGTCCCACCCAGCAAAGCCTCTGCCCTCAGGGCCGGGGGCTCCAAGGCATGAAGCAGCTCCTGTGCAGCCAGAGCTCCAGTTCCTCTGCAGAGCACAGGGGCTGAGAGCAGCTGCCCGGCAATGTTGGTGTCTGGGAGGTGGCTGCACAGCTGGGGAAGGGTGACGCTGTCTGAGTGCCCGGCTGCCTCTGCCCTGGCCTCTCTCACACCCACCCTCACCGCATTGTCCTTCTTGCTCCCCTGCTCTGGGTCACTGCTGTTGGGATCTTGTTCTTGCTCTCAGGCTCTCTGGGGATGGCAGTTTCAGCTGCAGAGTCACAGCCTGAGCTTGTGGGTCCTTTCCTGCATGTGTGTCCATGGGAACACGTGTCCCAGTTTTGCTCTGACCTGTGGGGCTGGGGACTGAGCCATGTGTGTCTCGGGCTAAATGTGGGGAGCTGAGACCTTAGGAAAGGGTGAGACATTTCATGGTCTGAGGTGGAACCCTGTGCTCTCAGCAGTGTCTTGCTGGCTTTTCAGGGTAACATGGGAGTGTGATCAGTCTCCATCTCAGAAAGGTGCCAGCCCAGGGCAGATTCAAACTCCAAAGTTTCTTGCAATGTTAATGAGTTCCACTGAGGGACACTACTGAGGAACTGACCCCAGGGTCTAGTTAGAGAAGAAAATGGGATACAGTGACAACAGGTCAGGGAAAGCAAGGTGAAGTTCTCTTAGATGCTGAGTAAACCTGTATGTGTTTCATTAACCAAAGGGACAAGCCCTGACCACCAGCCCTGGGAAGGCAGATCCTGTCCCTCCCACATTGCCCAGGGCCCTTCCTGGACAGTGTGATGTGGGGCTGTGCAAGGCCAAGGGCAGGACTATGGTCCCACACCTCCCAGGTTCCTGGCTGGGGACAAGGAGGCCATGAGGCCCCTGTGCTGGAAGGACAAGGTGTCTCCTCACAGGCATCAGAGGTGCAGACAACAGCCATAGCCAAGGGGAGAAGGAGCTCATGTCTGGTGGGGCTTTCAGCCTCTTTACATCCCTTGATCATCTCCACCACAGCCTGTCCTGTGCTGTGGCATCCCCTGCACCTCTTTCCCTGCAGGCTGCAGACATCCCCCCTGCTGCCCCACCTTGCTCTTGTCTGAGCATCTTCCTTCCTTTGCTGAGATCTCTCCATCCTCCCCAGCTGTTCCTTGAAGCACAAAGCCTTGGGCTGATGCAGACTCCCTTTGCTGACCTGCTCCACCACAGCACTGCCCTTCCAGTCACATTCCTTTCTGCTCATGTCCAGCCTGGACCTCCCCAGCTACACTTTCAGCCATTATTTCTTTCTCAAACTCTTTCCCACTATGCAGAAAACCTCCACCACCTCTGAAACCACCCTTCAAGCACTCCCAGGCTACTCCTGCACTGCTGCAGCCTCCCCAGCGCTGCTGGGCCAAAGCAGCCCAGGTCCCTCAGCATCCCACACCATGTGCACAAGGTGCTGAACCTGCCTTGGCAGAGCCCTGCACTCTCCAGTTCCTCCCTGCTTCTCCAAACTGGGAAGCTGCAGGTGTCTGGGTCCCCACGCTCCTCCTCATGCAGCCCCGTGTGCAGCTGCCTTGTTCATGGTGAGCGTGCACCACGGGTTTGTGTGGGGACCTTGGAGTGCCCAGGCCATTCTCCTCAGGGTCACCGCTCAGCGTGTCAGGTCCAGTTCTGTCCTGATGGATGAGGTTATTGTCCCACCCTGATACAGAACTGGTCACTTCATCTTGTCAATATTCAGAGTTTTCTGATGGGTAAATACCAGATGCGAGGAGCTCTGCCTGGGGACAGACAATGTCAGCTAAGAGCTGAGGAGTCAGCAAGAGAGGGTTGAACAACATGGGCAATGTTGTGGTCGCTGGACATCAGCTACTGACTCACTGGTCATGAAGAGGAATTAGATGAAGCCTGCTTCAGACAAATGAAAGAAGCCTTATGTTTCCAGGGCCATGTCCTTGTGGCAGACCTGAGATATCCCAATATCTGCAAGGTATCATCATCCAGGAGGGTTTGGAACTCAATGACAACATCTTCCTGACATGGGTGACTGAGGAGTCAGTGGGGTGAGGTGCCCTGTGGGACTTCACACTTACAGAACAGAAAGAGTTGGTCAGGATGGAACAGTCAGGGATGGGAAAGTGGAGCTGAGGTTCCTGGGAGATGATAAGAAAGCAAAGAGCAGGATTTCAGGAGAGCAAGCTTTGGCCTGCTGAGGGACCTGCTTGGGTCCTATGGGATATGACCTTGGTGTCTGCAGTGCTTTTCTCTCACATTTCCTCCCTCCTCTCTCCCACCTGCTGTTGTGCAGCGTTTTTTACCCTTTCTCAAATACAATATCCCAGACGTGCTGCCAGCATCACTGAGTGGCTCAGATTTGGCAAGGAGTGGGTCGATCTTGGAGCAGCTGAAATCAGCTCTGTCTGACGTTGGTCAAACTCCTGTTGCACACCCACACTCACCCCCAGTTCCAAGACTTTGCCATGTAAACCCAATATAGGCTGACAATGTTTTGGGTGTTATAATCTATTTGATCATGGAGAAGAAATAGAAAAGATCTTTTGTTGGCAACTCAAGGAAGTCACCAGTCAATGAGCAGGTTCCTATGGGGAACTGTAATTGTTCTACCATTCACTGGCCAGGCAAAACTGCAGATGCCAACAGTCCAGAGGATCTTGGGCCAGCTGCTTAAAATGTCAGCCTGATGGGCCAACAAGAGTGATTCTCACGTGGATCTGGAACTGGGAAACAAGGAAGAGCTGGTGAGGGATGTGAACATGAGTGTCCACCTTGGCTGTTGTGACCAGGAAACAGCGGGGGTCCCAGGCACCAGAGGGGAGGGAGGAAGGCCAGCACCAGAGCACAGGCTGGTGGGCTACAGAGGAGAAGACTTTGACATACGGGGGGACGGCAGGCGAGGTGGTCACATGGAAGTAAATCTGAAGGGTGAAGGAGCTCAGGAAATATGGCAGGCCTTACAGGACAGCCTGCTCCTAAGCACGAGAATGATCTCTCCAAGTACCCATGAAAAGAACCATTTATCTCGTGAGGCTGCTTGTCTGAACTGATGGAGCTCCAGGGCACAAAGGCAGCACACAGGAGGTGGAAGCAGGGGAAGCTGCAAAGGAGGAATTTAGAAACCTTGTCCATGGATGTTGGAATGATGCCAAAGCTGCCCTGGACTTGATACCTGCAGGGGAGGCTGAGGGCAGCAAGATGACACAGCTTGCTTACAGTAAAAGAATAGACCAGGGTAATATTAACCTGCTGCTGAACTTCACAAGAGTAGAATTAGACAGGACTGAGGTTCTTCATGGCTTCTTTTCCTGCATCTTCACCAGCAAGGTCTCCCAGGCCTTTGTTCCTGAAGGCAGGAGTCTGGAGAACACCCAGCAGTGGATGGGGCTCAAGTCAGGGGTGACCTGAGCAAACTCAGACACCATTACAGAACAGGAGATGGGTCATTTGACCAGCAACCTGAACACAAGTATCACTGTGCTGTGGCACCTGAGATTCCCAGGAACACCCACCTCTTGGTCCAGAGGAGTGTGATTCCTCTTGAGCTGTCCTGGACTGTCTCCTTGCTCAAGTGGTGATTTAGGCACCCACTTCTCTGACATATTCAGTCTTTATCAGGAGATTCTCTAGATCAATATTTTTTGGAGACTGTTGATATCAGCTTTTCTGGAAATGAGGTCTTTGGGAGGGGGACAGAAATATAAGATATTTGCATTTATTACTATTTATTATGGAAATGCTCACTGTTTGGCTACAGTTCAGAAATCTCTGAAATCATCCACACCAAACTTTAAGACTTTTGGAGAGTGCTGCACAGAGCCTTGGCTTGTAAGAGCATTTTGGATGTTAATGAGCCCTCTGCTGCCATGATCCTGAACTGCAGCTACTGAAAGAATGAACAAACCTCTAACGAAGTAAAAGAGGGAACCCAACCCCATGTTCTGAGGGTGTTTGGGAGCCCAGGGAGGGCCATCACTGACACAAGCAGTTCCTGTCCCTGGAGGCTGGACAAGGAGAAGCCTGGAGACAGTGGTCAGAGGTGGTAAAGGTGATGTGGAGGTGGCTCTGGTGCCCTGTCAGCCCTTCATGTTTGTTCATCATCAGAATGGCCAAATCCTCACCCCAGGACCAGACAAAGGAGACCCTTTCACTCTTATGGTTCTCAGGCTCTGCCTGTGGTCACTGGGAGGGTATTTGTGTTTTGGGGGTGGGTTTGGTGCCAAGTGCTCTTGCTTTAACCACAAGGCTCTGGTTTTCTGAAGACTTGGCAATGCCTATGATGTCCCCCAAACCCATTCAGCTTCTTTCACAAACCTGGCAATGGTCACCAATCACCTGAGCTGTCCAAGTCCCAAACTTGCTCGAATCCTCAATTTGGATCCATGCCCCAGTACTGAAATGCACAAGTTCCTTCTGCTGCTGCCCTAAAATAAAAAGAAAAATCAGTCTATTCCACATTAGCATGGCCAGCCCATGGTCTTTCGGTCTTCTTCTTTAACACACATACTGCTACACATAGACCACTCTCTTCCTGCACTCCCATGTGTCTCACAAACCTTTCACTCTTGTCCTCCAGTAATGGGCCAATGCTCCAAGATGTTGGTGCTTCCTCCACGCTCATGGATGATTCCTGAGGTCCATCCAAGTGTGGGCAGTGTAAGAGAGGAGCAGAGCAGGGTCAGCTCATGGGCCATGGCTGAGCACAAACACCCCAGCAGCAGCCATTCCCCACTTCCCAGGCACAGCCATGCCCACAGTGTGCAAATGTCACTGTTATATATGACTAGTCCAAGAGAAGCATGCCTTCCTTCCTTATATAACCCCCCCAAAATCTTCCTCCTATTCCCCCTCCACTCGCAGACATCAACCACATTCCACTTGTGGCTCAGACATGGTTGTAAGGATTTGCTGAAGTCATCAGCCATCACCCTTTTCTACCCCACATCCCCTGACGCTCTCCCACACCACACATGGCCGGTCACTGCTGCTCAGGGCCTCGCGCTCTACAGAAGAGGCCTCGAGATTCTTGCCTGGTGCTTGTTATAATCTTCCTCATTACCTCCAGATCTCACGGTGAGATTTCTTGTTCATGACAGGACCTTTGTAACCAACTCTTATGAAGCTGTTGTCTTTCTGTGATCATCTGTGCAGAAGGAGTGATCACAGAAAAGCACCAAATATGTCAAATCTGATACCAAGTGAAATGCAATAAAACCTTGTTGAGTCACCCCCATAGCTGTGTCTTTCCAGCAAGGAGTTTCTCCTGAGAAAGGGATCCAACCCCTACCACTCTCTGCAGAGGCATATGAGCAGTGTCCATGCACCTGGGGACACAAAGGGTGACTTTTGCAAGACCACCCTTTATCTGAACCACTTAGATATGTACCTATGGATGGGGTATCAAGCCTTATAGTGCAGCAGAGATTGGAGCTCTGAGCTCCCTTCATCTACCCTATGTGACACGCGTAAAAACGAACTACCCTAGTAAAAAAGTTGGTTTTGATTCTCTTCAAAACCTGAAGCACCACACAGGTCAGGAAACAAGCCAGGATACCCAACCAGGACTCACATGCTCTGCATTTAAAGTTCAAATGTTCCTGGGAATGTCAGCAGGCAAGTTGTTCTGATATCTGGGTTCAAGGAGCTGGTCAAGAGCCTCATCTCCATTTCTGTAACAGTGGCTTTGCTGCCTGGCTGATGTGCAGACTCCTTACATGGATACTGACACCTCTGAGTAACAACCTGCTCTGAAAGGATGAACAAGGTGGGAAGTTCTTTCTTGAAGGGTATTAGGACAGCAAAAATGAAGACCCTGGGTTGGGGCAAATGAAAAGGGATGCAAAAGATGTGGTCAGGACTGTTTGGGGGCAAGTGTGAAGCAGCCCGGCACCTCATATGAATTATTTTTGTAGTCAAAGAGAACCTGAAAGACTTGTCTAATTTTAGAACATGATGGGGAAGGAAGGACAGTGTCATTCAAGATCAAAAGGACCTCAGGAGGTGTCTTGACCAACCTCCTGCTCAAAGCAGGGTCAGACCAGATTACTCAGGGCTTGATCCAAACACATCTTGGTCACTTTCTGGGAGAGAGTGAGTGCACACTCCTGGGAAACAGCTTCCAGTGCTTGACTGTCCTCGTGATTGGAAAGTTTCTCCCTTTCTATAGCACCTTTCCAAGCCCAAACATCCAGATTGTTTTAACCCATCTACTTGTCACTGATATATATATATTTTACTATATATTTGCCAACACATAAATGTATTTTTTACCTCATGATCACGTAGAAAGACAGATAACACAGATCTGTTGAGGTCACTGTCAACATGGCCATCTAAACAGAGAACAGTTCAATTCACCTTTTTATCCTTCTTTCCTCCATCAGGCAAGAGTGGCCAACAGCTTCCAGCAGGACTCACTGTGTGCCAAGGGTAAAAAGTGGCACTGACAGTCCATGGCAGTGGATTGTTTGGTGCCTTCGACTCTGTGTGAGACACAAGGATTATCGTTCTTAATGCTGAAGGCTTTGGTAGGAGAGAAATCTGGAGAACATTTTAAAAAAATGGAGAGAAAAACAGACCAAATGAAAGATGTAGAGTGAAGGAAATATCTTCTTGCAGCTTTAAGTATCAAACGCTGTTGGTGTTGTAATTCTCCTTTCTTTGTTTTGAATACTTTAAATACCAGTGTTTTCCAAAGAGATAAAAAAGAGACTTTTCAGAATGTGCATTAAGAGCAAGAGGAGAACTTCTGATCCTCCACAACATTTGCCTTCTCAGCACTCTCTCTGTTATCTGTGCATCTGATCTCCCTCATCCTCCTGCCCTAACTAAACTGACCATGTCTGAAGTCCCATTTCCAGCAGCTGATCTGCACACAAGCACTTGCGATTGCTCTCTGGGTTTCCCTTCGTCTTACTGTTTGATCACTCGGACACTTGTCAACAATCCAGTTGCTGCTTTCAGCTTCAAGGAGTTAAATGCTTCCTAGTCTTTCAGTAGTCTGTCTAATTCTGCCTTTAGCCAATTCTTTTATTGTGTTTATTTCATAATTTTCTTTCTGTCTAAAACATTTCTTGCATGGTTCTGCCTTGGAGAAGGTGACCCTCAGTGGTGGCAGTTTGTCCTTGATGTACAGTTGAGGAATGTGGGTTTTTTTAACCATTACTCTTATCAGTGTTATTTCGATTGTTCAAAGGTAAAGCAAAGTCCCTGTTTGCTGTGTGCAGCCAGGTCTCCAAGGAGAGCAGGTGGGAGCTGGTGCAAAGGAGCTGGCACATCCAGCTGCAGACTGCAGTGGAGAAGTCTGGTGTAAGGAAAAGGGATGCAAGGCCCAGGGGGCCATGAGAGAAATGATGGGGTTGGGGAGGTGAGGAGCAAGGTTGTGTACACGGTGTGAGAGCTCAAGGGACAGCTTCTCCAGCCAGTCCAGACCTCCTTAGGAGAGACCCTGGATCAACATCAGATAATGCTGCAGTCATCTCTTCTCCACACTGAAAAGTAATAAAATACACCCTTTAACCAAAAAAGGCATTTTATTAGCAGATTTTTGAAATCTTTCTCCATAACTACACTAGGACACTTCCCTAATTGGCAGTACAAGACTAGAAGTAAATTACAAGAAGAGACATGGTTTGTTAGAGCTTTATCAGTGTAATGAGCCCCATGGTGATTTGGTGCTGAGTCCTTGAACATTACTCAGGTGCTGAGAGGAGGTTGCACAAACCTTTCCAGAAGTCAAAGCCAGAAGAAAAAATACTAAGTACCTTGAAGTATTAATGAGTTCCACTGAGGGCAAGTACCAGCAGAGCCTCCCCAGGGACTCGTTAGAGCAGAGAATTGGAGGCCATGGTGGCAGATAAACAAAGGGAAATGTGCAGGCAGGTGAGGTGCTGAGAAAAGCCTGGTTTTGTTGGATGAAGCAGAGAGGCCAAGGCCTGACCCCCAGCCCCTGGGAAGGCAGATCCTGTCCCTCACACATTGCTCAGGGCTCTTCCTGGGCCATGGGGATGTGGGCTGTGTGGTGCTGAGTGAAGGACAATGGTGTGACAGATCCCAGCCCTACTGGGGGTGTGCAAGGAGGCCATGAGGTGCCCCAGTGCCTGAGGACAACATGTCTCCTCACAGGCCTTGGTGGCAGAGGCCATGGCCATAGCCAAGGGGACAAAGTCTTGGGTTCTCTTGGTGACATCCAGCCTTGCCAGTGCCCTTTGCCATCTCCACCACAGGTTGTCCTACACTGTCCCACAGCTGCTTCTGTTTCCCTGCAGGCTGTAGACACCCATCTCGCTTCCTCCCCTTGCTTTCACCCTGGTATTTCCATACGTTGACTGATGTGTCTGCACTCTCATGCTCTGTTCCTGGAAACACAAGGACATGGACAGATCTCGTGCTCCTTCTGCATGATTTCTTGTGCCACAGCACTGCCCTTTGAGTGACATTTCTTCCTCCTTATGTCCAGTCTCCACGTTCCAAGCTGTTCTGTGTGGCAGTGTTTCTCTGCTGTAGAAAGGAGGATCCTGAAAACTACTGACCTGTCAGCCTCTTACCTGTGCCTGGGAAGATCATGGAGCAGATCCTCCTAGAAGCTGTGCTAAGGAACAAAGAATGGTGACTCGACCACTTCCCCGGGCAGGCTGTTTTACTGCTTCACTACCTTTTCCATGAGGAAATGTTTCCTAATATCAATTCTGAACCTTCTCTGGCAGAAGCTGAGGCCATTTCCTCTCATCCTGTCACTTGCTACACAGGATAAGACCAACACCCTCCATGCTACAATCTCCTTTCAAAGAGCTGTAGAGAGCAAAATGGTCTCCTCACAGCATCTTTTTCTCCAGGATAAACACCCTCAGAACGCCCAGCTGCTCCTCAGCAGACTTGTGTTCCAGACCCTCAACAGCCTTGTTCCCCTTTTCTGCACTCAGTCCAACACCCCAAGATCTTTCCTATAGTGAGGGACCCCCTGCCCAGGCTCCACCTGCATTGCAAGGTGCTCTGGTCTCCCCAGGTCCTGTGTGATAGATGCCAGTCCCAGGCAGGCACCTTCAGGTACATTGGACCCCCTAAAACAGCACTGGCTGTTTATGAGGGGACAACTGATGACTGATGTCTGCCTTGAAAGGTGCACTTCTTTGTTGTTCTTTTTTGGTTTTCGGTGTTTTTTTGGGGGGTTTGTTTGTTTGTGTGGATTCGGTTTTTGTTTCTGTTTTGTTTTTTTTTTTTTTTTAATGTTTTTTATGTTGGCTTTTTGTGTGTGTTTTTTTGGTGTGATTTTTGGTTTTGGTTTTGGATTTTTTTACATATTATAACAAACAAAGAAAAAAAAAGCCAAAAAGTGAATTAATGGGAAGTGTACTAAGAGCAGGAGAAGAGATATCCGTCTTCCCCTGTACTTCTATTACCAACACTCTATTATTTCACCTCCCTCGTCATTCAGGAGTTCCCACCTCTCCTGATTCAATGTCCCTGTCAAAGGACAACTTTCCAGCACTGTCTGGACATTTGCCCTTCCCAGTGCTCTCAGGTTTCTCCTCCACTTACTCTTTGGTCATTCAGTTCCTCTCAATTGTCTGGTTTCCGCTTCGAGCTTCAGGGAGTTACGAACTTGCCCCATTCTTCAGAGATCTAATTAACATGGCAGACAACATGTTCATTGTGCTTATTTCTATCCTCTCCTATCTCTCTGTCTAAACCAGTTCTTGTGTGGATGTCCCTTGTGGATGGTGGACGTCACCAGATCCAGCTTACACACACAGCTGAGGAAAGTGTTTTACTGTTTATTAAACTGTGCAGTGTTTACACAGGAGAGCAGGAGGAGCTGGTGCACAGGAGGTGAAGAAAGCACTAAACATCTCAGCTTTGCCTATGTTCCTGTTAATAAGGTGACCATGCTCATTGAGTAATGAGCCGAAGTTATTTCTAGTTTATTTCTAGTTTGCTTTTATTCATACATTTAAAAAGCTCTTTTGATTGCCCTTCACAGTATTGAACAGCTTCAATTCTAATTGAGCTTTGGCAGCATGAATTTCCTCCTACAATAGCGAGCAGCATCTCTGCAGTCCCCCCATGTTGCCTGACAAACACAGTCCCTCCATTTGCCACCAAATGATAGCAGCTAATGTCGCACTCTGGTCAGGTACCATTTCTGTTTGCCATTATACTGATGATCATGGCAGTGTCACAATTTGAAACTGAAGTAGCTGGCAAATTCTGAAATTTCATTTACAGGACCAAGGCCGGGCAACTAATCCAATGAAAACACAGGGCCCTAGTGCTACTGCACTATTTTTAGGAATAGTTTGGCATGGACAGTTTAGAGAAATACCAAACAGTCCAGCAGTTTTCCGTACCAGCCACAGTAACACAATTGCATGCCTTTGGGGGATTTTTAGGGCATTGCAAAACTTTCATCCCTTTTATTTTTCTGTGGAGGTGGATTCCCCTTGTGAAGGGTTAATAGAAAAGCACAATAAAGTTGATACATTTAAGTCACAAAACAACAGGGAAGTAAATAATATGGCCTCTGCCAAGCTGCATGCTCAAGATCTAAACGTGCATATAGATTGTGGACGTCAATCAGCTTATACTTCACGTGCACGGAACGTGGCTCACAATCAAACCCCTTTGCTATTTTAGACTTGTAAAACATGCACAGATCTTTCTGCTACTTGTACTCGGGTACATTTAAGGACATTATGTAGGCCATGGGAAAAGATAAAACGCGGTCAGTGGGCCTTGCATATCTGTCAGGTTGATTTTATTGGCCCCCTAACGCATCTAGGGGGTGGCAATATGTACACACTGCTGTGGATACAGTGTCAGGACTAATTACATGGGAGGGCGAAAGTCACGGACTCCACACAATCCAATGTGAATTCAAGCAAAGCCGTTTATTGTTACAATTCTCCTTAAGTATCTTTTTGACCTGTCCACGTGCCATCCACGCATCTAAAGGCTGCTTGTAATTGGTCAATAGCTACTGTTCACACGCCGAAAACTAACAAATAATTGGATTTTACAAATCTGCACGAGCTCTAGTGCTAAGCAAAAAGTATCTACTAAATTGCTGACTTGCTGACTCTTCTTCACTTGCTCAAGGCTGCACTAAGTCACGTAAGGCATGTAGGCTGCTCGACTCTTGCTCTCTTGCTGGATACAAAGGCCTCAGATGCCTATTCACTTCAGTTCCATACAATATCCATTAACTTCAAGAAAATCCCTCAAATCTCCCACAATTTATATCAATATATCAGGAACAAGAGGAGGGCCAAGGAGAATCTCCATCCCCTGGTGAATACAGAAGGAAACATAGTGACAGAAGATGAGGGAAAGGCTGAGGTACTAAATGCCTTCTTTGTCTTTCTTCTGTCTTGAACATTCAGAACAGTTGTGCTCCAGGTACTGAGCCCCCTGAGCCAGCAGACAGGGATAGGGAGCAGAATGAAATCCCAATCATCCAAGGAGATGTTGGTGACCTGTTACATCACTTGGACACCCATGAGTCTATGGGTCCAGATGGGACACACCCAAGGGTGCTGAGGGAGCTGGCACAGGTGATCACTGAGCCACTTTCCATTATCTACCAGCAATCCTGGCTAACTGGGGAGGTCCCGGTTGACTGGATGTTGGCCATGATGACAGCCATCTACAATAAGAGCTGGAAGGATGACCTGGTGAACTACAGACCTGTCAGTCTGCCCTTGGTGCTGGGCAAGGTTGTGGAGTAGATGATCTTGGGTGATATCACAGGATTCATATAAGAGAACCATATGATCAGGCCCAGTCAACATGGGTTTATGAAAGGCACGTCCTGTTTAACCAACCTGATCCCCTTCTATGACAAGGTGATCAAGCAGATAAGGGAAAGGCTGTGGATGTTTTGTCCTTAGACTTCAGCAAGGCCTTTGACACTCTATCCCACAGCATCTTCTGGAGAAGCTGCAGCTCATTGCCTGGATGGGTGTATCTACAATGGGTAAAGAAGTGGCTGTAGCTGTGGTGGACAGAGCCAAATCCATTTAGGGATTGGTCATGAGTGGTGTCCCCAGGGCTCAGTATTGAGGCCAGTTCTGTTTAATCTCTTTATCCATGATCTGGATGAGGAGATCAAGTGCACCCTCCATAAGTTTGCAGATGACACCAAATTGGGTGGTAGTGCTGACTTGCTGGCAGGTAGGAAGGCTCTACAGAGGGATCTGGACTGGCTGGATCAATGGGCTGAGGCCAGTTTTATGAGAGTCAACAAGGACAAGTGCTGGGTTCTGCGCTTGGGTCATAACAACCCCATGAACACAGGATCATGGAAGAGTGGATGGAAAGCTGCTTGGTGGAAAAAGATCTGGGGGTGTTGATGGGCAGTGGCTGAACATGAGACAGTGTGTGCCCAGGTGGCCAAAAAAGCCACCAGCGTCCTGGCTTGTATCAGGAATAGTGTGACAAGCAGGACCACGGAAGTGATCCTCACCTGTACTGGGCACTGATGAGGCCGAACCTTGAATCCTGGATTCAGTTTTGGGCCCCTCACTATAAGAAAGACCATGAGGTGCTGGAGTGAGTTCAGAGAAGGGACTGGAGCTGGTGAAGGGTCTGGGGCGCAAGTCTGATGAGGAGCAGCTGAGGGAGGTGAAGCAGTTTAGCCTGGACAAAAGAAGGCTGAGGGGAGACCTTCTCACTCTGCACAGCTCTCTGAAAGCAAATTGTGGCATAAAGGCTCTTGGTTTCTTCTCCCATATATCAAGTGATATGACGAGATAAAAAGGCCTTAGGTTGTGCCAGGGAAGGTTCAGGTCGGACATTAGGAAACATTTCTTCATGGGAAGGGCTGTGAGGCAGTAGAGCAGGCTGCCCAGGGCAGTGGTGGAGTCACCACCCCTGGAGGGGTTTAAAAGACTTTTAAATGAGTTTCTAAGGGACATGGTTTAATGCTAGAGATGGGTTATGTTTGGACTCAAAGATCCTGAGGGTCTCTTCCAACCAAAATGATTCTATGATTTGGTGTTTCTAATCCAAGTCCCCATGCATGCAAAAGTTTCCTTCACAGAAGAGAAAGAGTGACTGGTAGAAAAAAACATAAGGCTGAAACTGAATGTCAAGACAATGAGCAAACCCTGCTGTCCCCAAGGTCAGAGGGAAACAGGGCTGGGAAGTGCAGACCTGGCAGTGGTGTCTCTGCTGCCCTGGAGGGTCTTGATGGACATGAAGGTGATCTCCATGACTGACAAGGTGCTGCTGACAGGCCCACTGTGAAAAGTGTTGGTCCGTTCCTCAGCTGTATCATCAAGGGGGTGAGTGAAGGGTGGTGGAGAGAAAAAACAGAAGTTTAAATGTGTAGACACATACGTGGAGACTCCAGTGCAGTGTGCTTCCTATTTATGGACCGCCTTACATCTACTGGATAGAGAAATGATGGACATGCCACACTCCCGTGGTGGCAACCAGTTTGTTTCACAAAGACACCGAGTCTGTCTGCAGTGCTGTCTGGGGTGTCGGTCACACATCAGTGTGAACGGGGATGGCTGTCCCGTACAGGACCATCGCTGTCGCTGCCCAATGCAGGAGGGGTGTGCGAGAGCCTTGGCACCTCACGTGACACTGCAGGTCTGTAATTGGCAATAGAAGGAACAACTTCCCTGAGTATGATCAGTGTGGGGATGTTCATGACACCGCTGCCATTACAGTCAAAGGAGCTGGAGTCAACCCAGCTGATGGAAAAGACAGAGAGAAACTTAGCTCTGTCTGTGGTTCCAGACCCCATTCATCAAATAAATCCCTGCATAGGCTGCCCCAAACATAAGAAATAAAGATTCTCTCATCCTAAAAGTGGCTATCTGATGTCAGTTCTATTGGCCAAAGGGATTCCCCAGACTACAAGAAGTTGCCCCCAGATGCTGCCTCTCCTCTCCGCATTGCTCCACTCAGCTTGCAGCCAGCTCCATGTATTGTGCACTTCACATGTCACCTCGTCTTTGCATCTCAGCACATCAGTCTTGGCCTCTGCCTCCATTCATTAGCACGGGAGATGAGACAAGGAGCTCACATGTCAGTGTCTATTGCGTGTGCACCTGAACTGAGGCCAGAGGAATCCATCTCCTGTGGGTTTGTGTTGTGCGTGGAGGTAGCTGAGGACTACAGACATGGAATGGGGGTAGAATCCCTTCCCTCAGAAAAGGCAAATTAGATCATTTTGTGCCCATGTTTTGTCGTCATGTCCAAAGACGGGACAGTGAAAAGCTGATTCCTGGACCATAATATTTTTCGAAGGAGAGAAATGACTCTGCGGGAAAAAAAGTGTCTCTCCTTAGCTGAGACAAGGAAATCAGTGCTGACTTGAGCCTGTTTCACAGCAGGTTCCCCTAGAGCTCCAGGGACACCACAAGGGAGACCAGAGAGGACAGAGAAAGGGACATCATGGGATGCTCCTCTGTTGCTAAGCTGGGACCAAGGGAGCTCCTGGCAAGCGGCAGCGCTGCAGAGAGACAGCTCTGCCCAGGAGCAGCTCCTCTGCACAGCGCAGCAGGGCTGAGGGCTCTGCCGGCAGCACCGAGGGCACAGGAACCAGGCAGAGAGAGGGGAAAGGCAATGTAGGGTTGTAGGTTGCTGAGGGCTCACTGAGAGACAAATCTTCACAGTCCTAACATGTTAAGTCTTTGGCTGTAGGACAATGCAGCTGCATTTCCTGGTGGTATCTCCTAAAGGTGGTACATCCCACAGAATTACAGGATCTGCCAGGTCTCTCACACAGTATTTCTCACGTAGAGGAGAAGAACATGGTCCAGAGCAGGGCTTCCCTGCTGCACCATGAATGGGAAAGGGCATGACGGCAACTTCTCCTGAGGGTGACTGCAAGGGGAAGCACTCAGGGGTTCCCAGGAGTGTCCTGCAGAGCAGGGTCCATGCCCCTCAGGGCTGTGCCAGGGAAGGGACTCTGCCGTGTGCCAGGGTCAGCGCTCAGCCTGCCCGAGGAGATCCCAACAACAAGGAGGGGAGAGGATGTGAGTGAAAGGATCAAACCCTATTAGGGCAGAAAAGATGCTTCTGCTGTGGAGAGGGTGCTATGTGGGTCAGAGTTGCTCACAGCTCCAGATCACTCCCAGGATTTTTCCAAGGGGATGCCTCAAGGAGAAGATCAATGCAAGGATTACCAGACAGATAAGGAACTTTCCTGAGCCTGTGTTTTCAGTTTCCTAGCTCAAGGGGTGGGTGGTGTAGGAAAGGATAAAATGAAAATGAGCTCGCATGCTTAAACAAGTCACTGAGACTCCTGAACTGCAACTCTGAGTGATCAGTACATCTGCCAGAAGGCTCAAAACATCCCTTCACCACCCCTCTGCCTGTGCACAGCACCTGCATCACCTAGTCTGACCTGTCCTGTTTTCCAGCCTGCAAACAGGAAGATGCCCCCAGGCAGTGCCCTGGGAACAGGCAGGATCTGTAGGGCCAGGGGGAGGGCACAGAGGGTGGGATGGGGTCTGTGAGCACTGACAGGGAAGAGACATGGACAGGGAAACACCTCCCAGGGGCAGAATCTCCAGGCACCAGGGAAATGATCAGAAATGAGAGGAAACTAAACCCAGAATTGTTATGGGAGGGAGAACAGAGAAAAGTCCCTGTGACCCCCTGCAGTGCAGATCCCTCCTGTGAGCAGCCCCTGGCCTCCTGTCCCACCCAGCAAAGCCTCTGCCCTCAGGGCCGGGGGCTCCAAGGCATGAAGCAGCTCCTGTGCAGCCAGAGCTCCAGTTCCTCTGCAGAGCACAGGCGCTGAGAGCAGCTGCCCGGCAATGTTGGTGTCTGGGAGGTGGCTGCACAGCTGGGAAGGGTGACGCTGTCTGAGAGCCCGGCTGCCTCTGCCCTGGCCTCTCTCACACCCACCCTCACCGCATTGTCCTTCTTGCTCCCCTACTCTGGGTCACTGCTGTTGGGATCTTGTTCTTGCTCTCAGGCTCTCTGGGGATGGCAGTTCCAGCTGCAGAGTCACAGCCTGATCTTGTGGGTCCTTTCCTGCAGGTGTGTCCATGGGAACACGTGTCCCAGCTTTGCTCTGACCTGTGGAGCTGTGGGCAATGCAGTCTGTGGGGCTGGGGAGTGAGCTGAGGCTCCCTGAATCAAACGCCTTCATTAGGAGTATTGGCTGTCTACTTGCGGTTTCGTTCCAAGCTGTGAGCTTCCCTCCAGGATGCAAACCTGTCCTACAGCATCTGTGTGTTCTCTGAAAGCACCATAATGAAGGCAGAGGTGCTGATCTCAGCAGTGTCTGCGGGCTTTTCAGGGTAACATGGGAGTGTGATCAGTCTCCATCTCAGAAAGGTGCCAGCCCAGGGCAGCTGGAGCAGGACAGAGGGACAGAGCAGCTGCCCTCACTCTGCACTGACCCACAGGCCTCCTCTGGTCTCGCAGGACTCGCTCTGTTCTCCCTGAATGCAGCAGAAATGCTGAGGGTTTCTGACACCCAAGAACACTTTCATGGGTGGGAGGGCAGACGGAGTTGTAGAAACACCAAACCTCTCAAACTCCGTTTCTCAGGCCTGGAGGTGCAGATGCTGACAGCCCCTTTTGCTCCAGGAGCGTTTCCAGCTGACAAAGCTGAACCCCAGGACTGGCCCCTGCCCCACCCAATCACACAGGGTCAGGCTGACTCCTCAAGAGCCCCTGGGCAGAGACCCTGCTCTTCATTGCACACTCATCAAGCACCGACGGGGGCTCCAGCCAGGACGTTCTCCTGGGAAAATAGAAGTGTCTCTTTGTGGGAGGGTCTGTGGGAAATGGCTTTGGTTTCTCCCAGAGAAGTCTCATCTAAACCATCACTGTCTTTTCCTCCTTGCACAGGTCCTCATGCCCAGAGACAGCAAATGTCCAACAGCAGCTCCATCACACAGTTCCTCCTCCTGGCGTTCACAGACACACGGGAGCTGCAGCTCTTGCACTTCTGGCTCTTCCTGGGCATCTACCTGGCTGCCCTCCTGGGCAACGGCCTCATCATCACCACCATAGCCTGGGACCAGCACCTCCACACCCCCATGTACTTCTTCCTGCTCAACCTCACCCTCCTTGACCTGGGCTGCATCTGCACCACTGTTCCCAAATCCATGGCCATTTCCCTCTTGGATACCAGGGCCATCTCCTACACAGGATGTGCTGCACAAGTCTTTTTTTTCATGTTCTGTGCTACAGCAGAATATTCTCTTCTCACCATCATGTCCTACGACCGCTACCTTGCCATCTGCAAACCCCTGCACTACGGGACCCTCCTGGGCAGCAGAGCTTGTGTCCACATGGCAGCAGCTGCCTGGGCCACTGGGTTTCTCAATGCTCTGCTGCACACGGCCAATACATTTTCACTGCCACTGTGCAAGGGCAATGCCCTGGACCAGTTCTTCTGTGAAATCCCCCAGATCCTCAAGCTCTCCTGCTCACACTCCTACCTCAGGCAACTTGGGCTTATTGTGGTTGGTGTCTGTTTAGCATTTGGGTGTTTTGTGTTCATTGTGCTGTCCTATGTGCAGATCTTGAGGGCCGTGCTGAGGATCCCCTCTGAGCAGGGACGGCACAAAGCCTTTTCCACCTGCCTCCCTCACCTGGCCGTGGTCTCCCTGTTTGTCAGCACTGGCATGTTTGCCCACCTGAAACCCCCCTCCATCTCCTCCCCATCCCTGGATCTGGTGGTGTCTGTTCTGTACTCGGTGGTGCCTCCAGCAGTGAACCCCCTCATCTACAGCATGAGGAACCAGGAGCTCAACGACGCCATGCAGAAACATATGACTCGATTTCTTCTGAAGCTATAAACTGTATCTATCTTCTTCTACGTAAGAGTTATAGTCTAACTCATTGCAGGTTCATCCTGTCTGCAGTACTTTTTTTCTCTAGTTCTGTTTTTGTGATAACGTTTTAAGTCCCTTTGAAATTCACTGCCTGCTCTTCTCACTGAGTGACTGTGACAATGAGGAATGGTGCTCTCTGTGTATAAGCAAAATAAAGGGCCCTTCAGGAAATATTTTTCTGGTGACATCCTAACTCCAAGGCCTTTTTGGAGCTGCAGGGACAGTTCCTGTGTGTCTGGATGGAGAGGAAAAGAGTCCAGTATGGCAGCACTGCCAGGGAGCACCAGCACTGCGTGCTCTGGCACCTTTGTCACCATCCTGCTATGTATCACTTGTGATCGCAAGCAGGGACAGGCGATGGGGATTGTGTGGCAGAGCTGGCCTCAGAACAGCCTTTCCAGAAAGAAAGGCTTAGGTCTTCATTCAAACTTTTCTTAGAACCTCCTGCAGTGTCCTCTCACAGCCAGGCCTCCTGCCAGAGACCTGCAGGACCAGCAGAGCAGGGGCTGGGCTGTGCCCCTGTGCACTGGACACCCAACGCAATCTGCCCCAATCATCATGGACTAATCCCTCACAATGTCCATTTCCATCACTGGCCTCTCACCCCAGCTCAGAGCGGTTCTTTGTCCCTCCATGGAAAGACACTGAATGAGTTGGTAAGAAGAAGAATGTTTGTGTTCTACAGAGGAGATGTGTGCATGCACATCATGTACGTGAGATGAGATTAACAGAAGTGAGCACAAATGCTGTCAGATATACCAGGGGGTAGCATTTTGCACCTGAGACACAGCAACCCTGGCTGTACAGACAGACTGGGGGACGAGATCTCAGAATCCCAGAATGTCAGGGGTTGGAAGAGACCTGGAAAGTTGTCCAGTGCAATCCCCCCATGGAGCAGGAACACCCAGCTGAGGTTCCACAGGAAGGTGTCCAGGCAGGTTTGAATGTCTGCAGAGAAGGAGACTCCACAACCTCCCTGGGCAGCCTGGGCCAGGCTCTGCCACCCGCACTGGGAAGAAGTTTCTTTTCATCTTTCAGTTTAACCTCCTGTGTTCCAGTTTGCACCCATTACCCTTTGTCCTATCATTGGTTGTCACCGAGAAGAGCCTGGCTACATCCTCCTGACACTCACCCTTTATATATTTATAAACACTCATGAGGTCATCCCTCAGTGTCCTCTTCTCCAGCTCCAGAGCCCCAGCTCCCTCAGCCTTTCCTCACACGGGAGATGCTCCACTCCCTTCAGCATCTTGGTGGCTGCGCTGGACTCTCTCCAGCAGTTCCCTGTCCTTCTGGAACTGAGGGACCACAACTGGACACAGTATTCCAGGTGTGGTCTCGCCAGGGCAGAGCAGAGGGGCAGGAGAACCTCTCTGACCTACTGACCACCCCCTTCTAACTCACCCCAGGTACCATTGGCCTTCCTGGCCACAAGGGCCCAGTGCTGGCTCATGGTCACCCTGCCTTCCCCAGGACCCCAAAGCCCTTTCCCCTACACTACTCTCTAGCAGGCTGTTCCCCAACTTATACTGGAACCTGGGGTTGTTCCTGCCCAGATTCAAGACTCTACACTTGCCCTCGTTATATTTCATTAAATTTTCCCCCGCTCAACTCTCCAGCCTGTCCAGGTCTCTGGACGGCAGCACAGCTTCCAGTGTCAGCCACTCCTCCCAGCTTGGTGTCACCAGCAAACTTGCTGACAGTCACTCTATTCCCTCGTCCAAATCATTGATGAGTATATTGAATAATACTGGCCCCAGCACTGCCCCCTGAGGCACTGTACTGGATCCAGGCCTCAACTGGACTCTGCCCATTGACGACGACTCTCTGGCTTCTTCCCTTCAGCCAGTTCACAGTCCACCTCACTACCCGCTCATTCAGACCGCACTCCCTCAGTTTAGCAGCAAGGTTGCTGTGGGAGACGGTGTCAAATGCCTTACTGAAGTCAAGGTAGACCGCATCCACTGCTTTGCCATCATCCATCCACCTCATTATGTCCTCATAAAAGACCATGAGGTTGGTCAAGCACGACTTCCCCTTGGTGAAGCCATGCTGACTGCCCCTAATGACCCTCTTATCCTTGATATGCTTTGAGATGGCACCAAGGGTAAGTTGTTCCATCACCTTCCCAGGGATGGAGGTGAGGCTGACCAGTCTATAGTTACCCGGGTTCTCCTTCTTGCCCTTTTTGATGACTGGAGTGACATTTGCTTTCCTCCCGTCCTCAGGCACCTCTCCCGTTTCCCAAGACTTGGCAAAGATGATGGAGAGCAGTCCAGCAATAACCTCAGCCAGCTCCCTCAGCACCTGTTGGTGCATCCCATCTGGACCCATGGATTTATGGATGTCCAGATTGCCCAACTGTTCCCTAACCCAGCCCTCATCAACCCAGGCAAACTCCTCCATTGTCCTGCCTTCCTCTGGGGCCTCAGCGGTACAGGGCTCATCAGGACAGCCCCCGGCAGAGCAGACAGAGACAAAGAAGGCATTTAGTAACTCTACCTTCTCTGTATCTTCTGTCACCAGGGCACCCACCTCGTTCATCAGTGGGCCTACATTGCCTCTGCTGTTAGTTTTATCTGCCACCTATTGGAAAAAGCTCTTCCTGTTGTCCTTGACCCCTCTCGCAAGGTTTAATTCTAAGGAGGCCTTAGCTTTCCCACTTGCCTCCCTACACCCTCTGACAACAGCCTGATACTCTCCCCAAGTGGCCAGCCCCTCCTTCATGATCTAGAAACTCTCCTCTTGAGCACATCCAACATCTCCCTGTTCAACCACACAGGTCTCCTGGCTCCCTTCCTTGACTTCCTACGTGTTGGGATGTTCTGATCTTGTGCCCGGTAGAAACAGTTCCTGAACACTAACCAACTATCTTGGGCCTCTTTACCTTCAAGCAGCCTTGCCCATGGGATTTCCCCCTGCAATTGCCTGAAAAGGCCAAAGTTTGCCCTGCTGAAGTCCAGGGTTGCAATTCTGCTTGCTATCCTGCTCCTGCCACAGGAGATCCTGAGCTCCACCATCTCATGGTTGCTGCAACCAAGGCAGCTCTCAACCTTTACCGCTTCAACCAGTCCCTCCTTGTTAGTGAGGATGAGGTCCAGCAGCTCCTCTCCCAGTCGGCTCCTCCACCCTTTGCATCAGAAAGTTCTCGTCAAGGCACTGGAGGAACTTCCTAGACTGTGGCTGGCTGGCTGAGTAGTCCAACCAACAAACATCAGGGAAGTTAAAATCCCCCACCACAACCAGGGCCTGTGATTGCAAGGTTCCTCTCAACTGTCTTGTGGCTTGTATGCCCATCTATCACGATCCATTCAATGATGGACTTGTGATGGTTCTTTTACCTTGATCTCAGAGTGCAAAATTAAGGTGACCAAAATGCCAAGGGCTCATAGTTCAATCGAGCAGTGTAACTTTAATAATTTGCCCATAAAGCGGCACGCGATAGAGAGAGAGAGAAAGAAAAAGAAGTCCTGCCGGTCCTCCGTTGTGGTTCTGGATCCTCTGGTGGGAAGATCTTCAGTGGTGTCCATTCTGGAATTGCCTTTTATGCTTCTTCACCGCTCCTCGCTCCCATTGTTTGAGGCCAGTCTCCGCCTTGATTTCACAACCCAGGCTCGTACTGAGCAGGCTCAAAAGGTTCACGCTTTCTTTTCCCAACACTTATGTGTCCTGCATTCAGGGGTCCTTTTCTGGTCTGTTGGGTGACCTCAGGACCCTGGGCGAGCTCCTGGGCATGCCCCTTTTCATTGGCCATTGTTTGAGGGAGCAGGTGAGGGACATGTGTAACTGAGGCTGCAGGTGAGAACACATCTTCTGGACGGCAGCTCTTGTCCCTGGGTTGAAGAGACCCTCATAACAACAGCTTTCAGGAGGCAGGGGCTGGCTTGGCTGAAGCAGCAGGCAAAGTCCACACAGCAGCCATTGTAAGGAGGAGCCCCCCCATATCGGAGAAAACAGTTCAACACAATGCTTCTCCTTGTGCCTCTCTCCAAATCGTTGTCCAACTGTTCTTTCAGTCAGGGCCTCAGTTCTCTCAGTTCTTGGTGGCAATGGTCAGGCAAATACTGATCCATCTTCAGACCAACTCTCACAGTCGCCCAAGGCTGGGTGTCCCTGCAAGAGCCAAGGTCTTTGTCCCCTTGGCTATGGCTGATGTTCCTGCCACTGAGGTTTAAGAGGAGACACATGGTTGTCATGGCCATGGCACCCCATTGTCTCCTTGCACCCCCAGGGAGTGTCACACCATTGTCCTGCACTGGGCATCGCACTCCCCACACCCCAAGAAGAGCCCTGAGCCACACGTGAGGGACAGGATCTCCCTTCCTAGGGGCAGGGGCTCAAGGCTTGGCCATTGTCCTTCATCAAACAAACCAAGGGTTTTCTCAGCATCAGAGCTGCTGCACTTTGCCTTTGCCTGATGCAATCACAGCCTCCAATTATCTGCTCTAACGAGTCCCTGGGGAAGCTTTGTCGGTAACAGCCCTCAGTAGGGCCCATTAATGCTTGAAGATACTTTGGAGTTTGCTTCTGACTTGGACTTCTTGAGCAGGTTCTTCAGTCTGTCCATGGTATCTCAGGTTCACGGACTCAGCACCACATACTCCATGGGGCTCATTAAAACACAGAAAGCCCTAACGAGTGATGTTTTTTTCCATGATTTCTTCAAATCCAAAAGACTTGTAGAACTAACTGGAGAGGTTTCAATGGGACACTTCGTGATGAAGATTTCAAAGAAGATTTCATAAAGGAGGGTTTTTTCTTTCAAGGGTATTTTCTGTCATTTTTCAGTGTGTACAAGAAGTGACAGCAGCATTCTACACTGGACATTGATCCAGAGGGTCTCCTGAAGACATCTAGACAGGCAGGAGAACAGTCCCTTGAGGCTGGACACTGTATGGACAACCTCGCTCCTCACCCCCCACCCCCAGTCTGCTGGTTCCCTCATTGGCCACCAGAGACTTGCGTCACTTCTCCTCACATCAGACTTCTCCACTGAGCTCTGCAGGAGATGCTGCAGCTCCTGTGCACCAGCTCCACCTGCTCTCCTGTGTAAACACTGCACTGTTTAATAAACAGTAAAACACTTTCCTCAGCTGTGTGTGTAAGCTGGATCTGATGAGGTCCGCCATCCACAAGGGACATCCACACAAGAACTGGTTTAGACAGAGAGATAGGAAAGGATAGAAATAAACACGATGAACGTGTTGACTGCCATGTTAATTAGAGCTCTGAAGAATGGGACAAGTTTGTAACTCCCTGAAGCTCAAAGCAGGAAACCAGACAGTTGAGAGGAACTGAATGACCAAAGAGCAAGTGGAGGAGAAACCTGAGAGCACTGGGAAGGGCAAACGTCCAGACAGTGCTGGAAAGTTGTCCTTTGACATGGACATTGAATAAGGAGAGGGGGGAACTCCTGAATGACGAGGGAGATGAAATAATAGAGTGTTGGTAATAGAAGTACAGGGGAAGACCAATATTTCTTCTCCTACCCTTAGTACACTTCCAGACAAACATCAGTCATCAGCTGTCTCACCATAAACAGCCAGTGCCATTTTAGGGGCCCCAGTGTACCTGAGGTGCTGGCCTGGGATCTCCATCTATCACACAGGACCTGGGGAGACCAGAGCACCTTGCAATACAGGTGGAGCCTGGGCAGGGGTTCCCAGGGCATCTACACTGGCATCAGGTGTTCGTGTCCCTGGAGGTGAAGACATTTGTGTCCTAAATCCATGCCCAGTTCTGGAAAACTCTTTCAAAGAAAAGTAAACCTCCTAGAAAGGCTTTTAAATAGATAGATAGATAGATAGATAGATAGATAGATAGATAGATAGATAGATAGGTAAGAATATGTTGACACCTTCCTTTGCTTTGGATCTTTGCCTTCAGTTCTTCTTACTTTAATTTTCATTGACATTAGCTGACATACAATGAGCTTACAAGCAAGAAGCCAAGATCATTTTGTGTCTTCCATAGCACCCCATGCTCACTGAACCTTCCCTGCCCAGGACTCCTCACACTTTGCCCACAGCGAGTCACACTGAGGTGTTGGCTGGTTCGCTGGCTGAGATGTTGGTTTAGATGGTCACCTACAGCACAGGTGGATTCTGCCCCATCATCGTCTGCTCTGCTCCAGTTAGAAACAGAGCCCAACATCACAATGGGACCATAAGAGAAGTGAGGTTGAAGGGACCTCAGGAGTCTCCAGTCCAACCTGTCAGAAACTGGGTCACACCAAGGTGTTCAAGCCTTGATTCAATCAGAGCTTTAACAGGACTAGAGAAGTGATCATCCCTTTGTACTGGGCACTGGTGAGGCTGCACCTTGAATCCTGGGGTCAGTTTTAGGCCCCTCATGGCAAGGAAGACATTGAGGTGCTGGAGAGAGTTCAGAGGAGGGTGACAAGGCTGGTGAAGGGTCTGGAGCACCAGTGTTATGAGGAGCGGTTGAGGGAGCTGGGGCTGTTCAGCCTTGAGAAAAGGAGGCTGAGGGGAGACCTTGTCACTGTGAACAATAACGTGAAAGGAGGTTTTATCATGGTGGGTGTTGGTCTCTTCTCCCAAATAACAAGTGATAGGACAAGAGGAAATGGCCTCAAGTTGCACACAGGGAGATTGGATATTAATTAAAAATTCTTCAGGGAAAGGGTTTAGAAGCAACAGAACAGACTGCCTAGTGAGGTTGTGGAGTCCCCATCACTGAAGGTGCTTAAAAGACAGATAGATGGGGCTCTTAGGGACATGGTTTAGTGCCAGATTTAGGTTATGGTTGAACTCGATGATCTTGAGGGTCTCTTCCAACCACAATTATTCTATGATTCCATGATAAACCATTTTTGATACTTTCTTTCTCAGAGGACCATGCAACCTCCCTGAGAGCCAGGACTTTTCTGAGGTGTTGGAGAGATGTCTCACGGTCACACCAGCCAGTTCCACCAGCACCTGTCTGTCCCTTCCCAGACCAAACCTTTTCTCCATAACCCAACCTTCCAGGCAAATTTCTGGGACACAGCAAATGCTGTCCAGGTCCTCTGGGCCTGTTCAGAAGAGAGCAGCAGGCCAACATGTTGATGGGCTCCCTGTGCATTTCAAAGCTTTCCTGACCATTTTTCTCAGTGCTCCACTTACACCCAAACTTTCTGGTCCTTGAACTGTACATGAGGGGATTGAGTAGGGATGCGGGGATGGTGCAGAAAAAAGGGTTTGTCAAACTGTCTTGGGAGGACTGTTCTGGACATCCCACAGTCAAGGATGAGGTTGCTGGAGAAATCAGTGGCATTGGTTTGAGGTCCAGGTGGAGAAGGCCTTGTGCCTGTCTACACAGGAGGAGAGCAGTGATGCATTCATGGGATGCCCATGTGAACAGGAAGGGAACAAACGGCTCCAGGGGACAAAAGGCCTTCGAGTCAGTTCTTTACCCATCGCAGATGCACCATCCAGGCCATGAGCTGCAGCTTCTCCCGGAGATGCTGTGGGATACGGTGTCAAAGGCTTTACTGCAGTCTAAGGACACAACACCCACAGCCTGTGTGGCGGGTTCACTCCCCACGACAGACTTTCCCTCATCTACTCAGCCGGTCACCTTGTCATAGAAGGAGATCAGTCTGGTCAAGCAGGACCTGCCTTTTACAAAGCCATGCTGATTGGGCCCGATTGCTCGTCTGGTATGTGTGACCTCACAGTCCTTTCCCAGCCATGTTCCTGCTGTTGGCCTATCCCCTGCAGAGGCAGAAGTGACCTCACAGTCCCCTGCACAGCCATTGGCTTCCAACTGGACTATGAGTTCCTGAGACACAAGTGACCACATGGCATCGTACCCAGCCATCACCCTCCTTGTGCTCCAGTGTGTGAGCACATCAAACTGAGCTGCTTTCATCAAATGTATCCAATAGATTTCCTATCAAGGGTTTGAGTGGAGAAACGTTCCTCAGAGGAGCTGCTGTATTTACTCTGGGGCATTATATATCTCTCTTGATATAGCTCTCCATGGAAAAGATTCATGGAATCCTACAATACCGCAGGTTGGAAGAGACTCCTGACCATCATCTCTGTCCCACTGACCTTTATGGCACCCCAAGGTTCATTTGTGCTCCTTTGGGTTCATCTCACCATATGCACACATTGGACATGCACATGATGTGTATGGTTACAACTCATCTGTACACTGAAAACATGGACATTTGACCTCGTATTTCAAAAAACTGTAGAATGTCCAGAGCTGGAAAGACCCACGAGGATCATCGAATCCAACTCCTGTCCCTGCACAGGACACCCCACAGGTCACACCGTGTGTCTGAGGACGTTGTCCAGTCTCTTCTTGAACACTGTCAGGTTGGGGCCGTGACACCTCCCTGGGAGCCAGTTCAGTGTCCAGCACCTCTGGGTGAAGAACCTTTTCCTCATGTCCAACCTGAACCTCCCCTGGCACATCTTCTGCCATTCCCTTGGGTTCTGTCATTGGTCACCAGAGAGAAGAGATCTGTACCTTCCCTTCCTTCTCCCCTCGTGAGGAAGCTGTAACCACCACGTGGTCTCCTTTTAGTCTTTTCTTCAGCTCTGATGCTCAGAAACCCCTTGGTTTGCTTTCTGAAGCAGAAAGGAGAAGCCATGACCTCCAGGCAATGGGAACGGGGATCCCGTCCCTCACACACGGCTCAGGGCTCTTCCTGGACCATGGGATGTGGGTGTGCAAGGCCAAGGGAAGGACAACACTGGTACAACAACTTCCAGCTTCCCCATGGGGCTGCAAGGAGGCAACGAGGCCCCAATGCCATGAGGACAACATGGCTTCTCCTGGGCCTCAGTGGCAGAGACAACTGCCATGGCCAAGGGGACAGAGACCTGGGTTCTGTGGGTCCCTTCCAGCCTTGCCAGCACCCTTTGCCATCTCCACCACAGGCTGTTCTACACGGTCCTACCCCTGCCCCTCTTTCCCTGCAGGCTGCAGACACCCATCTCGCTTCCCCACCTGCTCTCACCCCAGCATTTCTGCACCTGCACTGCTGTGTCTGCACCCTCACTGGCTGCTCTTTGGAACACAAACCATGGGCTGATCCAGCTCCCTCTGGGTGACCTCTTGCACCACAGCACTGCCCTTCCAGTCACATTTCTTACTCCTGGTATCCAGTCCTCACCTTCCAAATTCCCCTTTGTGACATTTTTTTTCTCTTTCCTGCTTATTTCCACTACTAAGGAAAACTCGAACCTCTCAGAAACCGCCCTTCATGCAGGGAACCCAACCCATTAGCCTTCTTGTGGTCTTGCACTTGACCAGAGAGAAGTAACTGCTCCATGATCTCCTCAATCCCATGAGTGCTGCTGGCCTTTCAGCTTCTCTGACAGACACGACCATGTCCCTGCTGCTGTCCTGTCATGTTCTCAGGTGGGATGGACATGACAACCCGTCTCCAAGGTCTCTTCCTGGGTAGGGCAAGTGGGTACTTAGGCAGAGGTTCTTTCCCAACCATGTCCCTGCTGCTGGGCTGTCACCTCCAGAGACAAAACTGACCTCACTGTCCCTTCACAGCCACACGATTGTGGCTGGATTATGAGTGTCTGAGACCTCATAATACCACACCCATCCATCCCCTCCTGAGGACCCAGGACCTGACCAAGATTGAATCGTGCTCTACATCATCCTACACCTGCTCCTCTTTCCCTGCAGGCTGCAGACATCCATCTCACTCCCTCACCTTTTTCAAATTTGTCAAATATTTTTCCTACGAGCAATGTGAATGAAAAGCCTCCGTCATCCTCAAAGGCACTGAAAATGCACAGTGTTACATCCTGGAAGGGGAGAATAAAGATGTTCAACAGTGTTCCCCAAGTGCTGGTCACTGAGAGATGACACCAGTAACTGCCTGCACGGAGGACTTTGCACCACTGATGATATTTGGGCTTGACGGTTCAGCCAACTTCCCATCCAGCATCCACTTCTTGAGCCCCATCAGCACCACTCTGGCCAAAAGGAGACCATGGCTGAGGCCTTGCAAATGCCCTGTACACAACTTACCTTTCTTTCCCCTGTCCATTTGGGTTCAGCAGTCCCTTCCTTGTCCTTCACATTCCTGGGAATGGCTGCAGGAGGACGTGTTCCATCCCCTTCCCAGGGTGGAAGTAGGGTGGCCAGGTTGTTACTCTCCCCATTCCTATTCCTGCTCTTCTTGAAGATGGGTTTGAGATCTGCATTTCCTTAGGACTCCAGAACCATTCTGGTTTCTGTGGCACTTATGAAAGCACAATGTGGAATCACAGGCAATGGTGATGTAGCAGACTGGAGCACTTGCAATGAACCTGTCCAGTGCAGTTGAGATGTATCTCACTGATCCAGTGGGGTCTTTTCCTGGAGTCACACACAGAAATGTCAGGGTTCTGTCTGGCATCCATATCTGAATTGGTCTCAGGACTCCTTATGCACCCAGGGATGCTCACAGACAGAGTCTGTCCCTTTTACACACAGAGGCAGGAGTCACAGTGTCCTTCTGGCTTCCTGTTTCCACTCCCAAAGGATGAGAGATACCTCAGCCGTGTGCTGTGTCACCTGCTCTACACTCATCTGAGATGTCCCACGTCATGGGGAATGGACACGGGGACCTCAGTCAAAGGAAGCACAACCCAGTGCTGCATTCAGGTGATTTCCCATAGGTTGTTCCTCCCAATATGAAGTGAGCTCAAGACCTCGTGTGTTCCACAGACCTTCACAGAATGGAAAGGAGTAGTTGATGGTGTTTGTGCTCACTCGGGTTCATGTCACCTCACGTACATGATGTGCATACTCACATGTCATCTGTCCAAAGCAAACATGGACTGCTGAAACACTCATTGAGTGTCCATCCATGGAGGGAAGAAAAGCCTCTTTCGGTGAGAGCGCAGGGCTGGAAATGGTGGCTGTGAGGGCCCAGTCCATGATGATGCCCTGTGGCTCCTTCTGAGGGGTGTCCAGTGCACAGGGGCACAGCCCAGCCCCTGCTCTGCTGGTCCTGCAGGTCTCTGGCAGGAGGCCTGGCTGTGAGAGGACACTGCTGTGTGCCAGCCCTGCACACACACACTGTTCAGCTGTACACTGGGGTTTGCATCCATGGCCACTTTCATATGCATATTCTTTAGAGAATCTTTGGAAGAAGACCTAAACCATCATGCTGTACCCATAGGAGATCACCTTTCTATCTGGAAAGGCTGTTCTGAGGCCAGCTCTGTCACAGCAGTGCCCATTGCCTGTCCCTGCCTGCACTCACAGCACTGACACACAGCAGGACGGGGACCAAGCTGCCAGAGCACTCAGGCCTTGCACCAACACAAGGGATGAGAAGGAGAGTGTGGGAGTGGAACCAGAACAGCTCTGTAAGAACAAGCGCTGGTGCTCCCTGGCTCTGCTGCCAGGCTGGACTCATTTCCCCTCCTCCCATGCACAGGAACTGTCCCTGCGGCTCCAAACAGGTCTTGGAGAAAGGATCCCATGAAAAAGAGTCACTACAGGGCTCTTTAATTTGTTTAAATACACAAAGGGAACAGTCAGTGGTTATAAAAGAACAGCAGACAGAGAATTTGAAAGGGGATGACATTATCACAATAGAAACACCACCAACAACAAAAAATAGAGATGATAGGCCAGGCCTGAAATTAGTTACATTAAAACTGCTATGCAGAAGGAGATGGGCAGTTTGCTGCTTCAGGAATTAATCCAGTCATCAGTTTCCACAGGGCATCCTTGATCTCCTGGTTCCTCATGCTGTAGATGAGGGGGTTCACTGCTGGAGGCACCACCGAGTACAGAACAGACACCACCAGATCCAGGGATGGGGAGGAGAATGAGGGGGGCTTCAGGTAGGCAAACATGGCAGTGCTGACAAACAGGGAGACCACGGCCAGGTGAGGGAGGCAGGTGGAAAAGGCTTTGTGCCGTCCCTGCTCAGAGGGGATCCTCAGCACGGCCCTGAAGATCTGCACATAGGACACCACAATGAACACAAAACACCCAAATGCTACTAAAAGACTAACCACAAGAAGCCCAAGTTCCCTGACGTAGAAGTGTGAGCAGGAGAGCTTGAGGATCTGGGGGATCTCACAGAAGAACTGGCCCAGGGCATTGCCCTTGCACAGTGGCAGTGAAAATGTATTGGCTGTGTGCAGCAGAGCATTGAGAAACCCAGTGGCCCAGGCAGCTGCTGCCATGTTGGACACAAGCTCTGCTGCCCAGGAGGGTCCCGTAGTGCAGGGGTTTGCAGATGGCAACGTAGCGGTCATAGGACATGATGGTGAGCATGGAATACTCTGCTGTGATCAAGATGGCAAATGAAAAGACCTGTGCAGCACATCCTGAGTATGAGATGGCCCTGGTGTCCCAGAGGGAGTTTGCCATGGACTTGGGGACAATGGTGGAGATGGATCCCAGTGTCGAGGAGGGCGAGTTTGAGGAGGAAGAAGTACATGGGGCTGTGGAGGTGCTGGTCCCAGGCTATGGTGGTGATGATGAGGCCGTTGCCCAGGAGGGCAGCCAGGTAGATGCCCCGGAAGAGCCAGAAGTGCAAGAGCTGCAGCTCCTGTGTGTCTGTGAACACCAGGAGGAGGAACTGGGTGATGGAGCTGCTGTTGGACATCTGCTGCCTGTGGGTATGAGGACCTGTGCAAGGAGGAAAAGACAGTGACAAGTTAGGGGAGACTTCTCTGAAGAAAATGAACAGGCTGTTTCTCATGGAAAAACCCCTCCCTGATGGAGGGATGTTTCTGCTCATTCTCTCTTTTTACCAAGTGAGAAAAACAGTTCATCACAGTTTAAAATGCAGCTTGGACATCTCGTTTCCATGAACACAGCTCTGGGGCAAAACCGCCTGAGTTGGTGTCAGAACAAAAACTCCCACCCCAACTCCAGAGAGCAAGAGCTCCAGGAACAGGTGTAGAAACAGGGAAGAACACTGTAGTGCTACCAGAAAATAAAGCAAGGACAGAAAGGCAGACGGGCATGCTGTGGAACCTTCTCCTTACCCGGCTGTGCTGCTGCCACTCACTTAATGACACTGTAGAGCAAGTACTTTTAGCACCTTTTTTGTGTACCACGTTCCAGGAACCCTTCACCTGGACGTGCAGCTGCTGAGGTGGAGACTCATGACCTGGACCCCATGGCTTTGGGGCAGAGGCTCTGCTGGGGAGAAGACAAGGGGGTTGCACTGGGAAATGTGTCTGCAGTCGAGAGGATGTGAATGAGGTTCCTAAATGCCATCTCCAGCATTTCTGGTAGCAGTTAACTCTTCCTGCCCATACCTGTGCTGCCTGCAGCTGTGTCTATGTCCCTGGGTCTGCTCCCTGTCAGTGTCACAGACCCCGTCCCACCCGCTGTGTGCTCAACTCTGTCCTGCTCACACCTCCTGGCACTGCCCAGGGGCAGCTCTGTGTGTGCAGGGGCTCAGGAGCAGCTCAGACAACTCCTAATGAGAACTGGGGTCTCAGTGTCTTCTCCAAAGAGAGAAATAAATCCCCATCTCCCACTGCACACCCAGACAACCAAGAGTGGAAAACTGAAAGCACAGACTCCTTCCCTTGCAGCTGTTGCTGTCTTGATGTTGTGGTTCAGAAGGACTCTCTGTAGTGTCTGTGGGGTGATCTGGAGGTCTGAGCAGCCCTGACCCACACAGCACCCTCTCCACAGCAGAAGCACCTTTCCTGCCCTTATGGGCGAACGCTCATTTCCCCAGCAGCTTCTGCCATGGGATCTCCCCGGGCAGGCTGAGCGCTGACCCTGGCAGGCGGCAGAGTCCCTGTCCCAGCACAGCCCTGGGGTGCAGGGACCCTGCTCTGCAGGACAGCCCTGGGCACCCCTGGGTGCTCACCCAGCTTCACAGCTGTTCAACATTGCCTGACAAGAGCCCCCTCCTTACAGATCCCACCATCTGTGCCTGTGCCAGTTTGAGGAGATGCCTCCAGGAGCTACAGTTGCATTGCCCTGCACCCAGAGACTTACCATGGCAAGGGCTGCAAAGGTTTCTCCTCCAGTGAGCTCTCAGTCATCCTCCCAGTCCTGACGACCTTTAATCTCTCTCTGCCTTGCTCGTCTCCCTGAGATCCCCAGGCAGAGCCCTCAGCCCTGCTGCTCTGTGCAGAGGAGCTGCTCCTGGGCAGAGCTGTCTCTCTGCAGCGCTGCCGCTTGCCAGGAGCTCCCTCTGTCCCAGGAGCCCAGCCCAGCTCAGCAGCACAGGAGCAGCCCAAGGAGCTTTAATGACCCCTCTGGTGGCTTTGGTGCTGAGTTGATGGACCTCAGACACAAAAAAGAATTTTAAGAAACCTTTCAAGAAGTCAAAGTCTAATGCAAACTCCAAAGTTTCTTGTAACGTTAATGAGTCCCACTGAGGGACACAACTGAGAAATCATTCTGAAGGTCAGTTAGAGAAGAAAACTGGAAGCAGTGATGACAGATCAGGAAAAGTAAAGGCATCTCTTGTGCTGAGTAAACCTGGTTGTGTTTCATTAACCGAAGGGCCAAGCCCTAACCCCCGCCCTGGGAAGTCAGATCCTGTCTCTCCCACGTTGCCCAGGGCCCTTCCTGGACAGTGTGATGTGGTGCTGTGCAAGGCCAAGGGCAGGACTACGGTCCCACAGCTCCCAGGTTCCTGGCTGGGGACAAGGAGGCCATGAGGCCCCTGTGCTGGAAGGACAAGGTGTCTCCTCACAGGCCTCAGAGGTGGAGACAACAACCATAGCCACGGGGAGAAGGAGCTCATGTCTGTTGGGGGCTTTCAGCCTCTTTACATCCCTTGGTCATCTCCACGAAAGCCCGTCCTGTGCTGTGGCATCCCCTGCACCTCTTTCCCTGCAGGCTGCAGACATCCCCCCTGCTGCCCCACCTTGCTCTTGGCTGAGCATCTTCCTTCCTTTGCTGAGATCTCTCCATCCTCCCCAGCTGTTCCTTGAAGCACAAAGCCTTGGGCTGATGCAGACTCCCTCTGCTGACCTGCTCCACCACAGCACTGCCCTTCCAGTCACATTCCTTTCTGCTCATGTCCAGCCTGGACCTCCCAAGCTGCACTTTGTGCCATTATTTCTTTCCCATGCTCTTTCCCACTATGCAGAAAACCTCCACCATCTTTGAAACCACCCTTCAAGCACTCTCAGGCTACTCCTGCACTGCTGCAGCCTCCACAGCACCACTCGGACAAAGCAGCCCAGGTCCCTCAGCATCCCACACCATGCGCACAAGGTGCTGAACCTGCCTTGGCAGAGCCCTGCACTCTCCAGTTTCCCCCCTGCTTCTCCAAACTGGGAAGCCACACACTGGCACACCCCCGTGTGTGTGGGGTCACACCAGTGCTGAACCGAATGGGATGAGAACTCCAGGTGTCTGGGTCCCCACGCTCCTCCTCATGCAGCCCCGTGTGCAGCTGCCTTGTTCATGGTGAGCGTGCACCACGGGCTGGTGTGGGGACCTTGGAGTGCCCAGGCCCTTCTCCTCAGGGTCACTGCTCAGCTTGTCAGGTCCTGCTCTGTCCTGATGGATGGGGTTATTGTCCCACTCTGATACAGCACTGGTCACTTCATCTTCTCAATATTGAGTTATCTGATGGGTACATACCAGATGCGTGGAGCTCTGCCTGGGGACAGACAATGTCAGCTGAAGGTTGAGGAGTCAGCATGAGAGGGCAGAACAACATGGGCAGTGTTGTGGTGACTGGATATCACCTGGAGGATCTCTGATGAGGAAGAGGAATGAGATGAGGCCTCCTTCAGACAAATGAAAGAAGCCTCATGTTTCCAGGGCCCTGTCCTCATGACAGACCTTAGACATCCCAGTATCTGCAAGGTACCAACCATCCAGGAGGGGTTTGAGCTCATTGACAACATCTTCCTGACACGGGTGACTGAGGAGTCAGTGGGGTGAGGTGCCCTGTGGGACTTCACACTTACAAACCACAAAGAGTCGGTCAGGGATGGAACAGTCAGGGATGGGAAAGTGGAGCTGAGGCTCCTGGGAGATGATCACAAGGCCAAGAGCAGGATTTCAGGAGAGCAAGCTTTGGCCTGCTGAGGGACCTGCTTGGGTTCTATGGGATATGACCTTGGTGTCTGCAGTGCTTTTCTCTCACATTTCCTCCCTCCTCTCTCCCACCTGCTGTTGTGCAGCGTTTTTCACCCTTTCTCAAATACAATATCCCAGAGGTGCTGCCAACATCACTGAGTGGCTCAGATTTGGCAAGGAGTGGGTCCATCTTGGAGCAGCTGAAATCGGCTCTGTCTGACGTTGGTCAAACTCCTGTTGTCTTCTCAGAGAGGTGACAACATTAGCACAGCCACACTCACCCCGTTCCAAGACTTTGCCATGTAAATCCGGTACAGCGTGACAGTGTGTTGGGTGTTACAAACTACTTGATCACGGAGAAGCAGTGGAAAAAATCTTCTGTCAGCAACCTGAAGAAGTCTCCAATCAATGAGCAGGTTCCTATGGGGAACTGCAATTGTTCTGACATTCACTGGCCATGCAAAGCTACAGGTGCCAACATTTCAAAGGATCTTGGGCCAACTTCTTACCTTGTCTGCTTGGTGGGCAACAAGGGTGTGCTCACCTGGATCTGGAACTGGGAAACAAGGGAGAGCTGGTGAGGGATGTGAACATCAGTGTTCACCTTGGCTGTTGTGACCAGGACAGTGTGGGGTCCCAGGCACCAGAGGGGAGGGAGGAAGGCCAGCAGCAGAACACAGGCTGGTGGGCTCCAGAGGAGAAGACTTTGACATACTAGGGGGCTGATACAGGTGCTTCCATGGGAAGCATCTCAGAAGAATGAAGGAGCTCAGGAAATCTGACAAGCCTTAAAGAACAGCCTGCTCCAAGGACAGGAACTTTCGATGAAAATTACCAAGAGTAGAAGCATTTATCTCGTGAGGTTGCCTGTCTGAACTGATGGAGCTCCAGGGCACAAAGGCAACACACAGGAGGTGGAAGCAGGGTGAGCTGCAAAGGAAGAATTTAGAAAGCTTGTTCATGGATGTGGGGATGATGCCAAAGCTCCCCATGACTTGATACCTCAGGGGGAGGGTGATGACAGTAAGATGAACTGTCTTGGCTTCATTTACAGTAAAAGAATAGTCAGGGTGAATGTGGGCCTGCTGCTGAACTTTGTAAGAGGAGAATCAGACAGAACTGAGGTTCTTCATGGCTTCTTTGCCTCCATCTTCACCAGCAAGGTCTCCTGGGACTTTGTTCCTGAAGGCAGGAGTCTGGAGAACACCCAGCAGTGGATGGGACTTAGGTCAGGGGTGACCTGAGCAAACTCAGACAGCATTACAGAACAGGAGATGGGTCACTTGAACAGCTCCCCGAACACAAGTATCCCTGTGCTGTGGCACCTGAGATTCCCAGGAACACCCACCTCTAGGTCCAGAGTTGTGTGATTCCTCTTGAGGTGTCCTGGCCCGTCTCCTCGCTCAGGTGGTGATTTAGGCACCCACTTCTCTGACATATTCAGTCTTTATCAGGAGATTCTCTAGATCAATATTTTTTGGAGACTGTTGATATCAGCTGTTCTGGAAATGAGGTTTTTGGGAGGGGGACGGAAATATAAGATATTTGCATTTATTACTATTTATTATGGAAATGCTCACTGTTTGGCTACAGTTCAGAAATCTCTGAAATCATCCAAACCAAACTTTAAGACTTTTGGAGAGTGCTGCACAGAGCCTTGGCTTGTAAGGGCGTTTTGGATGTTAATGAGCCCTCTGCTGCCATGATCCTGAACTGCAGCTACTGAAAGAATGAACAAACCTCTAATGAAGTAAAAGATGGAACCCAGCCCCATGTTCTGAGGGTGTTTGGAGCCCAGGGAGGGCCATGACTGACACAAGCAGTCCCTGTCCCTGGAGGCTGGACAAGGAGAAGCCTGGAGACAATGGTCAGAGGTGGTAAAGTTGATGTGGAGGTTGTTCTGGTGCCATGTCAGCCCTTCATGTTTGTTCATCATCAGAATGGCCAAGTCCTCACCCCAGGACCAGACAAAGGAGACCCTTTCACTCTTACATTTCTCAGGCTCTGCCTGTGGTCACTGGGAGGGTATTTGTGTTTTGGGGGTGGGTTTGGTGCCAAGTGCTCTTGCTTTAACCACAAGGCTCTGGTTTTCTGAAGACCTGGCAATGCCTATGACGTCCCCCAAACCTTCTTTCACAAACCTGGCAATGGTCACCAATCACCTGAGCTGTCCAAGTCCCAAACTTGCTCGAATCCTCAATTTGGATCCATGCCCTAGCACTGAAATGCACACGTTCCTTCTGTTGCTGCCCTAAAATAAAAAGAAAAATCAGTCTATTCCACATTAGCATGGCCAGCCCATGGTCTTTCGGTCTTCTTCTTTAACACACTTACTGCTACACATAGACCACTCTCTTCCTGCACTCCCATGTGTCTCACAAACCTTTCACTCTTGTCCTCCAGTAATGGGCCAACACTCCAAGATGTTGGTGCTTCCTCCAGGCTCATGGATGATTTCTGAGGTCCATCCAAGTGTGGGCACTGTAAGAGAGGAGGAGAGCAGGGCCAGCTCATGGGCCATGACTAAGCACAAACACCCCAGCAGCAGTCATTCCCCATCTCCCAGGCACAGCCATGCCTACAGCATGCAAATGTCACTGTTATATATGACTAGTCCAAGAGAAGCATGCCTTCCTTCCTTCCATAACCCCCCCAAAATCTTCCTCCTATTCCACCTCCACTCGCAGACATCAGCCACATTTCACTTGTGGCTCAGACATGGTTGTAAGGATTTGCTGAAGTCATCAGCCATCACCCTTTTCTACCCCACATCCCCTGACGCTCTCCCACACCACACATGGCCGGTCACTGCTGCTCAGGGCCTCACGCTCTTCAGAAGAAGCCTCGAGATTCTTGCCTGGTGCTTGTTATAATCTTCCTCATTACCTCCAGATCTCACGGTGAGATTTCTTGTTCATGACAGGACCTTTGTAACCAACTCTTATGAAGTTGTTGTCTTTCTGTGATCATCTGTGCAGAAGGAGTGATCACAGAAAAGCACCAAATATGTCAAATCTGATACCAAGTGAAATGCAATAAAACCTTGTTGAGTCACCCCCATAGCTGTGTCTTTCCAGCAAGGAGTTTCTCCTGAGAAAGGGATCCAACCCCTGCCACTCTCTGCAGAGGCATATGAGCAGTGTCCATGCACCTGGGGACACAAAGGGTGACTTTTGCAAGACCACCCTTTATCTGAACCACTTAGATATGTACCTATGGATGGGGTATCAAGCCTTATAGTGCAGTAGAGATTGGAGCTCTGAGCTCCCTTCATCTACCCTATGTGACACGCGTAAAAAGGAACTACCCCAGTGAAAAAGTTGGTTTTGATTCTCTTCAAAACCTGAAGCACCACACAGGTCAGGAAACAAGCCAGGATACCCAACCAGGACTCACATGCTCTGCATTTAAAGTTCAAATGTTCCTGGGAATGTCAGCAGGCAAGTTGTTCTGATATCTGGGTTCAAGGAGCTGGTCAAGAGCCTCATCTCCATTTCTGTAACAGTGGCTTTGCTGCCTGGCTGATGTGCAGACTCCTTACATGGATACTGACACCTCTGAGTAACAACCTGCTCTGAAAGGATGAACAAGGTGGGAAGTTCTTTCTTGAAGGGTATTAGGACAGCATAAATGAAGACCCTGGGTTGGGGCAAATGAAAAGGGATGCAAAAGATGTGGTCAGGACTGTTTGGGGGCAAGTGTGAAGCAGCCCGGCACCTCATATGAATTATTCTTGTAGTCAAAGAGAACCTGAGAGACTTGTCTAATTTTAGAACATGATGGGGAAGGAAGGACAGTGTCATTCAAGATCAAAAGGACCTCAGGAGGTGTCTTGACCAACCTCCTGCTCAAAGCAGGGTCAGACCAGATTACTCAGGGCTTGATCCAAACACATCTTGGTCACTTTCTGGGACAGAGTGAGTGCGCACTCCTGGGAAACAGCTTCCAGTGCTTGACTGTCCTCGTGATTGGAAAGTTTCTCCCTTTCTATAGCACCTTTCCAAGCCCAAACATCCAGATTGTTTTAACCCATCTACTTGTCACTGATATATATATATTTTACTATATATTTGCCAACACATAAATGTATTTTTTACCTCATGATCACGTAGAAAGACAGATAACACAGATCTGTTGAGGTCACTGTCAACATGGCCATCTAAACAGAGAACAGTTCAATTCACCTTTTTATCCTTCTTTCCTCCATCAGGCAAGAGTGGCCAACAGCTTCCAGCAGGACTCACTGTGTGCCAAGGGTAAAAAGTGGCACTGACAGTCCATGGCAGTGGATTGTTTGGTGCCTTCGACTCTGTGTAAGACACAAGGATTATCGTTCTTAATGCTGAAGGCTTTGGTAGGAGAGAAATCTAGAGAACATTTTAAAAAAATGGAGAGAAAAACAGACCAAATGAAAGATGTAGAGTGAAGGAAATATCTTCTTGCAGCTTTAAGTATCAAAAGCTGTTGGTGTTGTAATTCTCCTTTCTTTGTTTTGAATACTTTAAATACCAGTGTTTTCCAAAGAGATAAAAAAGAGACTTTTCAGAATGTGCATTAAGAGCAAGAGGAGAACTTCTGATCCTCCACAACATTTGCCTTCTCAGCACTCTCTCTGTTATCTGTGCATCTGATCTCCCTCATCCTCCAGGTATATCCTCCTGCCCTAACTAAACTGACCATGTCTGAAGTCCCATTTCCAGCAGCTGATCTGCACACAAGCACTTGCGATTGCTCTCTGGGTTTCCCTTCCTCTCACTGTTTGATCACTCAGGCACTTGTCAACAGTCCAGTTGCTGCTTTCAGCTTCAAGGAGTTAAAAGCTTCCTTGTCTTTCAGTAGTCTGTCTAATTCTGCCTTTAGCCAACTCTTTTATTGTGCTTATTTTATAATTATCTTCCTGTCTACAACATTTCTTGCATGGTTCTGCCTTGGAGAAGGTGAACCTCAGTGGTGGCAGTTTGTCCTTGGTGTACAGTTGAGGAGTGTGTTTTCTGTTAATCATGACTCTCATCAGTGTTATTTTGTTTGTTCAAAGGTAAAGCGAAGTCCCTCTTTGCTGTGTGCAACCAGATCTCCAAGAAGAGCAGGTGGGAGCTGGTGCAAAGGAGCTGGCACATCCAGCTGCAGACTGCAGTGGAGAAGTCTGGTGTAAGGAAAAGGGATGCAAGGCCCAGGGGGCCAACGAGAGAAACGAGGGGGTTGGGGAGGTGAGGAGCAAGGTTGTGCACACGGTGTGAGAGCTCAAGGGACAGCTTCTCCAGCCAGTCCAGACCTGCTTAGGAGAGACCCTGGATCAACATCAGATAATGCTGCAGTCACCTCTTCTCCAAACTGAACAGTAATGAAATTCACCCTTTACAATAGAAAGACATTTTTGTCAGAAACTTTTTGAAATCTTTCTCCATAATTACACCAAGAAAATTCTCTAATTAACTAGACAAGATTGGAAGACAATTATAAGAAGATACATGGTTTGTTAGAGCTTTCTTCTCTGTAATGAGCCCCATGGTGCATTTGGTGCTCAGTCCTTGAACATTACTCAGGTGCTGAGAGGAGATTGCACAAACCTTTCCAGAAGTCAAAGCCAGAAGAAAAAATACTAAGTACCTTGAAGTATTAATGAGTTCCACTGAGGGCAAGTACCAGCAAAGCCTCCCCAGGGACTCGTTAGAGCAGAGAATTGGAGGCCATGGTGGCAGATAAACAAAGGGAAATGTGCAGGCAGCTGAGGTGCTGAGAAAAGCCTGGTTTTGTTGGATGAAGCAGAGAGGCCAAGGCCTGACCCCCAGCCCCTGGGAAGGCAGATCCTGTCCCTCACACATTGCTCAGGGCTCTTCCTGGGCCAGGGGGATGTGGGCTGTGTAATGCTGAGTGAAGGACAATGGTGTGACAGATCCCAGCCCTACTAGGGGTGTGCAAGGAGGCCATGAGGTGCCCCAGTGCCGCAGGACAACATGTCTCCTCACAGGCCTTGGTGGCAGAGGCCATGGCCATAGCCAAGGGGACAAAGACTTGGGTTCTCTTGGTGACATCTAGCCTTGCCAGTGCCCTTTGCCATCTCCACCACAGGTTGTCCTACACTGTCCCACAGCTGCTTCTGTTTCCCTGCAGGCTGTAGACACCCATCTCGCTTCCTCCTCTTGCTCTCACCCTGATATTTCCATACGTTGACTGATGTGTCTCCACTCTCATCCTCTGTTCCTTGAAACACAAGGACATGGACTGATCTCATGCTCCTTCTCGATGATTTCTCGTACCACAGCACTGCCCTTTGGGTGACATTTCTTCCTCCTCGTGTCCAGTCTCCACGTTCCAAGCTGCTCCGTGTGTCAGTGTTTCTCTGCTGTAGAAAGGAGGACCCCGAAAACTACTGACCTGTCAGCCTCTTACCTGTGCCTGGGAAGATCATGGAGCAGATCGTCCTAGAAGCTGTGCTAAGGAACAAAGAATGGTGACTCAACCACATCCCTGGGCAGCCTGTTCCACCGCTTCACAATCCTTTCCATGAAGAAATGTTTCCTAATATCAATTCTGAACCTTCTCTGGCAGAAGCTGAAGCCATTTCCTCTCATCCTGTCACTTGCTACACAGGAGAAAAAAAACACCCTCCATGCTACAACCTCTTTTCAGATAGTTGTAGAGATCAGAAATGCCTCCCCTCAGTCTCCTTTTCTCCAGGCTATAACAACCCAGGGTACCAGAGCTGCTCCTCAGCAGACTTGTGCTCCAGACCCTGAACAGCCTTGTCCCTCTCCCCTGCACTCACTCCAGCACCTCAAGGTCTTTCCTACAGTGATGGGCCAAAGCTGAACCAAGGATTCGAGTTGTGGCCGCACCATCGTCGAGTACAGGGGGATGATCGCTGCCGTGGTTCTGGTTACTACACTATTCTTGATGTAAGCCAGGAGGCCATTGGCCTTTTTGGTCACCTGGGCACACGCTGGCTCATGTTCAGTCATTTTCGATCAACACCCCCAGGTCTTTTTCCGCTAGGCAGCTTTCGAGCCACTCTTCCCCCAGCCTGTAGTGTTGCAGTGGGTTGTTATGACCCCAGTACAGGAACTGGCACATGGCTGTGTTAAACCTCAGACAAATGGCCTCAGCCTAATGAACCAGCAGCTCCAGATCCCTCTGTAGAGCCTTCCCACACTCCAGCAGATCAACACTCCCACTCAACTTGGTGTCATCTGCAAACTTACTGAGGTTGCACTCGATCCCCTCATACAGATCACTGATAAAAGGATTAAACAAAATTAACTCCAATACTGAGCCCTGGGGACACCACTCGTGACCGGCCACCAACTGGATTTGGCTCCATTCCCCACAACTCTTTGGGCCCGGCCCCCCAGCCAGTTCTATACCCATCGCAGATACACCATCCAGGCCATGAGCTGCAGCTTCTCCCGGAGATGCTGTGGGATACGGTGTCAAAGGCTTTACTGCAGTCTAAGGACACAACACCCACAGCCTGTGTGGCGGATTCACTCCCCACGACAGACTTTCCCTCATCTACTCAGCCGGTCACCTTGTCATAGAGGGAGATCAGGGTGGTCAAGCAGGACCTGCCTTTCGCAAAACCACGCTGATTGGGCCCGATTGCTCGTCTGGTATGTGTGACCTCACAGTCCTTTCCCAGCCATGTTCCTGCTGTTGGCCTATCCCCTGCAGAGGCAGAAGTGACCTCACAGTGCCCTGCACAGCCATTGGCTTCCTGCTGGACCATGAGTTCCTGAGACACAAGTGACCACATGGCATCGTACCCAGCCATCACCCTCCTTGTGGTCCAGTGTGTGAGCAGATAAAACTGAGCTGCTTTCATCAAATTTATCCAATAGATTTCCTATCAAGGGTTTGAGTGGAGAAACGTTCCTCAGAGGAGCTGCTGTATTTACACTGGGCCATTTATACCTCTGCTTCTGCCTCTTTTTTTTCTCTTTCCTCTGTCTATTCTGACTTGAAAGAGCTCTCCAGGGAAAAGATTCATGGAATCCTACAGTAACACACGCTGGAAGAGACCCCTGAACACCATCTCTGTCCCACTGCCCTTCATGGCACCCGAAGGAATAGCTGACAGCATTTGTGCTCATTTGGGTTCATCTCACCACTGGGGTTCTGCCACTGGTCACTAAAGAGAAGAGATCAGTACTTTCCCTTCCTTCTCCCCTTGTGAGGAAGCTGTAGCCACCATGAGGTCTCCTTTTAGTCTTTTCTTCAGCTCTGATGCTGAGAAACCCCTTGGTTTGCTTTCTGAAGCAGAAAGGAGAAGCCATGACCTCCAGGCAATGGGAAGGGGGATCCTGTCCCTCACACACGGCTCAGGGCTCTTCCTGGGACCGTGGGATGTGGGCGTGCAAGGCCCAGGGAAGGACAACACTGGGACAACAACTTCCAGCTTCCCCATGGGGCTGCAAGGAGGCACCGAGGCCCCAGTGCCATGAGGACAACATTTTCTCAAAGGCCTCAGTGACAGAGACAACTGCCAAGGCCAAGGGGACAAGGACCTGGGTTCTGTGGGTCCCTTCCAGCCTTGCCAGCGCCCTTTGCCATCTCCATCACAGGCTGTTCTACACGGTCCTACCCCTGCCCCTCTTTCCCTGCAGGCTGCAGACACCCATCTCGCTTCCCCACCTGCTCTCAGCCCAGCATTTCTTGTGATCTTTTACCTGACAGGTGAGATGTAACCTCATCATGATCTTCTGAACCCCATGGCTGCTGTTGGCGTTTCAACTTCTCTGACAGACACGACCATGTCCCTGCTGCTGTCCCTTCGTGTTCTCAAGTGGAAGAGATGTGACAACCCGTTTCCAAGACCTCTTCCTAGGTAGGGCCTGTGGGTGCTTAGGCAGAGATACCTTCCCAGCTCTATTCCTGCTGCTGGGCTGTCACCTCCCCAGACAGAACTCACATCACAGTCCCCTTCACAGCCATAGTCTTTGAAATCAATTTGAGTCTGTGAGACACAAGTGACCTCATAATCCCATAGCCATCCGTCACCCTCCTCATGGGCCAGGACCTGACTAGATAAAGCTAGGCTTGTTTTATCAAATTGATTAAATTTATTTCCTACAAAAAACCTGAGTGGAGAAGCGTTCTGTAAGGGCAGCCCTAAAGAGCCAAGTGTTTACACATTGGCATATGGGTTACATAATCATTTTATCACTACACATGCTTTTTGAGAAAGGGTCCCGGGCTGACCCCAGTCTCCCATCCTGAGGATGTGTATTTTAGTATTACATATTTTAGGTTAGCAACTGCAGGCAGGATTCATTCTTTTAACTGGTAAGGACTACATCTTCTGTCTTCAAACACCTCTCCAAGGTAAAGATTCATTGAATCCTAGAATAACTCAGGTTTGAAGAGAGCCCTGAACATCATCTTGTCTCACTCTCCTGCTCAAGGCAGGGTAAACCAGGTGAGGTTGTTCTAGGCCTCTGCCCAGTTTTGCATCATCCACAAAGGAGCTGAAACTGTGCTCCATGACACGATGAAGGGGCAGAATAAAGACATTAAACAGTGTTGGCCCCAGTACTCATCACTGAGGGATGCCACTAGAAACCGACTAAACACAGGACTTTGTACCACTGATGATCTTTGGGCTTGGTCATCCAGCCAACTTCCCACCCATCACAACATCCACATCTCTGGCAGGAGGCCTGGCTGTGAGAGGACACTGCTGTGTGCCAGCCCTGCACACACACACTGTTCAGCTGTGCCCTGGGGTTTGCATCTGTGGCCACTTTTGTGGACATGTTCTTGAGAGAAGGTTTATAAGAAGACCTAAACCTTCAGGCCCTGCCCTGAGGAGATCACCTTTCTATCTGGAAAGGCTGTTGTGAGCCCAGCTCTGTCACAGCAGTGCTCATTGCCTGTCCCTGCCTGCGCTCACAGCACTGACACACAGCAGGACGGGGACCAAGCTGCCAGAGCACTCAGGCCTTGCACCAACACAAGTGATGAGAAGGAGAGTGTGGGAGTGGAACCAGAACAGCTCTGGAAGACCAAGCACTGGTGCTCTGTGGCAGTGCTGCCATGCTGGACTCTTTTCCCTTCTACCCACGCACACAGGAAATGTCCCTGCAGCTCCAAAATAGCCCTGCAGGGGGGATACAGTGAAAAACAAGTCACTATAAGAACCTTTATTTTGTTTAAACAAAAGGAGAGCACGGCTCCTCATTTATACAGCCAGTGGTTATAAAAGAAAAGCAGACAGAGAATTGGAAAGGGGATGAAAACATTATAACAATAAAAAACCAACACACCAAAACAGAAAATCCAGATGACAGGCTAAGCCTGTAATAAGTTTCTTTAAAACTCCTATGAAGAAGCAGAGGGGCAGTTTATTGCTCCAGAAAACACTTATATATGAGTTTGCACAGGGCATCCTTGAGCTCCTGGTTGCTCATGCTGTAGATGAGGGGGTTGACTGCTGGAGGTAACACTGAGTACAGAACAGACACCACCAGATCCAGGGATGGGGAGGAGAGAGAGGGGGGCTTCAGGTGAGCAAATATGCCAGTGCTGACAAACAAGGAGACCACGGCCAGGTGAGGGAGGCAGGTGGAAAAGGCTTTGTGCCGTCCCTGCTCAGAGGGGATCCTCAGCACGGCCCTGAAGATCTGCACGTAAGACACCATGATGAAAACGAAGCACATAAAAGCTAAACAGCAACTGACCACAAGAATCCCAAATTCCCTGAGGTAGGTGCCCGAGCAGGAGAGCTTGAGGATCTGGGGGATTTCACAGAAGAACTGGGCCAGGGCATTGCCCTTGCACAGGGGCAGTGAAAATGTATTGGCCGTGTGCAGCAGAGCATAGAGAAACCCAGTGGCCCAGGCAGCTGCTGCCATGTGGACACAAGCTCTGCTGCCCAGGAGGGTCCCGTAGTGCAGGGGTTTGCAGATGGCAACGTAGCGGTCGTAGGACATGACTGTGAGAAGGTAAAATTCTGCTGAAGCTAAAAAGAAAAAAAGAAAGAGTTGTGCAGCACATCCTGCATAGGAAATGACCCTGGTATCCCACGGAGAGTTGACCAAGGATTTGGGGACAATGGTGGAGATGGAGCCCATGTCGAGGAGGGCGAGGTTGAGCAGGAAGAAGTACATGGGGGTGTGGAGGTGCTGGTCCCAGGCTATGGTGGTGATGATGAGGCCGTTGCCCAGGAGGGCAGCCAGGTAGATGCCCAGGAAGAGCCAGAAGTGCAAGAGCTGCAGCTCCCATGTGTCTGTGAACGGCAGGAGGAGGAACTGGGTGATGGAGCTGCTGTTGGACATTTGCTCCTTCCTGACATGGAGGTACTGGTCTAAAAAACGAAATGACAAATTAAAATGCAGGAAGACTCTTCTGAAAAGTCCACTACATCTTTTCATAGTAATCACTCCATTTGAAATGCATTTCTATCTTCTGGTTTGTGCTGGCTGAGTGTGCTGTGAGCAGCAGGACCTCTTCCCGTGTGCTGCCAAGCAGCCAGCTTTGCTCTGCTCCAGCGGGGACACGGGAGCTGGTTTGTGACAGATCCAGCATTCACAAGCAGTGTCAGGTGTAAACCACCATTGGTGGAAAAGTTCAGTATCTGCACTCATGTCTCTAAGAACGTGGGCTGCAGAAGGGAGCCTTAACATGTCTTCATAATAATATTGTCTGTGGTTTTTATTTTCCACCATCACATATGGGAAGGGAGAAAGTCTTCATTTTCATGACTAAAATGAGGAGAGTTGTGTGGCAGGACAGGTGATAGGGCTCAGCTTCCTATGGCTTAGAACAGAGTCAGGAGAGTAGCAGTGTCTTTCCGTTTTTTAACCCATCTCTTGAGAGATTTTGCTGGTGCTGCTTTGAAGATGAATTCACACACAAATAACTCTCTGAAAAAGCCAAACAACTGGACTCATATAGAAGTGGGCGAGCACTGTTTGAAAGGGCACATCTGCAGACTCTTCCCTGCCCCAGCCCAGAGGTGGAGACGTGATGGAGAGAGCAGGACACGACCCCTCACTGAGAGAAGCAAAGGACTCTGAGAGGAGAGTGCGGACCCCAAGGAAAGGCTCAGCAGAGCAGAGTCAGGGCTCCTGAAGATCGGATGTGCTCAAGGGACCGTCGGATCATTGCCCAGCAGACAACACCCAGCATCATCTGCAGAGAAGGATCAAAAGAGTTGCTGAGCACCCCCTGCTCTGCTGCCTGGAGCTGTCCCTGCCTGCAGCTGTGTCTGTGTCCCCAGGTCTCCTCCTGTCAGTGTCACAGACCCCATCCCACCCGCTGTGTGCTCAGCTCTGCGCTGCAGACCCCTCCCAGCAGCCGGGCACTGCCCAGGGGCAGCTCTGTGTGGGCAGCTCTGATGGGAACAACAGACCAGCCTTGATGAGCCTGGAAAACTCATCCTGATGCTGTCTATAACCCAGGGTGTGTTTAGTTCTGATATTCCCAGGTTTATTCACCTTTAAGAGAAATGGATCTTGAATTTCAGGGCCTCATTCTGAACCAAGAAATTAGTTTCTATGCCCCAGCACCCACCCCATCAACCCAGAGTAAATGACTAAATTATCAGGATCCTTCCCATTCAGGTAATCACTGCCTTGCTGCACTTTTTTAAAAGTCCCCTGGGAATGTCCTGCAGTGATGTGGAGCTCTGAGCAGCTCTGACCCAGTACAGCAGAAGAACCCTGCAATGCTGGGGTTGTTCCTTTCAGGCAGAGTTTCTCCCTTCAGCACCATGGGGATCTCCCCGGGCAGGCTGAGCGCTGACCCTGGCAGGCGGCAGAGTCCCTGCCCCGGCACAGCCCTGGGGTGCAGGGACCCTGCTCTGCAGGACAGCACTGGGCACCCCTGGGTGCTCACCTGGCTTCACAACTGTTCAAGATTCCCTGACAATATCCCCGTCCTTACAGATCCCACCAGCTGTGCCTGTGCCAGTTTTAGGAGATGCCTCCAGGAGCTACAGCTGCATTGCCCTGCACCCAGAGACTTACCATGGCAAGGGCTGCAAAGGTTTCTTCTCCAGTGAGCTCTCAGTCATCCTCCCAGTCCTGATGACCTTTAATCTCTCTCTGCCTTGCTCGTCTCCCTGAGATCCCCAGGCAGAGCCCTCAGCCCTGCTGCGCTGTGCAGAGGAGCTGCTCCTGGGCAGAGCTGTCTCTCTGCAGCGCTGCCGCTTGCCAGGAGCTCCCTGTGTCCCAGGAGCCCAGCCCAGCTCAGCAGCACAGGAGCAGCCCAAGGCACTTTAATGACCCCTCTGATGGGTTTGGTGCTGAGTCCATGGACCTCAGACCCTGACGTGGAGTTGATGCAACTTCTCAAGAAGTCAAACTCAGATTCAAACTCCAAAGTTTCTTGTAATGCTAATGGGTCCCACTGAGGGGCGCAACTGAGAAACCACCCTCAAGGTCTGGTTAGAACAGAAAAATGGAGGCAGAGATGACAGCTCAGGAAAAGCAAAGTAAAGGTCTCTCTGATGCTGAGTAAACCTGGATGTGTTTCATTAACCAAAGGGCCAAGCCTTGACCCCCAGCCTTGGGGAGTCAGATCCTGTCCCTCCCACATTGCCCAGGGCCCTTCCTGGGACAGTGTGATGTGGGGCTGTGCAAGGCCAAGGGCAGGACTATGGTCCCACACCTCCCAGGGTCCTGGCTGGGGACAAGGAGGCCATGAGGCCCCTGTGCTGGAAGGACAAGGTGTCTCCTCACAGGGATCAGTGGTGGAGACAACAGCCATAGCCAAGGGGAGAAGGAGCTCATGCCTGGTGGGGGCTTTCAGCCTCTTTACATCCCTTGATCATCTCCACCACAGCCTGTCCTGTGCTGTGGCATCCCCTGCACCTCTTTCCCTGCAGGCTGCAGACATCCCCCCTGCTGCCCCACCTTGCTCTTGTCTGAGCATCTTCCTTCCTTTGCTGAGATCTCTGCATCCTCCCCAGCTGTTCCTTGAAGCACAAAGCCTTGGGCTGATGCAGTCTCCCTCTGCTGACCTGCTCCACCACAGCACTGCCCTTCCAGTCACATTCCTTCCTGCTCATGTCCAGCCTGGACCTCCCCAACTGCACTTTGTGCCATTATTCCTTTCTCACGCTCTTTCCCACTATTTAGAAAACCTCCACCACCTCTGAAACCACCCTTCAAGCACTCTCAGGCTACTCCTGCACTGCTGCAGCTTCCCCAGCGCTGCTGGGCCAAAGCAGCCCAGGTCCCTCAGCATCTCACACACCATGTGCACAAGGTCCTGAACCTGCCTTGGCAGAGCCCTGCACTCTCCAGTTCCTCCCTGCTTCTCCAAACTGGGAAGCCGCACACCGGCACACCCCCGTGTGTGTGGGGTCACACCAGTGCTGAACCGAATGGGATGAGAACTCCAGGTGTCTGGGTCCGCACGCTCCTCTTCATGCAGCCCCGTGTTCAGCTGCCTTGTTCATGGTGAGCGTGCACCACGGGCTCGTGTGGGGACCTTGGAGTGCCCAGGCCCTTCTCCTCAGGGTCACTGATCAGTGTGTCAGGTCCTGCTCTGTCCTTATGGATGGGTTTGTTCTCCTGCCCCTGGATAGAACTGGTCACTTCCACTTATCAAACCCGAACCTGAGTGAACACCAGATTTTCTCAAAGTTGCTGCTCTCCCTGGACTGAAGCTCCATTTGCTCAGCTATTGATGTTTTCATGCAGATGGTTTAACCTGATTAGGGTGTCTCTCCCAAGACAACAGCATAAGGAGCTGCAGGGCACTACAAACACCATCTCCTGGAGAAAGTGTGGGCTATTGGGGGTCTGGTACTTATAATACCAGAGGTCTGGATTCAAAGGGGTAGTTTTTCTTCATGTGGAAAAGCAGCAGGAATGTGTGGAGCTCTGCCTGGGGACAGACAATGTCAGCTGAAGGTTGAGGAGTCAGCAAGAGATGGCAGAACAACATGGGCAATGTTGTGGTGACTGGACATCAGCTACAGACTCACTGATCAGGCAGAGGAATTAGATGAGGCCTCCTTCAGACAGATGAAAGAAACCTCATGTTTCCAGGGCGGTGTCCTCGTGGCAGACCTGAGATATCCCAATATCTGCAAGGAACCAGCCATCCAGGAGGGGCTGGAGCTCATTGACAACATCTTCCTGACATGGGTGACTGAGGAGTCAGTGAGGTGAAGTGCCCTGTGGGACTTCACACTTACAAACCAGGAAGAGTTGGTCAGGATGAAACAGTCAGGGATCTGAAAGTGAAGCTGAGGCTCCTAGGAGATGATAACAAGGCAAAGAGCAGGATTTCAGGAGAGCAAGCTTTGGCCTGCTGAGGGATCTGCTTGGGTCCTATGGGATATGACCTTGGTGTCTGCAGTGCTTTTCTCTCACATCTCCTCCCTCCTCTCTCCCACCTGCTGTTGTGCAGCGTTTTTTACCCTTTCTCAAATACAATATCCCAGAGGTGCTGCCAGCATCACTGAGTGGCTCAGATTTGGCAGGAGTGGGTCCATTTGGAGCCAGCTGAAATCAGCTGTCTGATGTCAGTCGAACACCTGTTGTCTTCTCAGAGAGGTGACAACTGTAGCACAACCACACTCACCCCCAGTTCCAAGACTTTGCCATGTAAACCCAGTACAGGGTGACAGCGCGTTGGGTTTTGCAAACTACTGGATCATGGAAAAGATCTTCTGTCAGCAACCTGAAGAAGTCACCAGTCAATGAGCAGTTTCCTATGGGGAACTGTAATTGCCCTGACATTCACTGGCCTGGCAAAGTGGCAGGTGCCAACAGTCCAGAGGATCTTGTGACAACTTCTTAACATGTCTGCTTGGTGAGCAACAAAGGTGATTCGCACCTGGATCTGGAAGTGGGAAACAAAGAAGAGCTGGTGAGAGATGTGAACATCAGTGTCCACCTTGGCTGTTGCGACCAGGAAACAGTGGGGTCCCAGGCACCAGAGGGGAGGGAGGAAGGCCAGCAGCAGAGCTCAGGCTGGTGGGCTCCAGACTTTCACATACCGGGGGACAGCGGCCAATAGAGTTGGGGACATAGAAGTAGGTCTGAAGTGTGAAGGAGCTCAGGAAATCTGATCAGCCTTACAGGACAGCCTGCTCCAAGCACAAGAATGATCTGAGTTCCCATGAAAAGAAGCATTTATCTCGTGAGGCTGCCCATTTGAACTGTTGGAGCTCCAGAGCACAAAGGTAGCACACAGGAGGTGGAAGCAGGGGAAGCTGCAAAGGAGGAATTTAGAAACCTTGTCCATGGATGTGAGGATGATGCCAAAGCTGCCCTGGACTTGATACCTGCAGGGGAGGCTGAGGGCAGGAAGATGACCTGATATAGCTTCATTTGCAGTTAAATAGAGAGGGCGATTGCGGGCCTGCTGCTGCACTTCTTAAGAATAGAATCAGACAGGACTGAGGTTCTTCATGGCTTCTTTGCCTCCATCTTCACCACCAAGGTCTCCTGGGACTCTGTTCCTGAAGGCAGGAGTCTGGAGAACACCCAGCAGTGGATGGGGCTCAAGTCAGGGGTGACCTGAGCAAACTCAGACACCATTACAGAACAGGAGATGGGTCACTTGACCAGCTCCCTGACCACAAGTATCGCTGTGCTGTGGCACCTGAGATTCCCAAGAACTTCCAAGTATTGGTCCAGAGTTGTGTGATTCCTCTTGAGGTGTCCTGGCCTATCTCCTCACTCACATGGTGTTTTAGGCACCCACTTTTCCAATACATTCAGTCTTATCCTGAGACGCTCCACATCAATATGAACAGGAGGCTGTCGATGCCACCTGTTCTGGAAAGGGAGGGAAGGGCGAGCAGTGAAGAAAACAGAAGAAATTTGGCTTTATTGCTGTTTCTTGTGGAAATGCTCTCTGCTTGGCTATTCCTGAAATCTCCCTAATCATCCACACCAGACTCGAAGCCTTTAAGAAAATGCTGCACAGAGCCTTGGCTTGTAAGAGGATTTTCAGTGCTAATGAGCCCTCTGCTGCCATGATCCTGAACTGCAGCTACTGAAAGAATGAACAAACCTCTCATGAAGTGAAAGCAGAAGCAAAACACAAGATTCTGAGGGTGTTTGGGACCCCATGAAGGGCCATCACTGACACAGCTGTGAAGGAAACAACCAGTGCAGGTCCCTGTCCCTGGAGGCAGGTGAAGGAAAGACTTGGTGACACTGGTTACAGGTGGTGAGGGCCATGTGGAGGTGGCTCTGATACCATGTGAGCCCTTGATGATTTTATTACCAGAATGGCTGAGCCGGAGCCTGGTAAATTATTCTCACATAGCTTTCCAGGCTTTTCCTGTGGTCAGTGTGAGTGTTTTGTGTTTTGAGGATAGGTTTTATGTAAAGTGCTGTTGCTTTAACTGCAAGGCTCGGTTTTCTGTAGAGTTGGAAATGTCTGTGAGTTCCTCACAACTCATCCAGCTTCTTTCATACACCTGGCAATGGTCACCAATCTGCTTAATGTCCCAGTCCCACACTTGCTTGAATCCTCTATTTGGATCCATACCCATCACTCCAGGAGGTTCATGCATCCACCAGGTTCATGGATGATATCTGAGGTCCATCCAAGCGTGGGCAGTGTGAGAGAGGAACAGAGCAGAGCAGGGTTAGCCCTGACCCTCTCCCACACCTACACATGTCCAATCACCGCTGCTCAGGCCTCCTGCTCTTCAGAAGAGGCTCTGTCAATCAACACCCCCACGTCTTTTTCTGACAGCAGCTTTCCAGCCGCTCTTCTCCAAGCCTGTACTGTTGCAGGAGATTGTTATGACCCATCTGCCTGACCCAGCACTTGGCCTCATAGAAACTCAGACAACTGGCCTCAGTCAGCCAGGATCCCTCTGTATGGCCTTCCCAACCTCCAGTAGATTAACATTCCAACCCAACTTGGTGTCATCTACAAACCTACTGAGATTGCCCTTGATCACCTCATCCAGATCATTGATAAAGAGATTAAACAGAACTGTCCCCGATACTGAGTCCTGCGGATACGACTCCTGACCGGCCACCAACTCGGTTTGGCTCCATTCACCACAACTCTTTGGGCCCAGCCCTCCAGCCAGTTCTTTGCCCATCACAGCTACACCATCCAGGCCATGAGCTGCAGCTTCTCCAGGAGATGCTGTGGGATACGGTGTCAAAGGCTTTACTGCAGCCTAAGGACACAACACCCACAGCCTGTGTGGCGGATTCACTCCCCACGACAGACTTTCCCTCATCTGCTCAGCCGGTCACCTTGTCATAGAAGGAGATCAGGGTGGTCAAGCAGGACCTGTCTTTCACAAAGCCATGCTGATTGGGCCCGATTGCTCGCCTGGTGTGTGTGACCTCACAGTCCTTTCCCAGCCATGTTCCTGCTGTTGGCCTATCCCCTGCAGAGGCAGAAGTGACCTCACAGTGCCCTCCACAGCCATTGGCTTCCTACTGGACTATGAGTTCCTGAGACACAAGTGACCACATGGCATCGTACCCAGCCATCACCCTCCTTGTGGTCCAGTGTGTGAGCAGATCAAACTGAGCTGCCTTCATCAAATGTATCCAATAGATTTCCTATCAAGGGTTTGAGTGGAGAAACGTTCCTCAGAGGAGCTGCTGTATTTACTCTGGGGCATTTTACACCTCTTCTTCTGCCTCATTTTTTTCTCCTTCCTCTCTCTATTCTGATGTGAAAGAGCTCTCCAAGGAAAAGATTTGTGGAATCCTACAGTACCACAGTTTGGAAGATACCCCTGAACGCCATCCCTGTCCCACTGACCTTTATGGCACCCCAGGGAATATCTGACGGCATTTGTGCTCCCTTGGGTTCATCTCACCACATGCACACAGTGGACATGCACATGATGTGTATGGTTACATCTCAACTGCACAATGATAACATGGACTTGTGACCTAGTATTTCATAGACTGTCCTCAGTTGGAAGGGACCCATGAGGATAATCGAGTCCAACTCCTATCCTTGAGCAGGACATCCCACGGGTCACATCGTGTGTCTGAAGACATTGTCCAGTCTCTTCTTGAACACTGTCAGGCTGGGGACGTGACACCTCCCTGGGAGCCTGTTCAGTGTCCAGCACCTCTGGGTGAAGAACCTTTTCCTCATGTCCAACCTGAACCTCCCATGGCACATCTTCTGCCATTCACTCGGGTTCTGTCACTTGCCACCAAAGTACCTGCCCTTCCTTCTCCCCTTGTGAGGAAGCTGTAGCCATCATGAGGTCTCCTTTTAGTCTTTTCTTCAGCTCTGAGGCTGAGAAACCCCTTGGTTTGCTTTCTAAATCAGAAAGGAGAAGCCATGACCTCCAGGCAATGGGAAGGGGGATCCTGTTCCTCACATACAGCTCAGGGCTTTTCCTGGGACCGTGGGATGTGGGTGTGCAAGGCCCAGGGAAGGACAACACTGGGACAACAACTTCCAGCTTCCCCAAGGGGCTGCAAGGAGGCAGAGAGGCCCCAGTGCCATGAGGACAACATGGCTTCTCCTGGGCCTCAGTGGCAGAGACAACTGCCATGGCCAAGGGGACAGAGACCTGGGTTCTGCGGGTCCCTTCCAGCCTTGCCAGCGCCCTTTGCCATCTCCACCACAGGCTGTTCTACACGGTCCTACCCCTGCCCCTCTTTCCCTGCAGGCTGCAGACACCCATCTCGCTTCCCCACCTGCTCTCACCCCAGCATTTCTGCACCTTCACTGATGCGTCTGCACCCTCACTGGCTGCTCTTGGAACACAAACCATGGGCTGATCCAGCTCCCTCTGGGTGACCTCTTGCACCACAGCACTGCCCTTCCACTGACATTTCTTCCTCCTCATATCCAGTCTTCACTTTCCAATCACATTTGGTGGATTTTTTTTTTTTCTCTGTTGTTTTTTCCTACTACTTGGGAAACGTTTACCACCTCATAAACTGCCCATCAAGCAGCCATCCCAATCTGTTAGTCTTCTTGTGGTCTTGCTCTTGACCAGAGAGAAGTAGCCTCACCATGATCTCCTAAATCCCAGGACTTCTGCTGGCCTTTCAGCTTCTCTGACAGACACCACCATGTCCCTGCTGCTGTCCCGTCATGTTCTCAGGTGGGCTGGACATGACAACTCGTCTCCAAGGCATCCTCCTGTGTAAGGCCTGTGGGTACCTTGGCAGAGGTTCTTTCCCAGCCATGTCCCTGCTGCTGAGCTCTCACCTCCAGAGGCAGAACTGACCTCACTGTCCCCTTCACAGCCACATGATTCTGACTGGATTGTGAGTGTCTGAGACACAACTGAACTCATAATACCATAACTATCCATCACCTTTTTTATGGCCCAGGACATGATCAGATAAAAGTATGCTTGTTTTATCAAATTTGTCAAATATATTCCCTACGGAGATTTGAGTGGAAAAACTCTCCTCAGAGGAACTGCTGTATTTCTGTTGACAACTTTTTGAACTCCTTTTCTGTCTTTTATTCTTTTTATTCTTCCTCTGCCTATTTTGTCTTCAAAATCCTCTCCAGGGGAAAGATTCATTGAATCACAGAATAACTTCAGGTTTGAAGAGAGCCCTTGTCTCACTTGTCTCACTGTCCTGCTCCAGGCAGGGTGAACCAGGTGAGGTTGTTCAAGGGTTCCTCACAACTGTGCATCATCCACAGAGGAGCTGAAAGTGCACTCGTGACATCATACAGGGGAGAATAAAGATGTGTAACAGTGTTGGTCCAAGTGCTGGTCACGAAGAGATGACACCAGTCACTGGCTGCATGGAGGGCTTTGTACCACTGATGACATTTGGCTTGATTGTCCAGCCAACTTCCCACCCAGCTTCCATTTCTCCAGCCCAGAGTTCCCTGATCTGGCTACTAGGACACCATGGAACACCATGTCTGTGACCCTGCAAAATTCCGGGTATGGTGGCAGGTTGACCAGCCATTAATTCTCCTTCGTGCTTTTCACGCAGATGGGTTCAATATCTGCCTTTTCCAAAGGCCTCAGAACCCCTCTTACCGCTTTGTCACTTTTGAGAGCACAATCCAGAATCACAGGCAAGGGTGACAGAACAGACTGGAGCATTTGCAATGAGCCTGTCCAGGGCAGCTGAGATGAATCTCACTGGGCCACTGAGGTTTGTTCCTGGAGTCACACACAGAAATGCCAGCGTTCTGTCAGGCATCCATGTCTGAACTGGTCTGAGGACTCCTTATGCCCCCAGGGGTGCTCAGAGATAGAGTCTGTCCCTTTTACACACAGAGGCAGGAGTCACAGTGTCCCTCTGGCCTCCTGTTGCCACTCCCAAAGGGACAGGAGGCACCTCAGCGCTGTGGTGTGTCACCCTGCTCTGCACTGAACTCAGATGTCCCACATCATGAGGAATGGACCCGGGGAGCTCAGTTAAGGAAGCACAACCCAGTGCTGCATTCAGGTGATTTCCCATGGGGTGTTACTTCCAAAATGAAGTGACCACAGGACCTTGTGTGTGCCACAGGTCTTCATGGAACCCCAAGGAATAGTTGATAGTGTTTGTGGTCACTTGTGTTCATGTCACCTCACGTATATGATGTGCATGATCGGATCTCATCTGTACAAAGCAAACACAGACTGTTGAATACTCATTCAGTGTCCATACATGGAGGGAAGAACAGATTCTCTGGGTGAGAGGCCAGGGCTGGAAATGGTGGTTGTGAGTGGCCAGTCTATGATGATTGACCTGAGGCTCCTTCCATGGGGTGTCCAGTGCACAGGGGCACAGCCCAGCCCCTGCTCTGCTGGTCCTGCAGGTCTCTGGCAGGAGGCCTGGCTGTGAGAGGACACTGCTGTACCAGCCCTGCATACACACACTGTTCAGATGTACATTCGTGTCTCATCTGTGGCCACTTTCTTGGGCATGTTCTTGACAGAAACTTCAGGAAGACCTAAGTCTTCTGACACTGGCCTAGGAAGATGACCTGTCTTTATAGAAGTACTTTTACAAAGGCCAGCTCTGTCACAGCAGTGCCCATTGCCTGTCCCTGCCTGCGCACACAGCACTGACACACAGCAGGACGGGGACCAAGCTGCTAGAGCACTCAGGCCTTGCACCAACACAAGGGATGAGAAGGAGAGTGTGGGAGTGGAACCAGAACAGCTCTGGAAGAACAAGCGCTGGTGCTCCCTGGCAGTGCTGCCATGCTGGACATTTTTTGCCCTTCTCCTACACACAGTAACTGTCCCTGCAGCTCCAGAAAAGCCTTGGAGGAAGAATATCAGAGAAAAACATGACTGCAAAGCCCTTTATTTTGTTTAAGTACACAGAGAGCATGGCTCCATATTCATACAGCCAGTGGGTTGAAACGGAAAAGCAGACAGTGAGTTAGAAAGTGGTTGACAAAAATAAAAGGATTTATGAAAATATAACCACCACCACCACCACACACACACAGAGGTCCGGGCCTCTAATAAGTTCCATTAAAACTGTTATCCATTAAAGAGAGGATGCTGAACACTTTATTATTTTTGAAATGCATCCTGCCATTAGTTTCCTCAGGGCATCCTTGAGCTCCTTGTTCCTCATGCTGTAGATGAGGGGGTTCAATGTTGGAGGTATCAGCGAGTATAGAACAGACACCAGCAAATCCAGAATGGGGGATGAGATGGAGGGGGGTTTCAGGTGGGCCAATATGTCAGCGCTGACAAACAGGGAGACCACGGCCAGGTGAGGGAGGCAGGTGGAAAAGGCTTTGTGCCGTCCCTGCTCAGAGGGGATCCTCAGCACGGCCCTGAAGATCTGCACATAGGACACCACAACGAACACAAAACATCCCTCAAAAAAAAAGCACTAAACATGAGAAGCCCAGCCTCCCTGAGGTAGGTGTTTGAGCAGGAGAGCTTGAGGATCTGGGGTATTTCACAAAAGAACTGGCCCAGGGCATTGCCCTTGCACAGTGGCAGTGAAAATGTATTGGCCGTGTGCAGCAGAGCATGGAGAAACCCAGTGGCCCAGGCAGCTGCTGCCATGTGGACACAAGCTCTGCTGCCCAGGAGGGTCCCGTAGTGCAGGGGTTTGCAGATGGCAACGTAGTGGTCGTAGCACATGACAGTGAGGAGAAAAAAATCTGCTGCAGCACAGAACAAGAGAAAAAAGAACTGGGCAGCACATCCTCTGTAGGAGATGGCCCTGGTGTCCCAGAGGGAATTGGCCATGGACTTGGGTACAGTAGTGGAGATTGAGCCCAGGTCGAGGAGGGGGAGGCTGAGGAGGAAGAAGTACATGAGGGTGTGGAGGTGCTGGTCCCAGGCTATGGTGGTGATGATGAGGCTGTTGCACAGGAGGGCAGCCAGGTAGATGCCCAGGAAGAGCCAGAAGTGCAAAAGCTGCAGCTCCCGTGTGTCTGTGAACGGCAGGAGGAGGAACTGGGTGATGGAGCTGCTGTTGGACATTTACACACTGGACATAGGGCACTGTCACAAGAAGTAAAGACAGTGACAAAATAGGGGAGATTTGTCTCAGTAATATCAAAGCCATTACATAGACTCCTACTGTTCCACACCCCCTTGTTCTTTTCCAGACCTTCCTCCAGCTCCGTGTCTGAGCCCTGGGTGGTGCTGGCTGGAGGTGCCGTGAGGAGCAGGGCCTGTGCCCACTGGCTGCTGAGGAGTCGGCCCTGCTCTGCAGCAGGGGGCATGGGAACGGGGGGCAGGGGACAGTCCTGGGGTTCAGCTTTGTCATATAGAACCAGGACATGTCATAGCCTTTCCTAAGGTCTCAGCACCCCACGTTTAGTCCAGGACACACACAGCTTGTTTCACAAACCGAACAGCAGTTTTACCTGTCACAGCATCTCTGCATTTCTCCATGGGACTTTCAGATAACACACAGATGCTGTAGGACAGGTTTACATCCGGGAGGGTAGTTCAGAGCTTGGAAGGAAACCCTCAGGAGATATCCAAGTGTCCTAATGATGGCATTTGATTAAGGGAGACTCAGCTCATTCCCAGCCCCACAGACTGCATTGCCCACAGCCCCACAGGGCAGAGCAAAGCTGGGACACCTGTTCCCACGGACACACCTGCAGGAAAGGACCCACAAGGTCAGGCTGTGACTCTGCAGCTGAAACTGCCATCCCCATAGAGCCTGACAGCAAGAACCTGTTGTCTTCTCAGAGAGGTGACAACTGTAACACAGACACACTCACCCCCAGTTCCAAGACTTCGCCATGTAAATCCAGTTAGATGTTACAAACTACTCTATCATGGAGAAGAAATGGAAAAAATCTTCTGTCAGCAACCTTAGGATGTCTCCAGTAAATTAGCAGGTTCCTATGGGGAACTGTAATCGCCCTGACATTACCTGGCCAGGCAAAGCTGCAGGTGCCAGCAGTTCAAAGGATCTTGGGCCAACTTCTTAACATATCTGCCTGGTGGGCCAATGAGGGTGATGCTCACTTGGATCTGGTACTGATGAAGAAGGAAGACCTGGTGAGGGATGTGAACATGAGTGTCCACCTTGGCTGTCGTGAGCAGGAAACAGTGGGGTCCCAGGCACCAGAGGGGAGGGAGGAAGGCCAGCAGCAGAGCACAGGCTGGTGGGCTCCAGAGGAGAAGACTTTGACATACTGGGGGATGGTGGGCAAAGTAGGAAGTAGGTCTGTATGTAGAAAGTAGGTCTGAAGGGTGAAGGAGCTCAGGAAATCTGATCAGCCTTACAGGGCAGCCTGCTCCAAGCAAAGAATTTTCTCTCCAAGCACCCATGAACAGAAGCATTTATCTCATTGAGGGTGCTTGTCTGAACTGATGGAGCTCCAGGGCAAAAAGGCAGCACACAGGAGGTAGAAGCAGGGGAAGCTGCAGAAGAAGACATTTATAACATGGATGTAGGGATGATGGCAAAGATGTGCATGCACACATCTCATCTGTAGAACACAAACATTCTTCTTCTTACCAACTCACTCAGTGTCTTTCCATGGAGGGACAAAGAACCGCTCTGAGCTGGGGTGAGAGGCCAGTGATGGAAATGGACATTGTGAGGGATTAGTCCATGATGATTGGGGCAGATTGCGTTGGGTGTCCAGTGCACAGGGGCACGGCCCAGCCCCTGCTCTGCTGGTCCTGCAGGTCTCTGGCAGGAGGCCTGGCTGTGAGAGGACACTGCAGGAGGTTCTAAGAAAAGTTTGAATGAAGACCTAAGCCTTTCTTTCTGGAAAGGCTGTTCTGAGGCCAGCTCTGCCACACAATCCCCATCGCCTGTCCCTGCTTGCAATCACAAGTGATACACAGCAGGATGGTGACAAAGGTGCCAGAGCACGCAGTGCTGGTGCTCCCTGGCAGTGCTGCCATACTGGACTCTTTTCCTCTCCATCCAGACACACAGGAACTGTCCCTGCAGCTCCAAAAAGGCCTTGGAGTTAGGATGTCACCAGAAAAATATTTCCTGAAGGGCCCTTTATTTTGCTTATACACAGAGAGCACCATTCCTCATTGTCACAGTCACTCAGTGAGAAGAGCAGGCAGTGAATTTCAAAGGGACTTAAAACATTATCACAATAAAAAAAAAAAAAAACACAACTAGAGAAAAAAAGTACTGCAGACAGGATGAACCTGTAATGAGTTAGACTATAACTCTTACGTAGAAGAAGATAGATACAGTTTATAGCTTCATAAGAAATCCGGTCATATGTTTCTGCAGGGCGTCGTTGAGCTCCTGGTTCCTCATGCTGTAGATGAGGGGGTTCACTGCTGGAGGCACCACCGAGTACAGAACAGACACCACCAGATCCAGGGATGGGGAGGAGATGGAGGGCGGTTTCAGGTGGGCAAACATGCCAGTGCTGACAAACAGGGAGACCACAGCCAGGTGAGGGAGGCAGGTGGAAAAGGCTTTGTGCCGTCCCTGCTCAGAGGGGATCCTCAGCATGGCCCTGAAGATCTGCACATAGGACACCACGATGAACACAAAACACCCAAATGCTAAACAGACACCAACCACAATAAGCCCAAGTTGCCTGAGGTAGGAGTGTGAGCAGGAGAGCTTGAGGATCTGGGGGATTTCACAGAAGAACTGGTTCAGGGCATTGCCCTTGCACAGTGGCAGTGAAAATGTATTGGCCGTGTGCAGCAGAGCACTGAGAAACCCAGTGGCCCAGGCAGCTGCTGCCATGTGGACACAAGCTCTGCTGCCCAGGAGGGTCCCGTAGTGCAGGGGTTTGCAGATGGCAACGTAGCGGTTGTAGGACATGATGGTGAGAAGAGAATATTCTGCTGTAGCACAGAACATGAAAAAAAAGACCTGTGCAGCACATCCTGTGTAGGAGATGGCCCTGGTATCCAAGAGGGAAATGGCCATGGATTTGGGGACAGTGGTGCAGATGCAGCCCAGGTCGAGGAGGGCGAGGTTGAGCAGGAAGAAGTACATGGGGGTGTGGAGGTGCTGGTCCCAGGCTATGGTGGTGATGATGAGGCCATTGCCCAGGTGGGCAGCCAGGTAGATGGCCAGGAAGAGCCAGAAGTGCAAGAGCTGCAGCTCCCATGTGTCTGTGAACGGCAAGAGGAGGAACTGGGTGATGGAGCTGCTGTTGGACATTTGCTGTCTCTGGGCATGAGGACCTGTGCAAGGAGGAAAAGACAGTGATGGTTTAGATGAGACTTCTCTGGGCGAAAGCAAAGCCATTTCCCACAGACCCTCCCACAAAGAGACACTTCTATTTTCCCAGGAGAACGTCCTGGCTGGAGCCCTCGTCGGTGCTTGATGAGTGTGCAATGAAGAGCAGGGTCTCTGCCCAGGGGCTCTTGAGGAGTCAGCCTGACCCTGTGTGATTGGGTGGGCAGGGGCCAGTCCTGGGGTTCAGCTGTGTCAGATGGAACCGCTCCTGGTGCAGAAGGGACTGTCAGCATCTGTGTCCCCAGGCCTGAGAAACTGAGTTGGTCAGGTCTGGTGTTTCTACAGCTCCTTCTCCCCTCCCACCCTGGGGAGTGTTCTTGGGTGTCAGAAACCCTCAGCATTTCTGCTGCACTCAGGGAGAACAGAGCGAGTCCTGTGAGACCAGAGGATGCCTGTGGGTCAGTGCAGAGTGAGGGCAGCTGCTCTGTCCCTCTGTCCTGCTCCAGCTGCCCTGGGCTGGCACCTTTCTGAGATGGAGACTGATCACACTCCCATGTTACCCTGAAAAGCCACCAGGCACTGCTTAGAGTAGAGGGATCCACCTCAGACCATGCCATGTCTCACCCTTTCCTAAGGTCTCAGCACCCCACATTCAGCCCAGGACACACACGACTTTTTTTCACAAACCAAACAGCATTTTGTCTGTTGCTTAATTTCTGTGCTTCTACATTGGGATTCAGATAACACACAGATGCTGTTGGACAGGTTTGCATCCTGGATGGATGCTCACAGCTTGGAAGGAAACCGTAACGAGACAATCAAGAGTCCTAATGATAGCGTTTGATTCAGGGAGACTCAGCTCATTCCCCAGCCCCACAGACTGCATTGCCCACAGCCCCACAGGGCAAAGCAAAGCTGGACACGTGTTCCCATGGACACAGCTGCAGGAAAGGACCCACAAGGTCAGGCTGTGACTCTGCAGCTGAAACTGCCATCCCCATAGAGCCTGACAGCAAGAACAAGATCCCAACAGCAGTGACCCAGAGCAGGGGAGCAAGAAGGACAATGCGGTGAGGGTGGGTGTGAGAGAGGCCAGGGCAGAGGCAGCTGGGCACTCAGACAGCGTCACCCTTCCCCAGCTGTGCAGCCACCTCCCAGACACCAACATTGCCGGGCAGCTGCTCTCAGCCCCTGTGCTCTGCAGAGGAACTGGAGCTCTGGCTGCACAGGAGCTGCTTCATGCCTTGGAGTCCCCAGCCCTGAGGGCAGAGGCTTTGCTGGGGGGGACAGGAGGCCAGGGGGCTGCTCACAGGAGGGATCTGCACTGCAGGGGATCACAGGCACTTTTCTCTGTTCTCCCTCCCATAGAATTCCAGGCCTAATTTCCTCTCATTTCTGATCATTCTCCCCCTGGGAGGTGTTTCCCTGTCCATGTCTCTTCCCTGTCAGTGCTCACAGACCCCATCCCACCCTCTGTGCCCTCCCCCGGCCCTACAGATCCTGCCTGTTCACAGGGCACTGCCTGGGGGCATCTTCCTGTTTGCAGGCTGGAAAACAGGACAGGTCAGACTAGGCTGATGGGTCCGGCAAAGGTGATGCAGGTGCTGTGCAGAGGCAGAGGGGTGGTGAAGGGATGTTATGAGCCTTCTGGCAGATGTACTGATCACTCAGATTTGCAGTTCAGGAGTCTCAGTGACTCGTCTAAGCATGAGAGCTCATTTTTACTTTATCGTTTCCTGCACCCCCACCCCTTGGGATAGGAAACTGAAAAGAGAGGCTCAGGAAAGCTCCATTTCTGTCTGGTAATCCTTGCACTGATCTTGTCCTTGAGGCATCCCCTTTGAAAAATCTTGGGGTGATCTCGAGCTTTGAGCAGCCCTGACCCACACAGCACCCTCTCCACAGCAGAAACACATTTCCTGCCCTATAGCGTTTGCTCCTTCATGTGACATCTTCTCCCCTCAGTATTGTTGGGATCTCCCTGGGCAGGCTGAGCGCTGACCCTGGCAGGTGGCAGAGTCCCTGCCCCGGCACAGCCCTGGGGTGCAGGGACCCTGCTCTGCAGGACAGCCCTGGGCACCCCTGGGAGCTCCCCCTGCAGTCACCCTCAGCAGAAGGTGCCATGATGCCCTTTCCCATTGATGATGCCGCAGGGAAGCCCTGCTCTGGAGTGTGTTCTTCTCTACAGCAGAGATACTGTGAGAGAGACCTGACAGATCCTGTAAATTGTGGGATGTATCATCTTTAGGGTCTCTCTCCAGGAAATGCAGCAGTATTGTCCAACAGCCAGAGACTTACCATGTAAGGACTGTGAAGATTTGTCTCTCAATGAGCCCTCAGCAAGCAGCCACCTACATTGCCTTTCCCCTCTCTGTGCCTGACTCCTGTGCCCTCAGTGCTGCAGGCAGGATTGATTGGTTTGCTTTTTAAACTATGATAATATTGCTCACAAATAGATGTCATTAATCATCCCACTTCTAATTCTCTGTCCACATTTATAGTTCAAGTCATAGACCTTGTAAACGAGAAGTCTTGCTCTCTGTGTATTTAATCAAAATAAATGACCCTGCATTGACTTGTTTGTCTGAGATCTTTCTTCTGTGTGGAAAGATGGAGCAAACAGTCCCAGCAGAGCAGCTCTGCCAGGCAGCACCAGCCTTGTTCTTTCCAGAATCCTTCTCTTTCCACTCCCACACTCTCCTTCTCAGCCCTTGTGTTGGTGCAAGGCCTGAGCGCTCCCAAGGCTTGGTCACCGTCTTGCTGTGTGTCAGTGCTGTGACCAGGACAGGCAGTGGTCACTTGTGTCACAGAGCTGGCCTCAGAACAGCATCTCCATCAGCAAGGGCATCTCCTTAGTACAGTGCCTGAAGGTTTAGATCTTCTTCCAGAGCTGTTTTAAAGAACATGCCTAAGGAAGAGACTCTGAAGATGCTCGTTGCTTTGCTTTTTTCTCTGTGAACTCAGTGTGGTGGGATCAGGGTCCCAGTGTGGCTTTTGAGGGACTTCAGGCTGGTTGTTCAGGTGTTGCTTGTTGGTGGCCAGCACCCACACAGATGGTGAATAAGGCAGGGTCCCTCTGAGCACCCTCCATGGCCACTCAAGAGTTTGTGTGGGAGGTTGTTAGTGGCAGTGACCACCATCAGCTGGGCCTGCCTCCCAGCCTGACCAGTGTGGCCCCGCAGAGTCACCACAGCCCGGGCACCACAGCCCACTTGATCTACAGAGCAAAACCTCCAGCTCGGGGCTGTGGGGAGCGTGGGGACAGGGGGCAGGAATGGCAGCCAGGCCAGTGCAGGTGTACTCTCCTTGGGCAAAGGCTTTGTGGGAGATGGGATGTCCCAGGAGAAGAGCAGGACACAGTGTGTGTGCAAGAGAGACATGCAAACAGTCTGTCATGCTGCCAGGTGCCAGCTTGGGGCTGTTGCCTCTTGCAGCCACCATTTTGATCACTGTCCTCTCACCACAGCTCAGAGAGCTTGTTCTTCCCCCCATGGAAGGACAGCAGATGACTAGGTCAGAAGTCCAGGTGTGCACTGAGGGGACATGTGAGCATCCACATCCTGTGTGGGGAGAAATGAACCCAAATGAGCACAAATGCCATCAGCTATTTGTGTGGGGGCCATGGAGGCCTGTGGGGTGGTGTATCAATGTTACTTCATGTTGAAACTGACTTCCCCAAGAAACCACCTGAATGCAGTACTGGAATGTGCTTCCTTGAACCAAGGTCAGTGTGATCTCCCTGGAGACCCGATACAGCTCCACCACCCAGACCCAGCTGCTCCCCAGTTTTGTGACTGACAGCGGCACCATCTCTGCTCACAGACATGTTAGGATTATTTCCTGCAATTCTCGCATGTACTGTTTGCATTTTAGAGCCATTTGTCCCCTCCCTGTTCACATGGGCATCGCATGAGTGCATCACTGCTCTCTACCCCAGTGTAGACAGGCACAAGACCTTGTCCACCAGCTCCTCTAACCTCACCAGTGCCACTGTTTTCTACAGCACTCTCATCCTTGACTGTGGGATGCCCAAACAGCCCTCACAAGACAGTTTGACACAGGTTTTTTTCTACACCATCCCCACATCCCTGCTCAATCCCCTCATCCACAGCTTAAGGACCAGAAAGGTTGAGTACAAGTGAGGCATTGAGAAAAATGGTCAGGAAAGCTTTGAGGTGCACAGAGAGCCCATCAACATGCTGGCCTGCTGCTCTCTTCTGAACAGGCCCAGAGGACCTGGACAGCATTTGCTGTGTCCCAGAAACTCACCTGGAAGGTTGAAATATAGAGAAAACTTTTGGTGTGGGAAGGGACAGACAGGTGCTGGTGGAACTGGCTGGTGTGACTGTGAGACATCTCTCCAACACCTCAGAAAAGTCCTGGCTCTCAGGGAGGATGCATGGTCCTCTGAGAAAGAAAATATCAAAAATGACTTATCATAGAATCATAGAATAATTGTGGTTGGAAGAGATCCTCAAGATCGTTGAGTCCAACCATAACCTAAATCTGGCATTAAACCATGTCCCTAAGAGCCTCATCTATCTGTCTTTTAGACACCTTCAGTGATGGTGACTCCACCACCTCTCTGAGCAGTCTGTTCCATTGCTTCAAAACCTCTCGGTGAAGAAAAGTTTCCCACTATCCAATCTGAACCTCCCCTGGCACAACCTGAGGCCATTTCCTCTTGTCCTGTCACTTGGTACTTGGCAGAAGAGACCAACACCCTCCATGCTCCAACCTCCTTTCAGATAGCTGTAGAGAGTGATAAGGTCTCTCCTCAGCCTTCTTTTCTCCAGACTCAATCCCCCAAGGTCCCTCAACTGCTCCCCATCACACTTGTGCTCCAGTCCCTTTAACAGCATTGTCACCCTCCTCTGATCTCTCTCCTGCACATCAATGTCTTCCTTGTTATTTAAAGTGCGACCTTCCCAGTGCCGAGTACGAGGGAATGATCACTCTTCTAGTCCTGCTGGCAACACTATTGCTGAAAGAAGTCAGGAGGCTGGTGGCCACCTGGGCACACACTGGCTAATGTTCAGCTGCTGTCAATCAACACCCCAGGTCCCTCACTTCCAGGCAGCTTTCCAACCACTCTCCCTGAGACTGTAGCGTTGCCTGTGGTTGTTCTGACCCAAGTGCAGGATGCGGCACTTGGCCTTGTTGAACCTCATACAAGTGGCCTCAGCCCAACCCTCCAGCCAGTCTAATCTATCTGCAGAGCCTTCCTACCGTCCAGCAGATGAACACTCCCACCCAATTTTGTGTCATTTGCAAACTTACTGAGGATTCACTTGATCCTCTCATCCAGACCATTGATAAAGAGATTAAACACAACTGATGCCAATACTGAGCCCTGAGGACACCACTCATAATCGGTCACCAACTGGATTTGACTTCATTCAACACAACTCTTTGGGCCCAGCTAAAGCATCCCTGTAGTCCCCTTGAGTCTCCTGCCAGTTCTTCCAAAAGTTATACATTCTCCTTTTATTCCCAAGTTCCAGCCACAGCTCTCTTCAGCCGGGCCAGAACTTCCTCCCTGAGAGCTCGCCTTCTGGCACAAGGGCACAGCCACTCCTGCACCTCTGAGATCACCTTCCTGAAGAGAGAACACCCTTCCTGGACTCTGTTGTCTTTCTGGACTGCCTCCCAAGGGACTCTGCCAACCAGCCTTCTGAACAGATCAAAGTCTGCCTTTCTGAAGGCCAAAGTAGCAATTCTGCTGACAACCCTCATCGAGTCCAACTCCTGTCCCTGCACAGGACACCCCACAGGTCACCCCGTGTGTCTGAGGACGTTGTCCAGTCTCTTCTTGAACACTGTCAGGTTGGGGCCGTGACACCTCCCTGGGGAGCCTGTTCAGTGTCCAGCACCTCTGGGTGAAGAACCTTTTCCTCATGTCCAACCTAAACCTCTCCCAGATCACCTTCTGCCATTCCCTCGGGTCCTGTCACTGGTCACTAAAGACAAGAGTTCAATGCCTGCCCTTCCTCCTCCCCTTGTGAGGAAGCTGTAGACCATGATGAGCTCAACTCTCAGTTTTCTCCAGGCTGAAAAAAAGATGTGACTTCAGCCACTTCTCATACGGCTTCCCCTTCAAACCCTGCAATAAGTTCATAGCCTCTTCTGGACATTCTCTAGCACGTAATATCTTTTTAATACTGTGGCACCCAGCCCTGCAAACAGTGCTCCAGGTGAGGCTGCAGGAGAAGACTCTAGAACATAGGAGAGACCCTAGATCAGCATCAATGCTGCAATCACCTCTTCTCCACACTGAAAAATAATAAACTATACACTTTACTAAAAAAGAAAAATAATTTTATTACAAGCTTTTGAAATCATTCTCTGTAACTAGACTAGGAAAACTCTTAAATTAACTGTACAAGCTAAAAGGAAATTACACAAAGAGACAAAGTCAGAAGAAAAAAGTACTAAGTACCTTGAAGTATTAATGAGTTCCACTGAGGGCAAGAACCACTAAGCCTCCCCAGGGACTCGTTAGAGCAGAGGATTGGAGGCCATGGTGGCAGATAAACAAAGGGAAATGTGCAGGCAGCTGAGGTGCTGAGAAAACCCTGGTTTTGTTGGGTGAAGCACAGAGGCCAAGGCCTGACCCCCAGCCCCTGGGAAGGCAGATCCTGTCCCTCACACATTGCTCAGGGCTCTTCCTGGGCCAGGGGGATGTGGGCTGTGTGATGCTGAGTGAAGGACAATGGTGTGACAGCTCCCAGCCTTCCTGGGGGTGTGCAAGGAGGCCATGAGGTGCCCCAGTGCCTCAGGACAACATGTCTCCTCACAGGCCTTGGTGGCAGAGGCGATGGCCATAGCCAAGGGGACAAAGACTTGGGTTCTCTTGGTGACATCCAGCCTTGCCAGTGCCCTTTGCCATCTCCACCACAGGTTGTGCTACACTGTCCCACAGCTGCTTCTGTTTCCCTGCAGGCTGTAAACACCCATCTTGCTTCCTCCCCTTGCTCTCACCCTGGTATTTCCATACATTGACTGATGTGTCTCGACTCTCATGCTCTGTTCCTTGAAACACAAGGAGATGGACTGATCTCATGCTCCTTCTGGGTGATTTCTCGTGCTCTGTGTCATCTTCTATGACATATCATAGAAGATGACATATCATAGAAGATGAGAATGACATATCATAGAAGATGAGAATAAAGATGTTCAACAGTGTTGTCCAAGTGCTGATCACTGAGAGATGACACCAGTAACTGGCTGCATGGAGGACTTTGTACCACTGATGATATTTGTGCCAGCTTCCCACCCAGCCAACATCCCACCCAGCATCCACCTCTTGAGCCCCATCAGCATCACTCTGGCCAGAAGGAGACCATGTCTGAGGCCTTGCAAACACCCTGTACACAACATGCCTTTCTTTCCCCTGTCCATTTGGGTTCAGCAGTCCCTTCCTTGTCCTTCACATTCCTGGAAATGGCTTCAGGACCACATGTCCCATCCCCTTCCCAGGGAGGGAGGTAGGGTGGCCAGCCTGTAATTCTCCATGCATTCCTGCTCTACTTCAAGATGGGTCTGCATTTTCTGAAGACCCCAGAATCATTTTGGTTTCTATGACACATTTGAGAGCACAATCTGGAATCATGGCTAAGGGTGACGTAGCAGACTGGAGCACTTGCAATGATCCTGTCCAAGGCAGCTGAGATGAATCTCATTGATCCAACGAGGTTTGTTCCTGGAGTCACAAACAAATATCAGGGTTCCATCAAGCATCCGCATCTGAGCTGCCCTCCTGGACTCCTTATGCACCCAGGGATGTTCAGAGACTGAGTCTGTCCCTTTTTCACACAGAGGCAGGAGTCACAGTGTCCCTCTGGACTCCTGGTAGGACAGTCAAAGGATGGGAAGTATCTCATACCTTTGGTGTGTCACCTGCTCTGTACTCATCTCAGATTTCCCACATCATGAGGAATGGACACATGGACCTTGGTTCAAGGAAGAAGATCCCAGTTCAGGAAGCAGGCCTTCATGGTACCCCCACGGAACAGCTGATGGCATTTGTGCTCGCTTGGGTTCATCTCACCTCACATACATGATGTGCATGTTTACAACTCACCTGTACAGTGCAACATGGACTTCAGACCTATTCATTCAATGTATCTTCATGGAAAGAAGAACAACCTCTCTGAGCTAAGGTGGGAGGCCAGGGTTAGAAATGGTAGTCCTGAGGGGCCAGTGCATGATGATTGACCTGAGGCTCCTTCCAAAGGGGTGTCCAGTGCACACGGGCACCAGTCGTACCCTGCTCTGTTGGTCCTGCAGGTCTCTGGCAGGAGGCCTGGCTGTGAGAGGACACTGCTGTGTGCCAACCCTGCACACACACACTGCTCAGCTGTACAATGGTGTTTGCATCCGTGGGCAACTTTCTTGGGCTTGTTCTTGAGAGAAACTCTGTAAAAAGACATAAACATACAGGCACTGCCCTGAGGAGATCACCCTTCATTATGCATGCCAGCTCTGTCACAGCAGTGCCCATTGCCTGTCCTTGCCTGCGGTTACAGGTCTCATACACAGCAGGATGGTGACCAAGCTGCCAGAGCACTCAAGCCTTGAACCAACACAAGGGGTGGGAAGGAAACTGTGGAAGTGGAAAAAAAACAGCCCCCGAAGATCCAGAGATGGTGCTCCCCAGTCACACTGCCGTACCTGCACTTCATTTCCTTCCATACAAACGCACAAACTGTCCCTGCAGCTCCAAAAATACCTTGGAGTAAGGATTTCAGGAAATATTCCCAAATATCTGTGGTGGTCTTTATTATGGTTAAACACATAAAAACAACACTTTATTTAAAAATCCACTCAGACAGAAAGGCACATAAGAGAGTGAATTACAAAGGGGATGACAATATTCTAGTGACTAAAAATAAACCACCATCACAACAAAAAAAAAAAAAAAGGCAAAATTAAAGAAAAAAAAAACAAACCACAAACAAAGAAACAAACAAATCACACAAAAAGAGAAGATGTAATACAATGAATTGTTCTATAACTGCTATGCAGAAGCTGATGAGAAGACTTGCTTCAGGAAAATATCAGTCATCAGTTTGCACAGGGCATCCTTGATCTCCTGGTTCCTCAGGCTGTAGATGAGGGGGTTCACTGCTGGAGGCACCACCGAGTACAGAACAGACACCACCAGATCCAGGGATGGGGAAGAGATAGAGGGGGGCTTCAGGTAGGTGAATATGCCAGTGCTGACATAGATGGAGACCACGGCCAGGTGAGGGAGGCAGGTGGAAAAGGCTTTGTGCCGTCCCTGCTCAGAGGGGATCCTCAGCACGGCCATGAAGATCTGCACATAGGAGAAAAGAATGAAAACAAAACATGAAAATGCTAAACAGGCACTGACCACGAGAAGCCCAAGTTCTCTGAGGTAAGAGTGTGAGCAGGAGAGCTTGATGATGTGGGGGATTTCACAGAAGAACTGGCCCAGGGCATTGCCCTTGCACAGGGGCAGTGAAAATGTATTGGCCGTGTGCAGCAGAGAATAGAGAAACCCAGTGGCCCAGGCAGCTGCTGCCATGTGGACACAAGCTCTGCTGCCCAGGAGGGTCCTGTAGTGCAGGGGTTTGCAGATGGCAACGTAGCGGTCATAGCACATGATGGTGAGAAGAAAAAATTCTGCTGAAATGAAAAAGAAAAACAAAAAGAGTTGGGCAGCACATCCTGTGTAGGAAATAACCCTGGTGTCCCAAAGGGAATTTGCCATGGATTTAGGGACAATGGTGGAGATGGAGCCCAGGTCGAGGAGGGAGAGGTTGAGCAGGAAGAAGTACATGGGGGTGTGGAGGTGCTGGTTCCAGGCTATGGTGGTGATGATGAGGCCGTTGCCCAGGAGGGCAGCCAGGTAGATGCCCAGGAAGAGCCAGAAGTGCAAGAGCTGCAGCTCCCGTGTGTCTGTGAACGCCAGGAGGAGGAACTGGGTGATGGAGCTGCTGTTGGACATTTGCTGTCTGTGGGCATGAGGACCTGTGCAAGGAGGAAAATATAGTGATGGTTTAGATGAAACTACTCTGGGACAAACCAAAGGTATTTCCCACAGACCCTCCCACAAAGAGACACTTTTTTTTTTTCAGGAAAACGTGCTGGCTGGAGCCCTCGTCGGTGCTTGATGAGTGTGCAATGAAGAGCAGGGTCTCTGCCCAGGGGCTCTTGAGGAGTCAGCCTGACCCTGTGTGATTGGGTGGCAGGGGCCAGTCCTGGGGTTCAGCTTTGTCAGCTGGAAACGCTCCTGGTGCAGAAGGGACTGTCACCATCTGTATCCCCAGGCCTGAGAAACTGAGTTGGAGAGGTTTGGGGTTTCTACAGTTCCTTCTGCCCTCCCACCCTGAAGAGTGTTCTTGGGTATCAGAAACCCTCAGCATTTCTGGTGCACTCAGGGAGAACAGAGCGAGTCCTGCGAGACCAGAGGATGCCTGTGGGTCAGTGCAGAGTGAAGGCAGCTGCTCTGTCCCCCTCTCTTGCTCGAGCTGCCCTGGGCTGGCACCTTTCTGAGATGGAGACTGATCACACTCCCATGTTACCCTGAAAAGCCCGCAGACACTGCTGAGATCAGCACCTCTGCCTTCATTATGATGCTTTCAGAGAACACACAGATGCTGTAGGACAGGTTTGCATCCTGGAGGGAAGCTCACAGCTTGGAACGAAACCACAAGCAGACAGCAAATAGTCCTAATGAAGGCATTTGATTCAGGGAGCCTCAGCTCACACCCCAGCCCCACAGACTGCATTGCCCTCACCCCACAGGGCAGAGCAAAGCTGGGACACGTGTTCCCATGGACACACCTGCAGGAAAGGACCCACAAGATCAGGCTGTGACTCTGCAGCTGAAACTGCCATCCCCAGAGAGCCTGAGAGCAAGAACAAGATCCCCTCAGCAGTGACCCAGAGCAGGGGAGCAAGAAGGACAATGCGGTGAGGGTGGGTGTGAGAGAGGCCAGGGCAGAGGCAGCCGGGCACTCAGACAGCGTCACCCTTCCCCAGCTGTGCAGCCACCTCCCAGACACCAACATTGCCGGGCAGCTGCTCTCAGCCCCTGTGCTCTGCAGAGGAACTGGAGCTCTGGCTGCACAGGAGCTGCTTCATGCCTTGGAGCCCCCGGCCCTGAGGGCAGAGGCTTTGCTGGGTGGGACAGGAGGCCAGGGGGGTTCTCACAGGAGGGATCGGCACTGCAGGGGATCACAGGGACTTTTCTCTATTCTCCCTCTCATAACCATTCCAGGTTCAGTTTCGTCCCATTTCTGATCATTTCCCTGCTGCCTGGATATTCTCCCCCTGGGAGGTGTTTCCCTGTCCATGTCTCTTCCCTGTCAGTGCTCACAGACCCCATTCCACCCTCTGTGCCCTCCCCCGGGCCCTACAGATCCTGCCTGTTCACAGGGCACTGCCTGGGGGCATCTTCCTGTTTGCAGGCTGGAAAACAGGACAGGTCAGACTAGGCTGAGGGGTCCAGCCAAGGTGATGCAGGTGCTGTGCACAGGCAGAGGGGTGGTGAAGGGATGGTATGAGCCTTCTGGCAGATGTACTGATCACTCAGAGTTGCAGTTCAGGAGTCTCAGTGACTTGTTTAAGCCTGAGAGCTCATTTTCATTTTATCCTTTCCTGCACCCCCCACCCCTTGGGAGAGGAAACTGAAAAGGCAGGCTCAGGAAAGCTCCTTATCTGTCTGGTAATCCTTGCATTGATCTTCTTGAGACATCCCCTTGGAAAAATGCTGGGGGTGATCTGGAGCTGTGAGCAGCTCTGACCCACACAGCACCCTCTCCACAGCAAAAGCATCTTTCCTGCCCTGATAGGGGTCACTCCTTCCACCCTCAGCGCTGTGGGGATCTCCTTGGCAGGGACCCTGCTCTGCAGGGCAGCCCTGGGCACCCCTGGGTGCAGAAACAGCTTCACACACCTGGAGTCATCCTCAGCAGGAGGCAGTTGCCACTGATGGTTTATGAAGGAATTCCCTGCTCTGCTGCATGTTCTCCTTAGCTGTACAAAGAAGTTTCTGATAGTTTTACTTACCTGTCTCATATGTTTTACCAGTGTCAGGAAATCCCACCATGATTTGCAGATGCAATGACGTGCAGCCACAGACCTGCTCTGTGTGAAGATTTTTCTCCTTGTGAACTCACAGCAAACCTCCCACCCCACACTGCATTTCCCCTCTCTTTCTGGCTCGTCTCCCGTTGCAGGCAGAGCCCTCAGCCCTGCTGCGCTGTGCAGACGAGCTGCTCCTGGGCAGAGCTGTCTCTCTGCAGCGCTGCCGCTTGCCAGGAGCTCCCTCTGTCCCAGGAGCCCAGCCCAGCTCAGTAGCACAGGAGCAGCCCAAGGCGCTTTAATGACCCCTCCGGTGGATTTGGTGATGTGTCCATGGACCTCAAACACTGAGGGCAAGTTGAAGAAGTCAAACTCAGATCTAAACTTCAAAGTTTCTTGTAATGTTAATGAATCCCACTGAGGGACACAACTGAGAAACCATCCCCAGGGTCTGGTTAGAGCAGAAAACTGAAGCAGAACTAAGGGTAATGAAGCGGAAAGTAGCTCTGATGATCAGTAAACCTGGATGTGCTTCATTAACCAAAGGGCCAAGCCCTGACCTCCAACCTGGGAAGGCAGATCCTGTCCTTCCCACGTTGCCCAGGGCCCTTCCTGGACAGTGTGATGTGGGGCTGTGCAAGGCCAAGGGCAGGACTATGGTCCCACACCTCCCAGGGTCCGGGCTGGGGACAAGGAGGGCATGAGGCCCCTGTGCTGGAAGGACAAGGTGTCTCCTCACAGGCATCAGAGGTGGAGACAACAACCATAGCCAAGGGGAGAAGGAGTTGATGTCTGGTGGGGGCTTTCAGCCTCTTTACATCCCTTGATCATCTCCACCACAGCCTGTCCTGTGCTGTGGCATCCCCTGCACCTCTTTCCCTGCAGGCTGCAGACATCCCCCCTGCTGCCCCACCTTGCTCTTGTCTGAGCATCTTCCTTCCTTTGCTGAGATCTCTGCATCCTCCCCAGCTGTTCCTTGGAGCACAAAGCCTTGGGCTGATGCAGACTCCCTCTGCTGACCTGCTCCACCACAGCACTGCCCTTCCAGTCACATTCCTTCCTGCTCATGTCCAGCCTGGACCTCCCCAGCTGCACTTTGGGCCATTATTTCTTTCTCATGCTCTTTCCCACTATTTAGAAAACCTCCACCACCTCTGAAACCACCCTTCAAGCACTCTCAGACTTCTCCTGCACTGCTGCATCCTCCCCAGCACTGCTGGGCCAAAGCAGCCCAGGTCCCTCAGCATCCCACACCATGTGCACAAGGTGTTGAACCTGCCTTGGCAGAGCCCTGCACTCTCCAGTTCCTCCCTGCTTCTCCAAACTGGGAAGCCGCACACTGGCACACCCCCGTGTGTGTGGGGTCACAGCAGTGCTGAACCGAATGGGATGAGAACTCCAGGTGTCTGTGTGCCCATGCTCCTCCTCATGCAGCCCCGTGTGCAGCTGCCTCGTTCATGGTGAGCGTGCACCACGGGCTGGTGTGGGGACCTTGGAGTGCCCAGGCCCTTCTCCTCAGGGTCACTGCTCAGCGTGTCAGGTCCTTCTCTGTCCTGATGGACGGGGTTATTGTCCCACCCTGATACATCACAGCTTATTTTTCCTTGTACAAAGGAATAGTTTTCTGTTGGGCATATCATAGATTTTCTCAAGGTCTGGACTCTCCCTTGACTGAAGCTCTATTTGCTCAGCTTTTAATGTTTGTACACAGGTGGTTTATCCTGATAAGGGTGTCTCTCCCAACTTAACAGCATGAGGAGTTACAGGACACTACAAATACCACCTCCTAGAGAAACTCTGGGGGCTTGGGGGTCTGGTGTTCATAATGGCAGTGGTCTGGAGTCAAAGGGATAGTTTCCATTCATGTGGGAGAGCAGCAGAAATGTGTGGAGCTCTGCCTGGGGACAGACAATGTCAGCTGAAGGTTGAGGAGTCACCATGAGAGGGCAGAACAACATGGGCAGGGTTGTGGCTACTGGACATCAAGTACAGGTTCACTGATCAGGAAGAGGAATTAGATGAGGCCTCCTTCAGACAAATTAAAGAAGCCTCATGTTTCCAGGGCAGTGTCCTCATGGCTGACCATGGGTGACTGAGGAGTCAGTGAGGTGAGGTGCCCTGTGGGACTTTACACTTGCAAACCAGAAAGAGTTGGTCAGGGATGGAACAGTCAGGGATGGGAAAGTGGCGCTGAGGCTCCTGGAAGATGATAACAAGGCAAGGAGCAGGATTTCAGGAGAGCAAGCTTTGGCCTGCTGAGGGACCTGCTTGGGTCCTATGGGACATGACCTTGGTGTCTGCAGTGCTTTTCTCTCACATTTCCTCCATCTTCTCTCCCACCTGCTGTTGTGCAGCGTTTTTTACCCTTTCTCAAATACAATATCCCAGAGGTGCTGCCGGCATCACTGAGTGGCTCAGTTTTGGAAGGAGTGGGTCCATCTTGGAGTAGCTGAAATCAGCTCTGTCTGACATTGGTCAGACTCCTGTTGTCTTCTCAGAGAGGTGACAACTGTAGCACACCCTCACTCACCCCAGTTCCAGGACTTTGCCATGTAAACCCGGTACAGGGTGACAGTGTGTTGGGTGTTACAAACTACTTGATCATGGAGCAGCAGTGGAAAAAATCTTCTGTCAGCAACCTGAAGAGGTCTCCAGTCAATGAGCAGGTTCCTATGGGGAACTGCAATTGTTCTGACATTCACTGGCCATGCAAAGCTACAGGTGCCAACAGTTCAAAGGATCTTGGGCCAACTTCTTACCATGTCTGCTTGGTGGGCAACAAGGGTGGTGCTCACCTGGATCTGGAACTGGGAAACAAGGGAGAGCTGGTGAGGGATGTGAACATCACTGTCCACCTTGGCTGTCGTGACTAGGACAGAGTGGGGTCCCAGGCACCAGAGGGGAGGGAGGAAGGCCAGCAGCAGAGCACAGGCTGGTGGGTTCCAGAGGAGAAGACTTTGACATACTAGGGGGCTGATACAGGTGCTTCCATGGGAAGCATCTCAGAAGAATGAAGGAGCTCAGCAAATCTGACAAGCCTTAGAGAACAGTCTGCTCCAAGGACAAGAACTTTCAATGAAAATTCCCAAGAATAGAAGCATTTATCTCGTGAGGTTGCTTGTTTGAACTGATGGAGGTCAAGGGCACAAAGGCAGCACACAGGAGGTGGAAGCAGGGGGAGCTGCAAAGGAAGAATTTAGAAAGCTTGTTCATGGATGTGGGGATGATGCCAAAGCTCCCCATGACTTGATACCTCAGGGGGACGGTGATGACAGCAAGATGAGCTGTCTTGGCTTCATTTGCAGTAAAAGAATAGTCAGGGTGAATGTGGGCCTGCTGCTGAACTTTGTAAGAGTAGAATCAGACAGGACTGGGGTTCTTCATGGCTTCTTTACCTCCATCTTCACCAGAAAAGTCTCCTGGGACTTTGTTCCTGAAGGCAGGAGTCTGGAGAACACCCAGCAGTGGATGGGGCTTAGGTCAGGGGTGACCTGAGCAAACTCAGACACCATTACAGAACAGGAGATGGGTCACTTGGCCAGCTCCCTGAACACAAGTATCGCTGTGCTGTGGCACCTGAGATTCCCAGGAACACCCACCTCTAGGTCCAAAGTTGTGTGATTCCTCTTGAGGTGTCCTGGCCCATCTCCTCACTCACATGGTGATTTAAGCACCCACTTCTCTGACATATTCAGTCTTTATCAGGAGATTCTTTAGACCAATATTTATTGGAGACTGTTGATATCAGCTGTTCTGGAAATGAGGTTTTTGGGAGGGGGACGGAAATATAAGATATTTGCATTTATTACTATTTGTTATGGAAATGCTCACTGTTTGGCTACAGTTCAGAAATCTCTGAAATCATCCACACCAGACTTTAAGACTTTTGGAGAGTGCTGCACAGAGCCTTGGCTTGTAAGGGCGTTTTGAATGTTAATGAGCCCTCTGCTGCCATGATCCTGAACTGCAGCTACTGAAAGAATGCACAAACCTCTAACGAAGTAAAAGATGGAACCCAGCCCCATGTTCTGAGGGTGTTTGGGAGCCCACGAAGGGCCATCACTGACACAAGCAGTCCCTGTCCCTGGAGGCTGGACAAGGAGAAGCCTGGAGACAATGGTCAGAGGTGGTAAAGGTGATGTGGAGGTGGCTCTGGTGCCATGTCAGCCCTTCATGTTTGTTCGTCATCAGAATGGCCAAGTCCTCACCCCAGGACCAGACAAAGGAGACCCTTTCACTCTTACATTTCTCAGGCTCTGCCTGTGGTCACTGGGAGGGTATTTGTGTTTTGGGGGTGGGTTTGGTGCCAAGTGCTCTTGCTTTAACCACAAGGCTCTGGTTTTCTGAAGACTTGGCAATGCCTATGACGTCCCCCAAACCCATTCAGCTTCTTTCACAAACCTGGCAATGGTCACCAATCACCTGAGCTGTCCAAGTCCCAAACTTGCTCGAATCCTCAATTTGGATCCATGCTCCAGTACTGAAATGCACAAGTTCCTTCTGCTGCTGCCCTAAAATAAAAAGAAAAATCAGTCTATTCCACATTAGCATGGCCAGCCCACGGTCTTTAGGTGTTCTTCTTTAACACACTTACTGCTACACGTAGACCACTCTCTTCCTGCACTCCCATGTGTCTCACAAACCTTTCACTCTTGTCCTCCAGTAATGGGCCAACACTCCAAGATGCTGGTGCTTCCTCCAGGCTCATGGATGATTCCTGAGGTCCATCCAAGTGTGGGCAGTGTAAGAGAGGAGCAGAGCAGGCTCAGCTCCGGGGCCATGACTGAGCACAAACACCCCAGCAGCAGCCATTCCCCATCTCCCAGGCACAGCCAAGCCCACAGCATGCAAATGGCACTGCCATATATCATTAGTCCAAAAAAGCCTGCCTTCTTTCCAAAATCAACAACAATCTTTCTACTATTCCCCTTCGACCCCCAGATATCAGCCGCATTCGACTTGTGGCTCAGACATGGTTGTAAGGATTTGCTGAAGTCATCAGCCATCACCCTTTACTACCCCACATCCCCTGACCCTCTCCCACACCACACATGGCCGGTCACTGCTGCTCAGGGCCTCGCGCTCTACAGAAGAGGCCTTGAGCTTCTTGGCTCTTCCTGGTGCTTGTTATATTCTTCCTCACTCCCTCCAGATCTCACGGTGAGATTTCTTGTTCATGACAGGGCCTTTGTAACCAGCTCTTCTGAAATGGTTGTCCTTCTGTGATCATCTGTGCAGAAGAAGCGATCACAGAAAAGCACCAAATATGTCAAATCTGATGCCGAGTGAAATGCAATAAAACCTTGTTGAGCCAGCTCCGTAGCTCAGCAAGGAGTTTCTCCTGAGAAAGGGATCCAACCTCTGCCACTCTCTGCAGAGGCACATGAACAGTGTCCATGCACCTGGGGACACAAAGAGTGACTTTGGCAAGATCACCCTCTATCTGGACCATTTAGATCTGTACCTGTGGATGGGGTATCAAGCCTTATAGTACAGCAAAGACTGGAGTTCTGAGCTCTCTTCAACTCCCTGTGTGACAGTCTGTAAAATTAATTAACCCAGTGAAAAAGTTGGTTTTGATTCTCTTCACAGCCTGAAGCACCACATGGCTCAGGAGACAATCCAGGATACCCAACCAGCACTCACATGCTCTGCACTTAAAGTTCAGGTGTTCCTGGGAATCTCAGCAGACACGTCACGCTGATATCTGGGTTCAAGGAGCTGGTCAAGAGCCTCGTCTGCATTTCTGTAACGGTGGCTTTGCTGCCTGGCTGATGTGCAGACTCTGTACATGGATGCTGACACCTCTTGAACAACCTGCTCTGAAAGGATGAACAAGGTGGTGTTTTCTTTCTGGAAGGGTATTAGGACAGCAAACAAGAGGAAGCTGGATTGGAGGAAATGAAAAAGGAGACAAACGTTGTGATCAGGGTTGTTTATGGTTACTTGTAAAGCAGCCTTGCGCCTCATGCGAATTATTTCTGTGATCAGAGGGAACCTGAGAGCTTTCTCCAAATCAGAAACATGAAGGGGAAGGAAGGAAGGAAGGACAGTGTCATTCAGTCTCTAAGGCACCTCAAGAGGTGTCTTGACCAACCTCCTCCTAAAAGCAGGGTCAGACCAGATTAGTGAGGGGTCTATACAAACACATAGTGGTAACTTTCTGATGTAGAGTGGATGCACACTGCTGGGAAACAGCTTCCAGTGCTTGACTGTCCTCAGGAATGGAAAGTTTTTCCCTTTATCTACTGTCCTTCTAAGCCAAACCATCCAGATAGCCTTTTACCCATCTACTTGCACACTGACACAGACCATAATATCCTACCCTGGACACAAGCACATTGTGGGGGATGATGCTGAATGCCTTGCTGACTTCCAGGCAATAGACCACCCCTGCTCTGCCCACATGCAAACTCTGTCCTTTCCTCACAGAAAGCAAAGAGGATGGACAGGCAGAACCTGCCCTGGGTAAACCCCATCACCTTCTCTTCCAGACATCCAGAAATGGGGTCCCAGTGGACATGTTCTGGGGCACAGCCCTTAGTTCCCCTGCTCACCCATTGGCCATTTTGAAAAGTGCACACACTGTGTGAGAGCTGCCAGTGGTCAGGGACTCCCCCCAGTCTCCATGAGCTTTCCAAGATGGTGGAGAGTGGCCTCCCTGTGACATCGTCCTGCTGTCTCAGCTCCTGGGATGCTGCCCCTGCTGTCCCATAGACTGGAAAGGATTGTGTTAGTTCCAGTGACCCCTGACTTGATCCCCATCCTCAGCTGATTGTTCTCCAGATTCCTGTCTCCAGTCACACAGTCCTGGGACACATGCGGGTGAAGATGGAGGACAAGAAGACACAGGGATTCTCACCTCTTTCCCTTATTAAATTCATCAATGGCCACGCAGTGTCTTTGTTTCTCCTTTAACTGTTCCTGCAGTAGTAACAGCTCATTATGGGCCCTTGAAGTGCCTTAGAGGTCCAGACTGAGTTCTGATCTGGGCTGTTCTGTGCTTGGAGGCTGCTGTCCTTGCAGACCAGATGAACTCACTTCTGCCACCCTGCCTGGCAGTTCATTCCATCTGTGTCACAGCTCTGTCTGCAGCACTGGCAGCTCCAGCTCCCCCAGGCAGGTCCCTGGCTGAGGCCATTGCCTCACATCTGGGCTGGACCACCCCAGCTGTGGCACCAGCCCAGCTCTGACCTGCCACAGGAAACCTGGTACCAAGTGTCCAAGAGCCCATGTGTGCAAAGGCTTTGCTTCAGAGCACAGACATGACATGGCCAAAGACTGATGAATGTCCCTTTGCACCTAAGAGTATAAAAGCAGAACAAAATGCCTAAGTTCATTCAACTGAAGATATTTCTCCCCCAGTTTGCAGAAATTAGATAATTTGCTGTAGCATTCCTCGTGTCCTATGTAAGGATGGGACAAGAAAATATGATTCTCATAGTGATTTATTTTTTTAAAACTAAATCTACAGTACTGGAAAGAAGTGTCTCTGAAGAGGAGAGAGAATCAACATCACTGATTACTTCAACTTTGAAGTTGTGCCCCTGGAGCCCCAGAGGCATGTGGAGGGAGCCCAGAGGGGACAGAGAAAGGGACATGAGGGGCTGCTCCTGTGCTGCTGAGCTGGGCTGGGCTCCTGGGACACAGGGAGCTCCTGGCAAGCGGCAGCGCTGCAGAGAGACAGCTCTGCTCAGGAGCAGCTCCTCTGCACACGCAGCAGGGTTGAGGGCTCTGCCTGCAGCACTGAGGGCACAGGAGTCAGGCACAGAGAGGGGAAAGGCAATGTAGGTGGCTGCTTGCTGAGGGCTCATTGAGAGACAAATCTTCACAGTCCTTACACGGTAAGTCTCTGGCTGTTGGACAATACTACTACATTTCCTGGAGAGAGACCCTAAAGATGATACATCCCACAATTTACAGGATCTGTCAGGTCTCTCTCACAGTATCTCTGCTGTAGAGAAGAACACACTCCAGAGCAGCGCTTCCCTGTGGCATCATCAATGGGAAAGGGCATCATGGCACCTTCTGCTGAGGGTGACTGCAGGGGGAGCTCCCAGGGGTGCCCAGGGCTGTCCTGCAGAGCAGGGTCCCTGCACCCCAGGGCTGTGCCGGAGCAGGGACTCTGCCACCTGCCAGGGTCAGCGCTCAGCCTGCCTGGGGAGATCCCAACAATACTGAGGGGAGAAGATGTCATATGAAGGAGCAAACGCTATAGGGCAGGAAATGTGTTTCTGCTGTGGAGAGGGTGCTCTGTGGGTCAGGGCTGCTCACAGCTCCAGATCACCCCAAGATTTTTCAAAGGGGATGCCTCAAGGACAAGATCAGTGCAAGGATTACCAGACAGAAAAGGAGCTTTCCTGAGTCTCTCTTTTCAGTTTCCTATCCCAAGGGGTGAGGGTGCAGGAAAGGATAAAGTAAAAATGAGCTCTCATGCTTAGACAAGTCACTGAGACTCCTAAACTGCAACTGTGAGTGATCAGCACATCTGCCAGAAGGCTCATAACATCCCTTCACCACCCCTCTGCCTATGCACAGCACCTGCATCACCTTTGCTGGACCCCTCAGCCTAGTCTGACCTGTCCTGTTTTCCAGCCTGCAAACAGGAAGATGCCCCCAGGCAGTGCCCTGTGAACAGGCAGGATCTGTAGGGCCGGGGGAGGGCACAGAGGGTGGGATGGGGTCTGTGAGCACTGACAGGGAAGAGACATGGACAGGGAAACACCTCCCAGGGGGAGAATCTCCAGGCAGCAGGGAAATGATCAGAAATGAGAGGAAACTGAACCCGGAATTGTTATGGGAGGGAGAACAGAGAAAAGTCCCTGTGATCCCCTGCAGTGCAGATCCCTCCTGTGAGCACCCCCCTGGCCTCCTGTCCCACCCAGCAAAGCCTCTGCCCTCAGGGCCGGGGGCTCCAAGGCATGAAGCAGCTCCTGTGCAGCCAGAGCTCCAGTTCCTCTGCAGAGCACAGGGGCTGAGAGCAGCTGCCCGGCAATGTTGGTGTCTGGGAGGTGGCTGCACAGCTGGGGAAGGGTGGCGCTGTCTGAGTGCCCGGCTGCCTCTGCCCTGGCCGCTCTCACACCCACCCTCACCGCATTGTCCTTCTTGCTCCCCTGCTCTGGGTCACTGCTGTTGGGATCTTGTTCTTGCTCTCAGGCTCTCTGGGGATGGCAGTTTCAGCTGCAGAGTCACAGCCTGATCTTGTGGGTCCTTTCCTGCAGCTGTGTCCATGGGAACACGTCTCCCAGCTTTGCTCTGACCTGTGGGGTGTGGGCAATGCAGTCTGTGGGGCTGGGGAATGAGCTGAGTCTCCCTGAATCAAGTGCCATCATTAAGACACTTGGATATCTCCTGAGGGTTTCCTTCCAAGCTCTGTTTGTGAGCACTGCCATGTTTGCCTATCTGAAGACCCCTCCATCTCTTCCCCATCCCTGGATCTGGTGGTTTCTGTTTTGTACTCACTGGTGCCTCCAGCAGTGAACCCCCTCATCTACAGCATGAGGAACAAGGAACTCAAGGAGTCTATAAGGAAACTGTTGATTGTTTGCTTTTCAAAAGCAGTAACGAACTGACCTCCTTCTTCTGCATGTCACTTGCAATAATGTATTACTTGTTCAACCTGGGTTCTGTAGGTGGTTGTTTGTTTGGTTGGTTTTGTTTGTTTCTTTGTTTGTTTGTTATCTTTGGTGTTTGCTTTTCTTGGTTGTATTAATGCTATCCACAAGAAAAATTATTTGTCTTCTTATGGTTGTGTCCATGTCTACCTGTCTAGTGTGTCCCGTTGTCTTTATGTAAATAAGGACCCGTACTCTCTATGTGTATGAAATGAAATAAAGGACCCCACACTGACTTATTTGCCCAGAATCCTCTCTCTGAGTTCTCTGGAGCTGCATAAGCCATGTCTGTGTGCTGAGGGGGAGTGAGTAGGAGCCACCCTGAGCTGGGTCTTCCTCCCATCCTGACCAACATGAATCTGCAGACTCACCCCACGACTCTGGGCACCACAGCCCACTTGCTCTGCAGTGCAGCACTGTCATGTTGGGGCTGTATGGAGCATGGAATGAGGGTGCAGGAACAAACAGAAAAGTCAACATAGCTCAGCTCTCTTGGGAAAGGGCTCTGTGGGGAGATGGGATTTTCAAGGAGAAGCGTGTGGCACGGAATGTGTGCAGAAAAGAGGTGGAAAGAGAAACCCTTTGCTGCAGGTGGCAGCTTGGGGCAGGTGGCCCTGGCACTGTGGCAGCAGGGCCTTCCTGAGGATCCCCTAGGCCAAATGTCTCATGCTGTCCTGGGGAGCAAGTCTGGACCTGGGTTTGCAAGCTGCCTGGGCTGGAGATCTGCTCAGCATGCTGACTGGATGAACATTCTCGGTGTCCTTCATTCTCACTGGTCCCCACTGCTGTGGGACCAGTTCCAGCATGGCTGCTCTGCTGGGCTCAACCGGCAAGAGGGCGGGGGGGCACGATTCAGGAAGGGGTGGGAGGGGTGAACTGGGAAATGCCCCAGAGAAGAAAACACCAGTGAACAGCTGAAGTGTGTGAGTGTGCAGGGCTGGCACACAGCAGTGTCCTCTCCCGGCCAGGCCTCCTGGGAGAGCCCTGAAGGACCAGCAGAGCATGGTCTGGTGTGTGCCCATGTTCATGGGACAAACTGGGGAAGTTGCCCCAGGACAGTCATCACAGACCAGCCCCTCAAAACCTCCATTTCCTTCACTGGCTCTTCTCCCCAGCTGAGAGAGGTTGTTCACCTCTCAACACAAGGACACTGAATGACTAGGTCAGAAGCCAATGTTTCCATTGTACAAATGAGATATGAGTGGCTGGGAAGTGGCTGGAGGAAAGGGATCTGCGGGTGCTGACTGACAGTTGCTGAACATAAGCCAGAATGTTCCCAGGTGGCCAAAAAGGTCACCTGCATCCTGGCTTGTAAAAAGAATAGGGTGGCCAGTAGGACTACAGAAGTGATTGTGCCTCAGTGATTGTGTTCTGAGTGCTGGTGAGGCTGCAGCTTGAATCCTGTGTTCAGTCTTGGGCCCCTCATCATAAGAAGGACATCAAGGCACTAGAGAGAATGCGGAGGAGGTGACGAAGCTGCTGAGGGGCTGGAGCACAAGTGTGATGAGGAGCAGTTGAGGGAGCTGGGGCTGTTCAGCCTGGAGAACAGGAGGCTGAGGGGAGACCTTCTCACTCTCTGCAACTGCCTGAAAGGAGGTTGGAGCATGGAGGGTGTTGGTCTCTTCTCCCAAGTAGCAAGTGACCGGACAAGAGGAAATGGCTGCAATTTGCACCAGGGGAGGTTTAGCTTGGACACTAGGAAAAAATTCTTCCCGGGCAGGGTTGTCGGGTGGTAGAACAGACTGCCCAGGGCAGTGAGGAGTCACCCACCCTAGAGGGCTGTAAAAGACATTCAAACGAGGTTCTTAGGGACATGGTTTAGTGTGAGAGCTGGGTTATGGTTGGACTCAATGATCCCAAGGGTCTCTTCCAATCGAAGTATTCCAAGATTCCATGATTCTACCTCACGTGAGAGTCCACAAAGCCAACTCAGTTGTGGACGCTGACAGAACCCTGACATTTCTGTGTGTGACTCTGGGAACAAACCCCACTGACCCAGTGAGATTCATCTCAATTAACCTGGACAAGCTCATTGCAAGTGCTCCTGTCTGTTACGTCACCCTGGCCTGTGATTCTGGATTGCGCTTTCAAAATGACAGTGCAACTGAGGAGGACCTGGCATCTGTCAAACCCATCTTCAAGAAAGGCAGGAAGGAGAATTGGAAGAATCACAGGCTGCTCAGCCTGCCTCTGTCCCTGGGAAGGTGATGGGACAAGTCCTCCTGCAGCCATCTGCAGGCACTTGAAGGACAAGAAAGGGACTTGTGTACCAAAATGGGCAGGGGAAAGAAAGACATGTTATGTGTATGAAATTGTGCCAGGCCTTGGACATGGTCCCCCTTGGTGTCCTTAGAGCTGGACTGATGCTGTCTGGACTGAAGAACTGGATGCTTGGTGGGAAGTTCACTGAAATATCAAGCCCAAATATAATCTGTGATGCAGTGTCCTCTGCGCAGTTACTTGTGTCATCCCTCAGTGACCAGCATTTGGGTCAAAACTGCTGAAAGACATTATTCTCCTTTCTGTGATGTGATGGAGATAATACAATACTGAGTGGAGACCTTGAGCAACCTCACTTGGTCACCATGCTTTGAGAAAGAGAGTGAAACAAGAAGCTGTTCAGGGATCTCTTCAAATCTGACCTACTCTATGATTCAATGAATCTTTCCCCTGGACAAATTTTTGAAGATGAAAAAAAAAAAGCAGAGGAGGAGATGGTATAAACATAAAAACAGCAGTTACTGAAGAGAATGTTTCTCCACTCAAATAGTTAGAAGGAAATATATTTGTTTAATCGGGTCAGGTCCTGTGTTATGCCTGGGTTATGAGGAGGGTGATGGGTGGGTATGGTATCATGAGGTCACTTGTGTCTCAGGAACTCATAACTGAGTTGGAAGGGTACGGCTGTGAAGGGGACAGTAGGGTCAGTTCTGTGTCTGGAAGGGACAGGCCAGCAGCAGGGACATGGCTGGGAAAGAACCTCTGTCAACATGCCCACAGGTCCTATCCAGGAAGAGGGCTTGGAGCTGGGTTCTCAAGGCTGACAAGGCTGGAAGGCACTCAAAGAACCCAGGTCTCTGTCCCCTTGGCCATGGCAGTTGTCTCTGCCACTGAGGCCCAGGAGAAGCCATGTTGTCCTCATGGCACTGGGGCCTCTCTGCCTCCTTGCAGTCCCATGGGGAAGCTGGAAGTTGTTGTACCAGTGTTGTCCTTCCCTCAGCCTTGCACTCCCAGGGTCGCAGGAAGAGCCCTGAGCCGTGTGTGCTTACATCTCATCTGTACAATGAAAACACGGACTTTTGACCTAGTATTTCATAGAATCATAGAATGTCTTCAGTAGAAAGGGACCCCAGGATCATAGAGTCCAACTCCTGTCCCGGCGCAGGACAACGACGACAGTTCACACCGTGTGTGTGAGGAGATTGTCCACTCTCTTCTTCGCCGTGGCACTCCATCGACTCCTTGCACCCCCATGGAGTGTCACACCATTGCCCTGCACTGGGCATCGCACTCCCCACATCCCCAGGAAGAGTCCTGAGACACATGTGAGGGACAGGATCTCCCTTCTTAGGGGCAGGGGCTCAAGGCTTGGCCATTGTCCTTCATCAAACAAATCAAGGGGTTTCTCAGCATCAGAGCTGCTTCACTTTGCTTTTGCCTGATGCAATCACTGCCTCCAATTATCTGCTCTAACAAGTCCCTGGGGAGGCTTTGTCAGTAACAGCCCTCAGTGGGGCCCATTAATGCTTGAAGATACTTTGGAGTTTGCTTCTGACTTGGACTTCTTGAGCAGATTCTTCAGTCTGTGCTTGGTATCTGTGGTTTATGGACTCAGCACCAAATACGCCATGGGGCTCATTAAAACACAGACAGCCCTAACGAGCGATGTTTCTTTCTGTAATATTCCTCATATCCAAAAGACTTGTAGAACTAATTGGAATGGTTTCAGTGGGACACTTAATGATGAAGATTGCAAATAAGATTTCATAAAGGAGGGTGTTTTCTCTCAAGGGTATTTTCTGTCATTTTTCAGTGTATAGAAGAAGTGACAGCAGCATTCTACACTGGACATTGATCCCGAGGGTCTCCTGTAGACATCTGCACAGGCAGGAGAACAGTCCCTTGAGGCTGGACACTGTATGGACAACCTCGCTCCTCACCCCCCACCCCCAGTCTGCAGGTTCCCTCTTTGGCCACCAGAGACTTGCACCACTTTTCCTCACATCAGACTTCTCCACTGAGCTCTGCAGGAGATGCTGCAGCTCCTGTGCACCAGCTCCACCTGCTCTCCTGTGTAAATAATGCACAGTTTAATAAACAGTAAAACACTTTCCTCAGATGTGTGTGCAAGCTGGATCTGATGAGGTCCACCATCCACAAGGGACACCCACACAAGAACTATTTTTAGACAGAGAGATAGGAAAGGATAGATAGAAACACAATTAACGTGCTGTGTACCATGTTAATTAGACCTCTGAAGACTGGGGTAAGTTTGTAACTGCCTGAGGCTCAAAGCAGAAACCACACAGTGGAGAGGCAACTGAATGACCAAAGAGCAAGTGGAGGAGGAAACCTGAGAGCACTGGGAAGGGCGAACATCCAGACAGACTGTTGGAAAGTTGTCCTTTGACATGGACATTTAGTCAGGAGAGGTCGAAACTCCTAAATGACAAAGGAGATGAAATAATAGCGTGTTGGTAATAGAAGTACAGGGGAAGACCAATATTTCTTCTCCTGCCTTTAGTACACGGCCTGTTGATTCACTTTTTGTCCTTTTATTTTTTTAGTTAATATGTTAAACAAACCACCACCAAGCCCACACAAACAAACAAAAAACACCCTCAAAAACAAACAAACAAACAAACAAAAAACACAACAAAAATATAAACACGTCCACGTTTCCAACAGACATCAGTCATTAGTTGTCTCACCATAAACAGCCAGTGCCATTTTAGGGGACCCATTTTATCCGAGGTGCTGGCCTGGGATTGGCATCTATCACAGAGGACCTGGGGGAGACCAGAGCACCTTGCAATGCAGATGGAAGTTAGGCAGGGGTTCCCAGGGCATCTACACTGGCACCAGGTGTTTGTGTCCCTGGAGCTGAAGACATTTGTGTCCTAAATCCATGCCCAGTTCTGCAAAACTCTTATTTTTTCAAAGAAATAAATCCCCCAAAATACTTAAAAAGAAAATAAATAAATGTTTAATATGTAAGAATGTAATATGTGCCATATGAAAAATCAATATGTAAAAAGCTATCCATGTACCTGAGGACATGTGTGTCTTATATCCATTTCTAGTTGTGGAAAACACTTTCCTTTTTGAAGAAAATAACCCCCCAAAGACCTAAAAAAAAGGAAAAGTACATTGAAACCTTCCTTGACTTTGAAACTTTGTCTTCAGTTCATATTTTAACTTTCATTGACATTAACTGACATCGGATGGGCCTGCAGGCATGAAGCCAAGATCATTTTGTGTCTTGCATAGAGCCCCATGCCCTCTAAACCTTCCCTGCCCAGGACTCCTCACACTTGGCTTAGAGCGAGTCACACTGAGGTGTTGGCTGGGTTTAGATGTTGGTTTAGATGGTCACCTACAGCACAGGTGCGTTCATGTTCCTTAGTCATCTCCTTTGCTCCCATTAGAAACAGAGCCCAGCATCACAATGGGATCATAAGAGAACTGAGGTTGAAGGGACCTCAGGAGTCTGCAGTCCAACCTGTCAGAAACTGGGTCAGAACAAGGTGTTCAAGCCTTCATTCAATCAGAGATTGAAAACCCGCAAGGACAGAGGCTGCTCAGCCTCTCTGGGTGACCTGCAACAGCACTTGGCTGAGCTCCCAGGGCAGGGGTGTCAAATTCATTTTCACCGGGGGTCACATCAGCTTCACAATTGCCTTAAAGGGCCGAATGTATAAATGTAGGAGTAGTTAAATTTATACAGTCCTTTAAAATTATGTTCTGCCATTTGAGGGTAACCATGAGGCTGATGTGATCCCTGGTGAAAATGAAGTTGACACTCACCTCCTAGGGAAAAAGCTTTTCCTTATGTCCTGGCTGAACCTCTCCTCTTTCACCTGCCACCCATTCTCTTTTGTTCTTCTGCCACACACCATGGTGAAGAGCCTGGCTGTGTGTTCTCCATGATCTCCTTATTGGTACTGACAGGCTGTGATGAGGTCCCTGTCAGCCTTCCCTTCTCTGGGCTGGACGAGCCCAGCTCCATCAGCCTCTCCCCACAGGCCAAGTGCTCCAGTTTCTGGCTGTCCTGAGGCCCTTTGCTCAACCCACTCCAGCTTGCCAATATCTTTCCTGAACTGGGATCTGAGATCTGGATGGAGTATTCCAGAGAATCCCTTCCCTCCACCTCCTGGCCGTGCTCCTGGTGGCACAGCCCTGGGTGCTCCTGACCTCCCTTGCACCAGGGCACACGCTGCCTCCTGTCCAGCTCCCTGCCCACACAGACCTTTCCCACAGAGCTGCTCCCAACCAGACATCCCCAGCCTGTGCCATTGCCAGGTGAGTCCCCTGCAGGGGCAGACACTGGTGTTTGTCCTGCTGGGGTTTCCTGAGGGTCCTCCAAAGACTTGCTCTCCTCCTTGAACCCCTTCATTGAGCATAGAGGCCTGGGAGATGGTTTCAGTAAAGACCCAGGTGCAGAAGTCATTGAGTCCCTCAGTGTCAGTGTCTGCTGTTACTAAATTTCCCTCTTCACTCAGCAGCAGCTCTGTGTTCCCTTTCTTCAGCCGTGGTCTCTAACACAGCTGTTGAAGCTCTTAGTTTGCTCTTGACTTTTCTTGCAGTCGCCAACTCCAGGTGAGCTTTGCCCTTCCCGAAGCCATCCCTGCACAGTAAAGCCAATGTACACGTGCTCCTTGTCTGTACCTGTCCTTGCTGTCACCCCTGGCAGCTGCTTTGTGGCCCCTGTCTGCACCTTGTGCTGTGACAGCCCAGCCCTGCTGCCCCACACGTGGTCCCACAGCCCCATGGTGCATTTTCAGCACAGGACAGGGTGCATTCGGGGTGGGGAACGGTCTCCTGACTTGATAGCCAGAGCAGTCCTTGCTGCTTTGTCACACCATGGCCTTCCTGTTGGGCAGCCTCTCCAAGCTCCTGGAGAGGTCGTGTCACCTGTGGGGTCACAGACAGCCCTGCTCCAGGGTCTGCCAGGGTCTGGGCCAGGAGAGAGTCTGGGCAGGGCTGTCCATTCCCTGAGACAGGCCCTGAGCCCAGCAGGAGGATGGACATGGCCTCACAGGGAACCTTACCCGTAAACCTGGGGTGCGCGGCCAGTGCTGGAAATGGCCCATGAGAGATGGCCAGTGACTGGGGGGTGATGAAGGCCCTGGGCCACCTTCCTGGTCTGTCCATGTCACCAAGGGCATAGAGCAGTCTCCTCTCTCCTGCACCTGCATGTCTTTGATCCCTTCCAGAAGCCCTGGCTCTGCACCACAACCCCTGGTGTGAGTCTTCACCCTGCATGGTCATGCAGCACGAGATACACGCTGATGTTTTTCTCTCTCAGGTCCTTTCCAGAACAGTCCAGTTCTCTTGAGGTTCTGCCACCTCCCCTGCCCTCTCTCCACCACCAACACCCTCTCCCCAGCAAAGCCCAGTCGGGGCTGGTCCCACAGCAGTGCCCATTGCGGGTGCTCTGGGCAGACACCCCACAGCCTTTGCCCCTCTGAAGGGCACAGCAGCTTCTGGGGGTCAGAAAGCGGTCAGCCCCAGAGGTGAGTGAACATACACGGCAAAAAGAAAAGGAGGCACCTGTGTCCTTCGTTCTCCTCTCCAGCAGATCCTGAGAGGTTTGCAACCCCTCCATCCCATCCCCTTTCCCCAGGCCAGCACAAAAGCCCTGGCCTTTGAGGTCTTCCTTGGACAGTGTCCCATGCCCAGAGGAAGCAAATGTCCAAAAGCAGCTTCATCAGCCAGTTCCTCCTCCTGGCATTCGCAGACACACGGGAGCTGCAACTCTTGCACTTCTGGCTCTTCCTGGGCATCTACCTGGCTGCCCTCCTGGGCAACGGCCTCATCATCACCACCATAGCCTGGGACCAGCACCTCCACACCCCCATGTACTTCTTCCTGCTCAACCTCTCCCTCCTCGACCTGGGCTCCATCTCCACCACTGTCCCCAAGTCCATGGCCAACTCTCTGTGGGATACCAGGGTCATTTCCTATGCAGGATGTGCTGCCCAACTCTTCCTGTTTTTCTTTTTAGCTTCAGCAGAATTTTATCTTCTCACCATCATGTCCTACGACCACTACATTGCCATCTGCAAACCCCTGCACTACGGGACCCTCCTGGGCAGCAGAGCTTGTGTCCACATGGCAGCAGCTGCCTGGGCCACTGGGTTTCTCCATGCTCTGCTGCACACGACCAATACATTTTCACTGCCACTGTGCAAGGGCAATGTCCTGGGCCAGTTCTTCTGTGAAATCCCCCAGATCCTCAAGCTCTCCTGCTCACACTCCTACCTCAGGGAACTTGGGCTTCTTGTGGTCAGTGTCTGGTTAGGATTTGGGTGTTTTGTGTTCATTGTGGTGTCCTATGTGCAGATCTTCAGGGCCGTGCTGAGGATCCCCTCTGAGCAGGGACGGCACAAAGCCTTTTCCACTTGCCTCCCTCACCTGGCCGTGGTCTCCCTGTTTGCCAACACTGCCATGTTTGTCTATCTGACGCCCCCCTCCATTTTTTCACCAAGCCTGGACCTGGTGGTGTCTGTTCTGTACTCACTGGTGCCTCTAGCAGTGAACCCCCTCATCTATGGCATGAGGAACCAGGAGCTGAAAGTGGCACTGAAGAAAGTGATTCAATCACTTTTCTGTCAGCAACAATTAGTTACCCAAGTCTCTTCAGAAGTTATTTCCAATTCATCTCAGGATCCTCCTTTGGACTGTGCATTTTATCTGTGATAACCATGTTTATCAAAGAATTTCTTCATCCACAAAACTTCTCCAGAGGCATGAAGCCAGCCTCTCGGAACCAGAGACCTGTTTACCTGTTTCTGGGACCATGACTTCCTGTGTTGGATCTCTGTAACACAGGGTGTTTCAAAAAGATGGATCCATTTTGAAATCACTGTATCTCTGAAATTTGCTCCATCTTTTCGAAACAACCCGTAAAAGGGGATTTCCTCACTTTCTGTATTTGGAGCTTGGGCTCCTCTTCCAAAGCTGTGGTCAGCCTGAATAAATTTCCCCCCCACCAAGGCCATGCTGCTGTACTTGGGTTTTTCATGCGCTCAGGGGAGGACATGGGGCAAGATGTTACGTCATGGTGCTGGTTTGAGTGTCCATCTGTGGGTGCCCAGTGTTCCTGGAGATGGTGAAGGACCTTCAGTGATCTGCCTTGAACTATCTCACCGTGGTTTTCAGGCACCACAGCCTGCTCCTAGTGCTCTGTGCTTCAACGGGGGAATAAATGACCCACAGAAACCTATTTCTGCATTCCCCAGCTCAGGGCAGGCTGCTCTGTCACTGCGGTAGCAGAAGCAGTCTTGTGCTGGTGAGAGGGGCTGGCACAAGAGGGCTGCCAGCAACGGGTGTGAAGGATCTCTTGAAAACAAGAGCAGAGGACACAGGGGGACAGTCCTGTGTTCCTGCCATGGCTGATCCCAGCCCTTGGACTGATAGGGAGGTTGATCCTCCTCTCTGTCTCAATCCATCTATCTATCTGATTGCCCTACCATGCATACATGCATGCATGCATCCATCCATCCACCCATTCATCCATCCATACTGGTACTCCATATGGGTGAGCTGCCCCATGATGTTTCTCATCCCAGTGAGATCATATAATCATTTAAGTTGGAAGAAACCCTCAAGATCATCGTGTCCAGCCATTAACCTAACTCTGGCTATAAACCATGTCCCTAAGAACCTCATCTATATGTCTTTTAAACACCTTCAGGGATGGTGACTCAACCACTTCCTTGGGTAGCCTGTTCCACTGCCTGACAACCTCTTCTGTGAAGAAATTTTTCCTATTATGCAAACTGAACCTTCCTGGGTGCAACTTGTGGCCCCTTTCTTCTTGTCCTATCACTTGCTGTTTGAGAGAAGAGACCAACACCCTCCATGCTACAACCTCCTTTCAGGCACTTGTAGACAGTGATAAGGTCTCCCTTCAACCTCCTGTTCTCCAGGCTACAGAGTCCCAGTTCCCTCAACTGCTCCCCATCTGACTTGTTCTCCAGACCCCTCACCAACTTCACTGCCCTTCTCTGAACTCACTCCAGCACCTCAAGGTCTTTCTTGTAGTGAGGAGCCCAAAACTACACACAGGATTTGAGGTGCAGCCTCACCAGTTCCGAGAACAGGGGGATGATCACTTGCCTGGTCCTGCTGGCCACACTATTCCTGTTGCACACCAGGATGCTGCTGGCCTTCTTGGCCACCTGGGCACATGCTGGCTCATGTTCAGATGGGTGCTGATCAACACCCCGAGGTCCTTTTCCATTGTCAGATTCCAGTCGCTCTTCCTTAAGCCTGTAGTGTTGAATGGGGTTGTTGTGACCCAACTGCAGAACCCGGCACTTGGCATGAAACTGAACAAGTCCAAGTGCTGGGTTTTCACCTGGGATAGAGTAACACTGAGTGCAAGTGTAGATTAGGAGAGAGCGGCTGGAGAGCAGCCCTGCAGCAAGGGATCTGGAGTGATGGTTGGCCACACGGTCAACAGGAGGCAACACTGTTCCCCAGCAGCCAAGACAGTAACCCCCATCCTGGGGTGCATCAAACACAGCATGGCCATGTGGTCAAAAGACATGACTATGCTGCTGTATTCAACATTGGTATGGCCTCACCTTGAGGTCTGTGTGCAGTTCTGGGCCCCATATACTATTACAACAAGGATGTGAAGGCCCTTGGATATGTCCAGAGCAGAGTAACAAAATTGGTGAAAGGGCTGGAAAGATTGTCCTCTGAGGAGCAGCTGAGGACTCTGGGCTTCTCTTGTTTGGGGAAAAGGAGGCTCATTGCTCTCTACAGCTTCCTGAGGAGGGGACATGGACAGGGAGGTGCTGAGATCTTCTCCCTGGTGTCCAGTGATAGGACACGTGGGAATGGTTCAAAGCTTGGTCAGGGAAGGTTTAGACTAGATATTAGGAACCATCTCTTTATCAAGGTTGGTCAAAAACCGGAACAGGCTTCCTAGAGAGGTGGTCAATACCCCAAGCCTGTCAGTGATTAAGAGACACTTGGACAATGCCCTTGGTACATGATTTATCTTTTGGTCAGCCCTGAATGGGTCAGGTATTTGAACTAGATGATCATTGTAGGCCTCTTCCCACTGAACTAGTCTAGTCTAGTCTAGTCTAGTCTGTTTTACACATATACCTGTAACAGGGTGGATCCTGGGCCCAAACAGTCTGCTCAGCAGCCTCCTCAGGATATCGGCCTTGCCAGTTGCAGACACCAGGACACATGAGCCCCCAGGGCTGCAGCCCCATTCCAGATACTGGTACAGACCTCCCCAGTCACACACATGTGCACACACACTCTTATGTCTGGTCACTCTGGTCTCTCAGTTGCTGGCACCAATGACATACAGGCTGTCTGACCCCCTGCTCCTGTTCTGCTCACTACACTCACACATTCATGCAGAGGAGAGATTTGCTCACATAGCATAGATTTAGAAATTAAGTTTAATGAGAAGACAGGACAGACTGCACTGGTTGGGGTCCTTCCCCAAACTTCCCATGATAAGTCCTGTGTAATCCAGAAACGTTCTTCCCCTGCACCCAAATGTGTCCTGCACCCCTAGGCAAAATCCTGTTAGTCTAAATGGTGATCCAGAGAGCTGCTCTCAGTCATTCCTCTCAATGGGCTTCAAACCTGGACAATGAGGCTGATGGCACTCCCAGGGCAGCCTTGGAACAAGATGTTAATTCCTCAGAGCCTGTAATTTGGGTTCCCACTTGCCAATGAGCCTCTGTGCTATTCTTGGTTTTGGAGGTGGGCTTGTGATGAGTTGGTGGCTCATGTGATGGTGCTGGGAGCAGTCGGGGCAGGGTATTAACTGACTTACTTCTCCTGCCTTTGTTAGTGCCTTCTTTGTGTGTGCAGAGGAGCTTCTTATCACTTAACAACATCCAACGAGAACATAAATCTCCTGAGTCATCTGTGTCTGGAGGTTGCATACATATGCATTGGTATTATCTAGCATATGATAGCAGATCACTGGAAATGCTGTCCAGAAATGCCTCATGATTAGGGGAAAATCTGTGTTGTTGTACGGGCAATGGCTTCATTCAGGGCCAGTATCACAGTCTTGTTTCTGAGACCATAGATGAATGGATTTAAGAATGGGTACAGAACAGTGTTCAGCAACGCTACAATGCTGTTAGTCTCCAAGGAAACATATTCTGAAGGACATGCATAGAGAACAATACAGCTCCCATATGCAATGGCCAAAGTGGTGAGATGGGAAGAACACGTGGTAAAAGCTTTTTTCCTCCCAGAGGCTGCTGGAAGATGTACAATGCAGAAAAGGATGCACATGTAAAATGCCAGAGTTAAACATAAGGAACCGAGAACGACAAATGATAAGAAAACAGAGTCTATTTTCCAGAGCAAGCTGGTGTCAGAGCAGGACAGTTTGAATAAGGTGGAGTTGTCACAGAAAAAGTGATGGATCTCATTTGAGCCACAGAAAGTCAGCTGGGAGAGGATGACCAGGCGGTAACTCAAGAGTGTGAAGCCTGTGACCCAAGCAGCAACAACCAGGTGGATGCAGAGCTGAGGCTTCATGATGGCAGCATAACGCAAAGGTTGGCAGATGGCAACATAGCGGTCAAAGGACATGACAACTAGTAGAACAAACTCTGTACAGCCCAGGGAAAAATAGAAATAGGATTGGGCAAAGCAGCTGCTTAGTGAGATTGTTCTCTTACCAGAACCCAGGATCACAACCAATTTTATGCTTGTGGAGGATGTAAACCAGATTTCTAGGAAGGCCAGATTGGCAATGAAAAAGTACATGGGGGTTTGTAGGCGGTGATCTGCATATACGAGGAAAGTTATGGTAGTGTTCCCCATCACTGTTGTCAGGTATATGAGCAGAAAGAACAGAGAGAGTAAGAGCTGTAGTCTTTGATCAAGCCCTGAGAAACCCTCTAGGACAAACTCAGTAACTGCAGTTCCATTTTCTGGTCCCATGTTGAATTTCAGTTCATGATGCTGAGACAGGAACATGGCAAAAAACAAGTGTGATAATTCCACAGTCTGGGTGAAAGGCTTTACAAAACCTTCTCTGCTTCTTTCGTTCCTTGCAGTCTTCCTATAGTACACAAATAAAGTATTTCAAGCATTTCTCATACCCTGATTTTTCTCTATCAAGTTTAAACTGGAGTTCTCAGACAATTTGTCGTCTTCTTTCAACCTTTTTCAAACACTCATAAAGAATTCTTCCTTCAACACAGGGGATTTTAAAGTCTGTTAGCTATTTTATGCCATTCCTGCCAAATTCCAAATTCATGCACACTGGTTCCAAACATCTATCACACCTCTGTGGCTAAGTCATCCCTTTTATTGCACAAATGCTAAACTATCAAATCAAATCAAATCAAATCAAATCAAATCAAATCAAATCATATCAAATGTATATTGAAAGCTTTTCTTTCTACTCTTCAGTACTTGCCTTTTTGGGTTAGGAGTCCCTGAGTATCTATTGATTTCAGAATAAGCAGTATCAAGCACCTCTTCCATAATCCCCTGCTTTCTTCCACAGCTTCGTGCTCTCGCTTTCTTGAGGAAAGGGGATAGGAGGGCAGAATAGAGAACAAGTATAACTCATCTTCTTTAGTACTCTAAATAATGACTGAAATTGGTTATGGTTCCACACAGTCTCATCTGACATCCATCTGCATTGAAATGCAGTTGCTTCCAAACAGTTGCTCATTGCTGTTACTATTAAATGTCCTGACCTAAATGCAGACCAGAAGAAAACTGACTGGAAGAGATTTGTAACTTTTCTTTTGCGTGCCAGCTATAGGTTGGGAGGACCCAGCCTTGAGAGTTTTCTCCTGTCTCCATTGATTATACAGGGAGCTTCGGGAAAACAAACTCTCACAGGCACCTGTTGTGAGGTAGGTGAAACTCACTAGTCAAGTCTCGACTTGACTTAAGTTTTCTTAAGTTATATTTTTTAAATCAAACCACACACCTAGGAGAAAGAAGCACAAAAAAAGCCCACATATACAATAAAATCTGGTGTTTTTCCCTTCATCTTTACATTTGTTTTCAGACATAGAAAGGAATAGAGCAGACAGCTCCAAAACCAGGATGATTCAAAATGCAAGGGGATAAGGGGGAGAGGAGGAGATGGTGGGTTTGAGGCGGTGAAACAAAGTTGTGCAGGTGCGCAACCAGAGCTCTTCAGTCATTAGTCACCTGGGTGCTCCCAGGACTTTCCCATCTCATCGTCCACAGAGACAACAGGAGAAACTAGTCTGAGACAATGGATCAACATGAAACCAAGTGATTGAGTAAAGTCAACCTCCTTCAATATCAACCACCTCCAAAATAAGCAAAAATTAAAGGTTTGCCCAACTTGTGTGGGATTTCTTCTTGTGGGATTCCAGACAGTGCTGGAGACAGGCAGATCCTGCTGTGCCTGGGCCTATTTCCTGTTCATAAAGGTAGTTATTAACATCCTGGGTGAAGAATCAGACTGTTTCAGAGATCCCTGTAGCAGTTTCTGCTGCAAAACTGGATAAAGTTGAGCAATTACTTAAGTTGCTTGCAAATGCCAGAGAGGATGTGCAGGACAACAGGCTCGCTGAATTATAAGAACTCAGAACAGTTGTAAGGGGAGCCTCACTTGATCCAGTTGAAGACACTGTTGCAAAGATTCTGACAGGGGAGTCTCTTCCAATCTGTGGTATTCCATAATTCAATTAATCTTTTCCTCAGAGAGCTCTTCAAAGGGTAGGCAAGTAAAAGAGACAGAGGGAAAGAAGTAGAGATATAAAATGTGCCAATACAAATTGACAAGATCCTCTGAACAGTGTTTCTCTAACCATTGGTAGGCAATGTATTTCCTGCTCTGGCAGGGGATTGTACTAGATGATCTTTTGAGGTCCCTTCTGATCCCTAACATTCTGTGATTCTGTCATTTTAGGAAATGGCTGCATAAAAACATTCAAATAGAGATACAGTGTTTAATTAGCTTGCTGACACTTGCCCATGGTGCTGTCAAAACTAACTAACTAACTAACTAACTAACTAACTAACTAACTACGAAAAGTTTCATGAGGCAGCTGAAGCACCACGTGTGACTGGGAAAAGTCTCCCAGGACCTATGGGAGCTCTTCTGGAGTATGAGCTGGTAGGCATGAGCTGAAGTAGGGGACCTAAGGGGTGGTGCAGGGCTGCTGGGTGGGCTGAGCAGGGACCTCAGCAGCACAGCGGCTCATTGTGTCCCTTTGGACGCTGCTGTGAGGTCACTTCTGTCACAGGAACTGACTGACCAGCAGCGGGAAGGCAAATACTCAGAAGTCATGAAGGCCATCAGAAAGCTGCTCCCAAGATGATGACAGATGTGGGAAGGTCAAGGTGAACTGAGTCAAGAGAGGAGAGGAAAGAATGGCTTGGCCAAGAGAGATGAAAGATCTGGAGGGTTTCAGGTAACAGTGATGCCATTGTGACATTGACTGTGGCATTTATGTTAGGCCCTTACCTGCGTTCTAAGCAATAATCTTAAACTCTAACCTTACCCCTAAATGCTAGCCCTCACCCTGACAGTAATGCACTACTTTAAACCCAATCTCAAAATTTACCTCTAAGCCAAATCCCAAGCCCACAACCCCTTATTCTTAGTCTTATCCTTTTACTCACTTTAACCTCTACCCTGTATCCCTAGCCTTAAAATACCAGCCTTAATCTTAGCCCTCACCACAAACCTAAAAAACACCCCTAACTCACAAAGCTACCCCACACCCTTAACACTAACCACGCACCTAACCGGATTACCAGATGCCTAATTCCTAACTCTGAACAGCAAGCTCTAACCCCTAACCTCTAAAGTGAACACCTCATGCTCAAAGCTCTCGTTCCCATGCTCAAACCCCATCACCTCCAATCCCTCTCCCTACCATACTTAAGCAGTTTGGCCCCTTGGGGCAACATAGGGTGATTCTGGAGCAGCCATGGGCCATCTGAAGAAGGACGTGAGGTTACAGGTATTTGACCAGCTGTTAGGACCAAGGAGGAGATGGGCAGCATTGCTGGGACCAGGTCTGTGGTGCCTCAGGGACTTGTGGGCCGGCAAGAGGCACACAGTTGTGATGGTGGCTCTGAGGTCACTTCCACCTGAGCACCTGATAGGCCACCTTCAGGCACATGGCTGGTCTATGTGTGTGTCATTAAAGCTGTGCCTAAGGAACTGATAAGCCACCAACATGCACGTAGCTTGAATGTTGTTTGCAAGGTCACTGCTGCCCTAGCACCTTGCAGGACTGTCATGGAGATGTGCCTGGCAGTCAGAGGAAGACCACCAGCAGGTGCATGTGAGACATGGAAATGACCTTGCAACCCTTGAGATTGTAAAGAAGGTATGTATTTACAGCACTGGACATACCGGGAATAATTTCACCTAATACCTGTGTGTATTTCCAGTAGCTGTGAGCTTGGTTAAATGCAGTAAAATGTTACATATTCATGAAAGTTTTAGGAATGCCTATACACATTCATAACCTGTCCCCAAGAAGGCAGTTCTTATTACAGTGAGTTCTGGAAGACCATTTCCATAGTCTCCACCTCCAGCTCCTCCTGGTTGCAGCTGCGCAGTGATCGTGACCCCGGGTCCTCTTCTCTGTACCTGGGACCTTTGGTCCAGTGTGATGAGTTGGCTGGGACTCAGACTGCTGAGCTGGTTAGAACTGGCGTATCTCCTGTCCTGTGCCCAAGTTTCTGTTATCTAGTTCACCCAAGGATGCACAAAGAATGCACCCAAGGTTTTTTTATCTTTGCAAGGTGTCAGCAAACTCCTGTTTCTCATACAATAAGTTACACAAAGCTAGGCAAGGTTAGGCAATAGAGATGTGGGTTAAGGCTTAGCTCTCTGTTAGCTCTTTAAGTGTTAGTTCTTTAAGTGTTAATTAGTTAATTGTTAATTGCCTGTATCAAGCTGGTGGAGGTGAAGTCAGCCTGCCCAGGGTGGGGGAGAATGTGACTGCCAGTACCTTGGTACCACCCTGGTGTGTACATGGGGAGAGGCACAGTGGAGCACAAAAGGTGCTAAGGAGCCATCAACTGCCCTATTGAAGGCTCTGGATCTCAGGGGGTTGTGCAACTGCCACAGTGGGGCATTGTGATGTCACAAAGGAGCCTGCCCAGGCACCCCTTTAAATACAGGGCAGGGAGGCGGTCACCCCACCGTGGCCTGGTCCCAGTGAAAGAAGAGACACGGCCACTCTCACCACCGCTATGTCCCATCCCTGGACACTTTCGGCCACCAAGACCAAGTTGTCCATCTCTGGACCCAAGATGTCCCATCTCCAGCCCCCTTGGGCCAACCAGACCCTGGATGCCTCATCCCTGGACCACTTAAGGCCAACAAGATGTCCCACGTTTGGACTCTCTGAGGCCATCAGGAGCCAAAATTTCCCATCCCTGGATCCCTTAAGTGACCAAGACCAAGACGTCCCATCCCTGAACACTATGTGGCCACCAAGACACAGGATGTCCCATGCCTGGATACATTAGGTGACCAAGACGTAAAATATCCTATCCCTGGGCCCCTTGGGCTACCAGGACCTATAATGTCCCATCCCTGCACCCCTAGGGAGATGGCCTATCCCTGGACCCTTTGGAGACACCAAGTATTAAAATGTCCCATCTCCAGCCCCCTTGAGCCAACCAGGCCAAGATCTCCCATCTCTGGTCCCCTTAGGCCACCAAAAGACCTAAAATGTCCTTTTCCTGGAACTGTTGGACCGCCGAGAGCCAGGATGTCCCATCCGAGACTCAAGATGTCCTATCCCTGCACACTCTGGGACACCCTTGGGCCACCAAGATCTTAAAATGCCCCAACCCTTGGACCACCCAGACCAAGATGTCCCATCCCTGGAAACTCTGGGACAACCAGGCAAAGATGTCCCATCCCTGGACATTTTGGGGCCACAAAGACCAAGGTTGTCCCATCTTGGGACCCAAGATGTCCCATCTGCAGACATCTTGCACCACCAAGACCAAGGATTTTTGAGCGGCGGAGGAACACGCAGGTCGACTCAATATGAGTGATAAAGCATAGTTCGATTTATTAGCCCGAATAGCATATACTTATACAGTTCACGATAATTATGCATACCTGTCACCTACCAATTGGCTTAAGCTCTAACAGTCACATTTGCATGGTCCTCCTACTTGCAGCTGCTAGCTATGCTTATTCTACACTGTAGTGCTCTTGATAGCTGTTTGTGAAACTCTGCCAAGGTCTCAGTGACCTTGCTGATTTTACTGAAACAGTCAGCGGTTCCCACTGCGGCCCAGTCTTGCTACTTATGCTAAGGCCTTCAGAATAGGCTATGCTCATACAACCGCTCTGTAGACCCACGTCCCCCATTTCCAAGCCATTCTCCAACAAAGGTTTCCCACCTCTGGATGACTTAGGCCACCAAGTCATAAAATGTCCAATCCCAGACCTGGAATGTCCCATCCCTGGAGACTCTGGGCCATCAAGAACTAAGATCTCCCATCCCTGGAGACTTTGGGACACCCAGGTCAAGATGTCCCATCCCTGGACACTGTGAGGCCACCAAGACCCAGCATGTCCCATCCCTGGACACTTTGGGTAGTCAAGACCTAAAATGTCCCATCCCTGGACCCCTTGGGCCATTGAGAGCAAGAATGTCCCATCCCATACCCCGGATGACCCACCCCTGGACATTTTGGGCCAACCAGACCGAAGATGTCCCATCCCTGGACCCCTTAGAACACCAAGACCCAAGACCCAATCTCTGGACACTTTGGGGACACCAAGACCAGAGATGTCCCATCTCTGGACCCAAGATGTCCCATCTCCAGCCCCCTTGGGCCACCAAGACCTAAAATTCCCCAACCCTTGGACCACCCAGGCCAACAGGACAATTCCCTGGACACTTTGGGCCACCAAGATCCAGGATGTCACATCTATGGGCCCCTTAGGTCATCAACACATAAAATGTCCAATCCCAGACCCCAGGTGTCCCATTCCTGGACACTTTTGGACACCAAGACCTAAAATGTGCCATCCCTGGACACTTTGATGCACCCATGTCTAGATGTCCCATCACTGGACACTGTGAGGCCACCAAGACCCAGGATGACACATCTCTGGACCCCTTTTGGCTACCAAGACCAGGATGCTTTCTGTCCAGTCATCTTGGGCCACCAAGACCAAGATGTCCCATCCCTGGACCACATTGGCTACCAAGAAACACTATGATTAATCTCTGGACCTCATGAGGACACCAAGACCCAGGATATCTCATCCCTGGGCCCAGATTGTCCCATCTCCAGCCCACTGGGCCATCAAGAGCCAAAATTTCCCATCCCTGTATCCCCTGGGCTACTCAGGGAAAGATGTCCCATCCCTGGGCCCCTTAGGCCACCAAGACCTAAAATGTCCCATTCCTGGACACTTTGGGGCCATGAAGACCAATGTTGTCCCATCTCAAGACCCAAGATATCCCATCTGCAGCCATCTTGGGCCACCAAGACCTAAAATGTCCCATCTCTGGACACTCTGGGACACCCAGGCCTAGATGTCCCGTCCTGGGACACTGTGATGCCACTAACACCCAGGATGTCCCACCTCTGGACCCCTTTGGCTACCAAGACCAAGATTTCCCATGTCCAGGCATCTTGGGCTACCAAGACCAATATGTCCCATCTCTGGACCACTTGAGCTACCAAGAGCCTGTATGTCCCATCTCTGGACATTGTGAGACCACCAAGACCCAGGGTATCTCATCCCTGGACTCAAATTATCACATCTCCAGCCCACTTGGGCCATCAAGATCCAAAATTTCCCATTCCTGTCTCCCCTGAGCTACTCAGGGAAAGATGTCCCATTCCTGGGCCCCTTAGGCCAACAAGACCTAACATGTCCCATCTCTGGACACTTTGGGCCACCAAGACTTATAATGTCCCAACTCTGCATCCAATATGTCCCATTCCTGGACACTTTGGGGACACCAAGATCAGGGCCCTGAGGGGCAGTGACTTACGTGAGGAGGATGGACTGGTTGTCATGATCTGCCAGGAGGAGAGAGATGGGATGACATTAGGGGAGATGTTTGGGATCTTGGGGTTCACCCTCTTCCATATGAGGAGGGATGAAGTTCGAAGAGATGTTTGGGATTCTCCATCCTCCAGGTGAGGACCAGGTCTAGGTCAGGACCCATTTTTGGGGTGGGATCTTCAAGTTTGGGGTCCCAGCAGGAGGTTCCTACCCATCAGCATGTTCTGGTAAGACTGTTCGAGTCGGAGATGATGTGGGGAGGAGCTTCACTCCGCTTCTTGCCCTGGTAGGCGGCCACCACCTCGGCGTTGTAGATGGGCAGCCACTTGTAGTGGTTGATGGTCACACAAAAGAGCCCTGAGTAGGTCTGGACAACGGGCAGGTGGGTCAGAACCAGGAGGTCCTACCTCACCAGGAGGGGACATGTTGGGTGTGGGTGGCCCAAGGGGTCCAGGGATGGGACATTTTGGGTCTGAGTGGTCCAAGGGTGCTTGGGAAGGGCCACCAGGTTCTAGGTGCCCCAAAAATCATGGGGAACCCACCCAGGTTCTAGGTGCCCCATAGACCCTTCTGGAGGTTCATCCACTTCTAGTGAACCTCAAGAGCTTCAGGGCAGCAGTCACACAGTCACAGAGTCGCAGTGTCACAGCCAGAGTCATAGTCACAGTGTCACAGAGTCAGGGAGTCACAGACTCACAGTCACGGAGTCACGGACTCACAGTCACAGAGTCACCGTCACAAAGTCACAGTCAGAAACACAGTCACAGAGTCACAGAGTCAGAGTCACAGAGTCACCGTCACAAAGTCACAGCCAGAATCACAGTCACACAGTCACACAGACAGAGTCACAGAGGCACAGTGTTACAGTCACAGAGTTGCAGTCACAGAGTCACAGTAAGAGTCACAGAGCCACAGCAGAGTCATGGAGTCACAGAGTCACAATCACAGAATTACAGAGTCACAGAGTCACAGTTCTCATCCCATTTGGTTCAGCACTGGTGTGACCCCACACACACGGGGGTGTGCCAGTGTGCGGCTTCCCAGTTTGGAGAAGCAGGGAGGAACTGGAGAGTGCAGGGCTCTGCCAAGGCAGGTTCAGCACCTGTGCACATGGTGTGGGATGCTGAGGGACCTGGGCTGCTTTGGCCCAGCAGCGCTGGTGAGGCTGCAGCAGTGCAGGAGTAGCCTGAGAGTGCTCGAAGGGTGGTTTCAGAGGTGGTGGAGGTTTTCTTCATAGTGGGAATCACAGAATCACAGAATGGACTGGGTTGCAAAAGACCTCAGACATCATCAAATCCAACCCTAGGTCCAACTCCAGTCTGTTTGCTAGATCATGGCACTAAGTGCCATGTCCAATCTCAGTTTAAAAACCTCCAGGGACGGTGAGTCCAGCACCTCCCTGGGCAGCCATTCCAATGCCTGACCGCTCTCTCTGTGAAGAATTTCTTCCTAATCTCCAGCCTAAATTTCCTCTGGCAGAGTTTAAGCCCATGCCCCCTTGTCCTATTGCTGACTGCCTGGGAGAAGAGCCCAATCCCCCCCTGGCTAGAACTGCCCTTCAGGTCGTTCTAGAGAGTGCTGAGCTCACCTCTAAGCCTCCTCTTCTCCAGACTGAACAAGCCCAGCTCCCTCAGCCTCTCTCCATAGGGCTTGTGCTCAAGTCCCTTCACCAGTCTTGTTGCTCTTCTCTGGATCCACTCCAGCGCTTCAATCTCTTTCCTGAACTGAGGGGGTAAGAACTGAACACAATAGTCCAGGTGTGGCCTCACTTCCCACGCTATTTTTGATACAGGACAGGATACCATTGGCCTTCTTGGCCACCTGGGCACACTGGTGGCTCATGTTGAGCTTCCTGTCAATTAGCAGCCTCAGGTCCCTTTCTGCCTGACTGCTCTCCAGCCACTGTGTGCCCAGCCTGTAGTGCTGCAGGGAGTTGTTGTGGCCAAAGTGCAGGACCCAGAACTTGGCCTTTTTGAACTTCATCCCATTGGAATCAGCCCATTTTTCTAGTCTATCCAGATCCCTCTGCAGAGCCCTCCTGCCTTCCAGTAGGTTGCCTTCAAATGGCCGAATGTGATTTTAGGACTGTATAAATTTAACTACTCATACATTTATACATTTGGCCCTTTGAAGGCAACCGTGAGGCTGATGTGACCCCCGGTGAAAATTAATATGAAAGGCAATGTAGGTGGTTGGTTGCTAAGGGATTATTGAGAGACAAATCTTCACAGTCCTAACACGGTAAGTCTCTGCATGTAGGACAATGCAACTGCTTTTCCTGAAGGAATGTCCTGAAAGCGGCACATGACACAGTGTTGCAGGATCTGCCAGGTCTCTCTCACAGTATCTCTGTTGCAGAGAAGAACACACTCCAGAGCAGGGTTTCCCTGCTGCACTGTCAGTGGGAAAGGGCATGATGGCACCTTCTGCTGAGGATGACTGCCTGGGGAGCACCCAGGGGTGCCCAGCCCTGTCCTGCAGAGCAGGGTCCCTGCACCCCAGGGCTGTGCCAGGGCAGGTACTCTGCTGCCTGCCAGGGTCAGCGCTCAGGCTGCCCAGGGAGATCCCAACAACACTGAGGGGAGAAGCTGCGGGGGGAAGGAGCGACCCACGGCAGGGCAAGGTCCTTCTGCTGTTGGGTTCTCTATGAGTCAGGGTTGCTCACTCCAGACCTCTTACAATAGGACGTTTCAAGAAGATCTCTACAGATATTACTAAAAAGATAAGGAGCTTTTAGTTATCTCTTCCATGACTCAGGGGAGGGAGGTTGTAGGAAAAGATAAATGTAAAAGAAGCTCTCAAGTTTTAGCAAGTCACTGAGACTCCTGAACTGCAACTCTGAGTGATCAGTTCATCTGCCAGAAGCCTCTGAACATCCCTTCAGCCACTCCCCTGCCTGTGGACAGCAGGAGCATCACAGCAGCTGAACCTGTCCTTTTTTCCAACCTGCAAACAGGAAGATGCCCCCAGGCAGTGCCCTGTGAACAGGCAGGATCTAGAGAGCCAGGGTGAGGGTACAGACGGTGGGATGATCTGTGAGTGCTGACAGGGAAGAGACATGGACAGGGGAACACCTCCCAGGAGGAAAATCTCCTGGCAGAAGGGACAGGATCAATGAATGAGATGAAACTCAAACAAGAAATGCAGTCAAAGGGTGAATTCAGAGATTTGTGTATGATCCCCTGCAGTGCAGATCCCTCCTCTGAGCAGCCCCCTGGCCTCCTCTCCCACCCAGCAAGGCCTCTGCCCTCAGGGCCGGGGGCTCCAAGGAAAGAACCAGTGGGCACAGGCCCTGCTCCTTGTGGCACCTGCAGACAGAACCACGAGGGCTCAGCCACAGAGTTGGAGGAAGGTCTGGAAAAGGACAAGGGGGTGTGGATCAGGGGGAGGGTGTATGAGAAATAGCTTTGATTTTGCTCAGAGAAGTCTCCCCTAACTTGTCACTTTCTTTTGATCCTGTGACAGTGCCACGTGCTCATCAGCAGCAAATGTACAACAGCAGCTCCATCACCCAGTTCCTCCTCCTGGCATTCTCAGACACACGGGAGCTGCAGCCCTTGCACTTCTGGCCGTTCCTGGGCATCTACCTGGCTGCCCTCCTGGGCAACGGCCTCATCATCACCACCATAGCCTGGGACCAGCACCTCCACACCCCCATGTACTTCTTCCTACTCAAACTCTCCCTCCTTGACCTGGGCTCCATCTCCACCAGTCTCCCCAAGTCCATGGCCAATTCCCTCTGGGACACAAGGGGCATCTCCTACACAGGATGTGCTGCCCAGATCTTATGGTTTTTGATCTTTATAACAGCAGAATATTCTGTTCTCACCATCATGTCCTACGACCGCTACATTGCCATCTGCAAACCCCTGCACTACGGGACCCTCCTGGGCAGCAGAGCTTGTGTCCACATGGCAGCAGCTGCCTGGGCCACTGGGTTTCTCTATTCTCTGCTGCACACAGCCAATACATTTTCACTGCCACTGAGCAAGGGCAATGCTGTGGACCAGTTCTTCTGTGAAATCCCTCTGATCCTCAAGCTTTCCTGCTCACACTCCTACCTCAGGGAAGCTGGGCTTCTTGCTTTCAGTGGTTTTCTGGTTTTGGGATATTTTGTGTTCATTGTGGTGTCCTATGTGCAGATCTTCATGGCCGTGCTGAGGATCCCCTCTGAGCAGGGATGGCACAAAGCCTTTTCCACCTGCCTCCCTCACCTGGCCGTGGTCTCCCTGTTTATCAGCACTGGTGCATTTGCCTACCTGAAGCCCCTCTCTGTCTCCTCCCCATTCCTGGACCTACTGGTGTCTGTTCTGTACTCGCTGGTACCTCCGACATTGAACCCCCTCATTTATAGCATGAGGAACCAGGAGCTCAAGAATGCTCTGAGGAAGCTGATTACTGGATGTTTTCAGCAGCCATAGACGGCCTACTTTCTCTGCAGTGGGCTCCAGTGTACATCATGACAGGCTAAGTTTGTTTTTCTTTCTCTACTTTTTTTTTCCCTTTTCCCCACATGGTGTCATCTTCAAAGTTATGTCACTATTCATCCCATTAAGTATCCTCACATTTTGTGTGACTGAGACACTTTGTGTAAATGGGGAGTTTCTCATTGTATTTAAGTGAAATAAATGAACCTACAACAGCTTTTTTTGTTTGTTTTCAGTCCGAGATCCATCCTCAGCATAGTTAGAAGGAATGTGACATGAAAACACCTTCCTGGCTGCATCAGCTCTGGGAAGGCTGCTCTGTGCCTGGAGCAGTAAGAGCTCTTGAGGTCCTCAAGGGCCAGGGCTTTTGTGCTGGCCTGGGGAGAGGGGATGGCATGGAGGGGCTGCAGACCTCTCAGGATCTGCTGGAGAGGAGAACGAAGGACACAGGTGCCTCCTTTTCCTTTTACCATGAGTGTTCACCCACCTCTGGGGTGACTTCTCTCTGAGCTGCAGGAGCTGCTGTGCCCTTCAGAGCGGCAGAGGCTGTGGGGTGACTGCCCAGAGCACCCGCAATGGGCACTGCTGTGGGACCAGCCCTGACTGGGCTTTGCTGGGGAGAGGGTGTTGGTGGTGGAGAGAGGGCAGGGGAGGTGGCAGAACCTTGAGAGAACTGGACTGGGCTGGAAAGTACCTGGGAGAGAAAAACATCAGCGTTTATCTTGTGGTGCATGACCATGCAGGGTGAAGACTCACACGAGGGGGTTGTGGTGCAGAGCCAGGGCTTCTGGAAGGGATCAAAGACATGCAGGTGCAGGAGAGAGGAGACTGCTCTATGCCCTTGGTGACATGGACAGACCAGGAAGGTGGCCCAGGGCCTTCATCACCCCCCAGTCACTGGCCATCTCCCATGGGCCATTTCCAGCACTGGCCGCGCACCCCAGGTTTACGGGTAAGGTTCCCTGTGAGGCCATGTCCATCCTCCTGCTGGGCTCAGGGCCTGTCTCAGGGAACGGACAGCTCTGCCCAGACTCTCTCCTGGCCCAGACCCTGGCAGACCCTGGAGCAGGGCTGTCTGTGACCCCACAGGTGACACGACCTCTCCAGGAGCTTGGAGAGGCTGCCCAACAGGAAGGCCATGGGGTGACAAAGCACCAAGAACTGCTCTGGCTATCAAGTCAGGAGACCGTTCCCCACCCCGAATGCACCCTGTCCTGTGCTGAACCTGCACCATGGGGCTATGGGACCATGTGTGGGGCAGCAGGGCTGGGCTGTCACAGCACAAGGTGCAGACAGGGGCCAAAAACCTGCTGCCAGGGGTGACAGCAAGGACAGGTACAGACAAGGAGTACATGTACATTGGCTTTACTGTGCAGGGATGGCTTTGGGAAAGGCAAAGCTCACCTGGAGTTGGTGACTGCAAGAAAAGTCAAGAGCAAACTAAGAGCTTCAACAGCTGTTAGAGACCATGGCTGAAGAAAGGGAACACAGAGCTGCTGCTGAGTGAAGAGGGAAATTTAGTAACAGCAGACACTGACACTGAGGGACTCAATGACTTCTGCACCTGGGTCTTTACTGAAACCATCTCCCAGGCCTCTATGCTCAATGAAGGGGTTCAAGGAGGAGAGCAAGTCTTTGGAGGACCCTCAGGAAACCCCAGCAGGACAAACACCAGTGTCTGCCCCTGCAGGGGACTCACCTGGCAATGGCACAGGCTGGGGATGTCTGGTTGGGAGCAGCTCTGTGGGAAAGGTCTGCATGGGTAGGGAGCTGGACAGGAGGCAGCGTGTGCCCTGGTGCAAGGGAGGCCAGGAGCGCCCTGGGCTGTGCCACCAGGAGCACGGCCAGGAGGTGGAGGGAAGGGATTCTCTGGAATAGTCCATCCAGATCTCAGATCCCAGTTCAGGAAAGATATTGGCAAGCTGGAGTGGGTTGAGCAAAGGGCCTCAGGACAGCCAGAAACTGGAGCACTTGGCCTGTGGGGAGAGGCTGAGGGAGCCGGGCTTGTCCAGCCCAGAGAAGGGAAGGCAGACAGGGACCTCATCACAGCCTGTCAATACCAACAAGGAGATCATGGAGAACACACAGCCAGGCTCTTCACCATGGTGTGTGGTAGAAGAACAAAAGAGAACGGGTGGCAGGTGAAAGAGGAGAGGTTCAGCCAGGACATAAGGAAAAGCTTTTTCCCTAGGAGGTGAGCGTCAACTTCATTTTCACCAGGGATCACATCAGCCTCATGGTTACCCTCAAATGGCAGAACGTCATTTTAAAGGACTGTATAAATTTAACTACTCCTACATTTATACATTCGGCCCTTTAAGGCAATTGTGAAGCTGATGTGACCCCCGGTGAAAATGAATTTGACACCCCTGCCCTGGGAGCTCAGCCAAGTGCTGTCGCAGGTCACCCAGAGAGGATGAGCAGCCTCTGTCCTTGCGGGTTTTCAATCTCTGATTGAATGAAGGCTTGAACACCTTGTTCTGACCCAGTTTCTGACAGGTTGGACTGCAGACTCCTGAGGTCCCTTCAACCTCAGTTCTCTTATGATCCCATTGGGATGCTGGGCTCTGTTTCTAACGGGAGCAGAGGAGATGATTAAGGGGCATGAATGCGCCTGTGCTGTAGGTGACCATCTAAACCAACATCTAAACCCAGCCAACACCTCAGTGTGACTCGCTCTAAGCCAAGTGTGAGGAGTCCTGGGCAGGGAAGGTTTAGAGGGCATGGGGCTCTATGCAAGACACAAAATGATCTTGGCTTCATGCCTGCAGGCCCATCCGATGTCAGTTAATGTCAATGAAAGTTAAAATATGAACTGAAGACAAAGTTTCAAAGTCAAGGAAGGTTTCAATGTACTTTTCCTTTTTTTTAGGTCTTTGGGGGGTTATTTTCTTCAAAAAGGAAAGTGTTTTCCACAACTAGAAATGGATATAAGACACACATGTCCTCAGGTACATGGATAGCTTTTTACATATTGATTTTTCATATGGCACATATTACATTCTTACATATTAAACATTTATTTATTTTCTTTTTAAGTATTTTGGGGTATTTATTTCTTTGAAAAACTAAGAGTTTTGCAGAACTGGGCATGGATTTAGGAGACAAATGTCTTCAGCTCCAGGGACACAAACACCTGGTGCCAGTGTAGATGCCCTGGGAACCCCTGCCTAACTTCCACCTGCATTGCAAGGTGCTCTGGTCTCCCCCAGGTCCTCTGTGATAGATGCCAATCCCAGGCCAGCACCTCGGATAAAATGGGTCCCCTAAAATGGCACTGGCTGTTTATGGTGAGACAACTAATGACTGATGTCTGTTGGATACGTGCACGTGTTTATATTTTTGTTGTGTTTTCTTTGTTTGTTTGTTTGTTGTTTGTTTGTGTGGGTTTGGTGGTGGTTTGTTTAACATATTAACTAAAAAAATAAAAGGACAAAAAGTGAATCAACAGGCCGTGTACTAAAGGCAGGAGAAGAAATATTGGTCTTCCCCTGTACTTCTATTACCAACACGCTATTATTTCATCTCCTTTGTCATTTAGGAGTTTCCACCTCTCCTGACTAAATGTCCATGTCAAAGGACAACTTTCCAACAGTCCGTCTGGATGTTCGCCCTTCCCAGTGCCCTCAGGTTTCCTCCTCCACTTGCTCTTTGGTCATTCAGTTGCCTCTCCACTGTGTGGTTTCTGCTTTGAGCCTCAGGCAGTTACAAACTTACCCCAGTCTTCAGAGGTCTAATTAACATGGTACACAGCAAGTTAATTGTGTTTCTATCTATCCTTTCCTATCTCTCTGTCTAAAAATAGTTCTTGTGTGGATGTCCCTTGTGGATGGTGGACCTCATCAGATCCAGCTTGCACACACATCTGAGGAAAGTGTTTTACTGTTTATTAAACTGTGCATTATTTACACAGGAGAGCAGGTGGAGCTGGTGCACAGGAGCTGCAGCATCTCCTGCAGAGCTCAGTGGAGAAGTCTGATGTGAGGAAAAGTGGTGCAAGTCTCTGGTGGCCAAAGAGGGAACCTGCAGACTGGGGGTGGGGGGTGAGGAGCGAGGTTGTCCATACAGTGTCCAGCCTCAAGGGACTGTTCTCCTGCCTGTGCAGATGTCTACAGGAGACCCTCGGGATCAATGTCCAGTGTAGAATGCTGCTGTCACTTCTTCTATACACTGAAAAATGACAGAAAATACCCTTGAGAGAAAACACCCTCCTTTATGAAATCTTATTTGCAATCTTCATCATTAAGTGTCCCACTGAAACCATTCCAATTAGTTCTACAAGTCTTTTGGATATGAGGAATATTACAGAAAGAAACATCGCTCGTTAGGGCTGTCTGTGTTTTAATGAGCCCCATGGCGTATTTGGTGCTGAGTCCATAAACCACAGATACCAAGCACAGACTGAAGAATCTGCTCAAGAAGTCCAAGTCAGAAGCAAACTCTTCAAGCATTAATGGGCCCCACTGAGGGCTGTTACTGACAAAACCTCCCCAGGGACTCGTTAGAGCAGATAATTGGAGGCAGTGATTGCATCAGGCAAAGGCAAAGTGAAGCAGCTCTGATGCTGAGAAACCCCTTGATTTGTTTGATGAAGGACAATGGCCAAGCCTTGAGCCCCTGCCCCTAGGAAGGGAGATCCTGTCCCTCTCGTGTGGCTCAGGGTTCTTCCTGGGGATGTGGGGAGTGCGATGCCCAGTGCAGGGCAATGGTGTGACACTCCCTGGGGGTGCAAGGAGTCGATGGAGTGCCACGGCGAAGAAGAGAGTGGACAATCTCCTCACACACACGGTGTGAACTGTCGTCGTCGTCTTGCGCTGGGACAGGAGTTGGACTCTATGATCCTGGGGTACCTTTCTACTGAAGACATTCTATGATTCTATGAAATACTAGGTCAAAAGTCCGTGTTTTCATTGTACAGATGGGATGTAAGCACACACGGCTCAGGGCTCTTCCTGGGACCCTGGGAGTGCAAGGCTGAGGGAAGGACAACACTGGTACAACAACTTCCAGCTTCCCCATGGGACTGCAAGGAGGCAGAGAGGCCCCAGTGCCATGAGGACAACATGGCTTCTCCTGGGCCTCAGTGGCAGAGACAACTGCCATGGCCAAGGGGACAGAGACCTGGGTTCTTTGAGTGCCTTCCAGCCTTGTCAGCCTTGAGAACCCAGCTCCAAGCCCTCTTCCTGGATAGGACCTGTGGGCATGTTGACAGAGGTTCTTTCCCAGCCATGTCCCTGCTGCTGGCCTGTCCCCTCCAGACACAGAACTGACCCTACTGTCCCCTTCACAGCCGTACCCTTCCAACTCAGTTATGAGTTCCTGAGACACAAGTGACCTCATAATACCATACCCACCCATCACCCTCCTCATAATCCAGGCATAACACAGGACCTGACCCGATTAAACAAATATATTTCCTTCTAACTATTTGAGTGGAGAAACATTCTCTTCAGTAACTGCTGTTTTTATGTTTATACCATCTCCTCCTCTGCTTTTTTTTTTTCATCTTCAAAAATTTGTCCAGGGGAAAGATTCATTGAATCATAGAGTAGGTCAGATTTGAAGAGATCCCTGAACAGCTTCTTGTTTCACTCTCTTTCTCAAAGCATGGTGACCAAGTGAGGTTGCTCAAGGTCTCCACTCAGTATTGTATTATCTCCATCACATCACAGAAAGGAGAATAATGTCTTTCAGCAGTTTTGACCCAAATGCTGGTCACTGAGGGATGGCACAAGTAACTGCGCAGAGGACACTGCATCACAGATTATATTTGGGCGTGATATTTCAGTGAACTTCCCACCAAGCATCCAGTTCTTCAGTCCAGACAGCATCAGTCCAGCTCTAAGGACACCAAGGGGGACCATGTCCAAGGCCTGGCACAATTTCATACACATAACATGTCTTTCTTTCCCCTGCCCATTTTGGTACACAAGTCCCTTTCTTGTCCTTCAAGTGCCTGCAGATGGCTGCAGGAGGACTTGTCCCATCACCTTCCCAGGGACAGAGGCAGGCTGAGCAGCCTGTGATTCTTCCAATTCTCCTTCCTGCCTTTCTTGAAGATGGGTTTGACAGATGCCAGGTCCTCCTCAGTAGCACTGTCATTTTGAAAGTGCAATCCAGAATCACAGGCCAGGGTGACGTAACAGACAGGAGCACTTGCAATGAGCCTGTCCAGGGCAACTGAGATGAATCTCACTGGGTCAGAATGTCAGGGTTCTGTCAGCGTCCACAACTGAGTTGGCTTTGTGGATTCTCATGTGAGGTAGAATCATAGAATCATAGAATACTTCAATTGGAAGAGACCCTTGGGATCATTGAGTCCAACCATAACCCATTTCTCACACTAAAACATGTCCATAAGAACCTCGTTTAAATGTCTTTTACAGCACTCTAGGGTGGGTGACTCCTCACTGCCCTGGGCAGTCTGTTCTACCACCCGACAACCCTGTCCAGGAAGAATTTTTTCCTAGTATCCAATCTAAACCTCCCCTGGTGCAAATTGCGACCATTTCTTCTTGTCATATCACTTGCTTCTTGGGAGAAGAGACCAGCACCCTCCATATTCCAACCTCCTTTCAGGCAGTTGTGGACAGTGAGAAGGTCTCCCCTCAGCCTCCTGTTCTCCAGGATGAACAGCCCCAGTTCCCTCAATTGCTCCTCATCAAACTTGTGCTCCAGGCCCTCAGCAGCTTCGACGCCTCCTCTGTGCTCTCTCTAGTGCCTCAATGTCCATCTTATGATGAGGAGCCCAAAACTGAACACAGGATTCAAGATGCAGCCTCACCAGTGCCAAAAACAGTGGCACAATCACTTCTCTAGTCCTGCCGACCACACCATTCCTGATACAAACCAGGATGCTGGTGGCCTTTTTGGCCACCTGGGAACATTCTGGCTTATGTTCAGCAACTGTCAGTCAACACCCGCAGATCCCTTTCCTCCAGGCAGCTTTTCAGCCCCTCTTCCCTGAGCCTGGAGCGTTCACAGGGTTGGTGTGATCCAAGTGATGGACCCAGCACTTGGCTTTGTTAAACCTCATATAATTGTCCTCAGTCCAATGATCCAGGTGTCCCATGACATGGGACATGAGAATTGGACATGGGGAGCTCAGTTCAAGGCAGCACATCCCAGTGCTGCATTCAGCTGGTCTCCAATGGGATGTTACAGGCAACATGAAGTGACCTTGTGACTGACTGTCCCACAGACCTTCATGGAACCTGCAGGAACAGTTGATGGTATTTGTACTGAGTCGGGTTCACCTTATGTACGTGATATGTATGCTCATATCTCATCCATACAATGAAAACACTGACTTCTGACTTAGTGTCCTTGTGTTGAGAGATGAACAAACTCTCTCAGCTGGGGTGAAGGGCCAGTGCAGGAAATGGTGGTTTTGAAGGGCTGGTCGGTGATGACTGGGGAAGCTGCCCCAGGACAGTCCCATGAACATGAGCACACACCAGACCCTGCTCTGCTGGTCCTTCAGGGCTCTCCCAGGAGCCTGGCTGGACGAGGACACTGCTGTGTGCCAGCCCTGCACACTCACACACTTCAGCTCTTCACTGGTGTTTTCTTCTTTGGAGCATTTGCCAGTTCAGCCCTCCCACCCCCGCCTGAATTGTGCCCCTCCCTGCCCTCTCCCCAGCCAAGCTCGGCAGAGCAGCCACACTGGAACTGGTCCCACAGCAGTGGGGACCAGTGAGAATGAAGGACAGTGAGAATGTTCATCCAGCCGGCATGCTGAGCAGATCTCCAGCCCAGGCAGCTTGCAGACCCAGGTCCAGACTTGCTCCCCGGGACAGCATGAGACATTTGGCCTAGGGGATCCTCAGGAAGGTCCTGCTGCCACAGTGCCAGGGACGCCTGCCCCAAGCTGCCACCTGCAGCAAAGGGTTTCTCTGTCCGTGTCTTCTCTGCACACATACAGTGCCCCACTCTTCTCCTGGAACATCCCATTTTCCCATAGAGCCCTTTCCCAAGAGACCTGATCTGTGCTGACCTGGCCAGCTGTTCCTGCACCCCTTTCCCATGCTCCATACAGCCCCGAGCTGGCAGTGCTGCTCTGCAGAGCAAGTGGGCTGTGATGCCCAGGGCCATGGGGTGAGTCCGCAGGCTCATGCTGGTCAGGATGGGAGAAAGACCCAGTTCAGGGTGGCTCCTGCTCACTCAGCACACAGACATGGCTTCTGCATCTGCAGAGATCTCAGAGAGAGGATTCTGGGCAAACAAGGCAGTTCAGGGTCCTTTGTTTCACTTTATATACACAGAGAGCACAGCTCCTTATTTACACAAAGACTATGGGTCACACCAGACAGGTAGATATGGACATAGATATAAGATGACAAAAAATTTTGCTTGTGGGAAGCATTAATACAACAAAGAAAAGCTAAAAGCAAAGGAAAAGAGAAAAAAAAAAAACAACAAAACAAACGTACAAAACTCAGGTTGAAGTGGTAATGAGTTATATTACAAGTGACAGGCAGAAGAGGGAGGTCAGTTCATTACTAGTTTTGAAAAGCAAAGACTCATCAGTTTCTTTATAGACTCCTTGAGTTCCCTGTTCCTCATACTGTAGATGAGGGGGTTCACTGCTGGAGGCACCACCGAGTACAGAACAGACACCACCAGATCCAGGGATGGGGAAGAGATAGAGGGGGGCTTCAGGTAGGCAAACATGGCAGTGCAGATGTACAGGGAGACCACAGCCAGGTGAGGGAGGCAGGTGGAAAAGGCTTTGTGCTGTCCCTGCTCAGAGGGGATCCTCAGCACGGCCCTGAAGATCTGCACATAGGACACCACAATGAACACAAAACACCCAAATGCTACTAAAAGACTAACCACAATAAGCCCAAGTTCCTTGATGTAGGTGTTGGAGCATGAGAGCTTGAGGATCTGGGGGATTTCACAGAAGAACTGGTCCAGGGCATTGCCCTTGCACAGGGGCAGTGAAAATGTATTGGCCGTGTGCAGCAGAGCACTGAGAAACCCAGTGACCCAGGCAGGTGCTGCCATGTGGACACAAGCTCTGCTGCCCAGGAGGGTCCCGTAGTGCAGGGGTTTGCAGATGGCAATGTAGCGGTCGTAGGACATGATGGTGAGAAGATAAAATTCTGCTGAAAGAGTTGTGCAGCACACCCTGCATAGAAAGTGACGCTGGTATCCCACAGAGAGTTGGCCATGGACTTGGGGACAATGATGGAGATGGAACCCAGGTCGAGGAGGGCGAGGTTGAGCAGGAAGAAGTACATGGGGGTGTGGAGGTGCTGGTCCCAGGCTATGGTGGTGATGATGAGGCCGTTGCCCAGGAGGGCAGCCAGGTAGATGCCCAGGAAGAGCCAGAAGTGCAAGAGCTGCAGCTCCTGTGTGCCTGCGAATGCCAAAAGGAGGAACTGGGTGATGGAGCTGCTGTTGGACATTTGCTGTCTGTGGACATGAGGACCTGTGCAAGGAGGAAAAGACAGTGAGGATTTAGGGGAGATTTCTCTGACCAAAATCAAAGCCATTTCTCACACACCCTCCCTGGTTCCACACCCCTTGTCCTTTTCCAGACCTTTCTCCTGTTCCATGGCTGAGCCCTGGGTGGTGCTGGCTGGAGGTGCCGTGAGGAGCAGGGCCTGTGCCCGCTGGCTGTCGAGGAGTCAGCCCTGTTCTGCAGCAGGGGGTCATGGTAATGGGGGGCAGGGGACAGTCCTGGGGTTCAGCATTGCCATATGGAGCCATGACATCTCACCCTTTCCTAAGATCTCAGCACCCCACATTTAGCCCAAGACAGACGTGGCTCATTTCTCAAACCAAACAGCATTTTCAATGATGTAACCTCTATGTGTTTCTCAGAAAACACTAAGGTGCTATAGCACACGTTTGCATCCTGATGTGGAGCTTACAGCTTAGAAGGAAAACTCAAAGACATAGCAAAATGTCCTAATAATGTGATTTGATTCAGGGAGACTCAGCTCATTACCCTGCCCCAGACCACATTGCCCACACCCCGCAGGTCAGAGCAAAGCTGGGACACGTGTTCCCATGGACACACCTGCAGGAAAGGACCCACAAGGTCAGGCTGTGACTCTGCAGCTGAAACTGCCATCCCCAGAGAGCCTGACGGCAAGAACAAGATCCCAACAGCAGTGACCCAGAGCAGGGGAGCAAGAAGGAAAATGCGGTGAGGGTGGGTGTGAGAGAGGCCAGGGCAGAGGCAGCCGGACACTCAGACAGCGTCACGCTTCCCCAGCTGTGCAGCCACCTCCCAGACACCAACATTGCCGGGCAGCTGCTCTCAGCCCCTGTGCTCTGCAGAGGAACTGGAGCTCTGGCTGCACAGGAGCTGCTCCATGCCTTGGAGCCCCCGGCCCTGAGGACAGAGGCTTTGCTGGGTGGGAGAGGAGCCAAGGAGGCCACTCAGAGGATAAATCTGCACTGCAGGGGATCATACAGAGGTTTCTGAATTCTCTCTACAGCAGCATTATCTTTACAGTAATACCTGCATAGATCTTCTCTTTGAAACCTCCAATTGGAAGCACTCTATAGTGAGCTGGAGTTGTGAGCAGCCCTGACCCACAGAGAACCCACCAGCAGAAGGACCGTGCCCTGCCCTGCTGGGGGTCGCTCCTTCCCCCCACAGCGTCTCCTCTCAGTGTTGTTGGGATCTCCCTGGGCAGGCTGAGCGCTGACCCTGGCAGGCGGCAGAGTCCCTGCCCTGACACAGCCCTGGGCTGCAGGGACCCTGCTCTGCAGGACAGCCCTGGGCACCCCTGCCTGCACATTTACATTTACACCCCACAGCCACCCTTGGGAGAACGCAGCATTCACGTCTTGTCACTCTGACAGTGCAGAAGTCAACCCCTGCTCTGCAGCTCATCCTCTCCTCCGCATCAGAGAACCTCTGTGAGCTGTACTTACATCTCTTGTAGGCTCTGCAATATGACAGCTTTCTGAGATCCTGCCAAGATTTACAGATACAATGCTCTGCAACCACATGCTTCATATCCTAGAAGATTTCATTTCCAGTGATCTCTCAGCATCCTCCCACCCCAGACTGCATTTCCCTCTCTGCCTGGTCCCTCTGCCCTCAGTGCTGCAGGCAGAGCCCTCAGCCCTGCTGCGTGTGCAGAGGAGCTGCTCCTGGGCAGAGCTGTCTCTCTGCAGCGCTGCCGCTTGCCATGAGCTCCCTCTGAACCAGGAGCCCAGCCCAGCTCAGCAGCACGAGAGCAGCCCATGATGTCCCTTTCTCTGTCCCCTCTGGGCTCCCTCCAGGTGTCCCTGGGTCTCCAGGGACACATCCTTTGAAACAACCTCAAGTAATAAGTGATGTTGATTCTCTCTCCTCTGCAGCAACACTTCTTTCCAGCATTGTGTTCTTTGTATTAAACAATAAATTGGTATGATAATCATCTTTTATTTTCCCATCATTAGGCAGGACACCAGGAATGTTACAGTAAATGATTTGAGTTCTCCAAGCTGAGGGAGGAATATCTTCAGTTGAATGAATGTAGGCATTTTGTTCTGGTTTTATACTCCCAGGTCTAGAGAGACATTCATCAGTCTTTGACCATCTCATGTCTGTGCTCTGAAGCAAAGCCTTTGCACACATGGGCTCCTGGACACTTGGTACCAGGTTTCCTGTGGCAGGTCAGAGCTGGGCTAGTCCCACAGCTGGGGTGGTCCAGCCCAGATGTGAGGCAATGTCCTCAGCCAGGGACCTGACTGGGGAGCTGGAGCTGTCAGTGCTGCAGACAGAGCTGTGACACGGATGGAATGAACTGCCAGGCAGGGTGGCAGAAGTGAGTTCATCTGGTCTGCAAGGACAGCAGCCTCCAAGCACAGAACAGCCCAGATCAGAACTCAGTCCAGACCTGTAAGGCAATTCAAGAGCCCATAATGAGCTGTTACTACTGCAGCGACAGCTAAAGGAGAAACAAAGACAGTGTGTGGCCATTGATGAATTTAATAACGGAAAGAGGTGAGAATCCCTGTGTCCTCTTGTCCTCCATCTTCACCCGCATGTGTCCCAGGAGTCCATGACTGGAGACAGGAATCTGGAGAACAACCAGCGGAGGATGGGGATCAAGTCAGGGGTCACTGGAACTGACACAATCCTCTCCAGTCTATGGGACAGCAGGGGCAGCATCCCAGGAGCTGAGACAGCAGGACGATGTCACAGGGAGGCCACTCTCCACCATCTTGGAAAGCTCATGGAGACTGGGGGGACTCCCTGAGCACTGGCAGCTCTCACACAGTATGTGCACTTTTCAAAATGGCCAATGGGTGAGCAGGGGAACTAAGGGCTGTGCCCCAGAACATGTCCACTGGGACCCCATTTCTGGGTGTCTGGAAGAGAAGGTGACGGGGTTTACCCAGGGCAGGCTGTGCCTGTCCATGCTCGTTGTTTTCTGTGAGGAAAGGACAGGGTTTGGATGTGGGCAGAGCAGTGGTGGTCTGATACTTGGAAGTCAGCAAGGCATTCGGTGTCATCCCCCACAACATTACTGTGTTCAAGGTAGGATATTACGGTCTGTGTCAGTGTGTAAGTAGATGGGTAAAAAGCAGTCTGGATGGTTGGGCTTAGAAAGGTACTATAGAAAGGGAGAAACTTTCCAGTCCTGAGGACAGTCAAGCACTGGAAACTGTTTCCCAGGAGTGCGCACTCACTCTGTCCCAGAAAGTGACCAAGATGTGTTTGGTCAAGCCCTAGTAATCTGGTCTGACCCTGCTTTGAGCGGGAGGTTGGTCAAAACATTTCCTGTCAACACATTGAGCCTGAATGACGCTGTCCTTTCATCCCCTTCATGTTTTCAGTTTAGACAAAGCTCTCAGGTGCTCCCTGACCACAGGAATAATTCACATGAGGTGCAGGGCTGCTTTACAAGTGCCCTAAACAGCCCTGACCACAACTTTTGCATCACTTTTCCTTTGCCCCAACCCAGGGTCTTTTTTGCTGTCCTAATTCCCTTGCAGAAAGAACTGCCCATATTGCTAACCCTTTCAGGGCAGGTTGTTCAAGAGGTGTCAGCATCCATGTACAGAGTCTGCACATCAGCCAGACAGCAAAGCCACCATTACAGAAATGGAGACGAGGCTCTTGACCAGCTCCTTGAACCCAGATATCAGCGTGACATGTCTGCTGAGACTGCAGGGAACACCTGAACTGTAAGTGCAGAGCATATGAGTCCTCGATGGGTGACTTGTCTCCTGATCCAGGTGGTGCTTTAGGCTGTGAAGAGAATCAAAACCAGCCATTTGACTGGGGTAGTTCCATTTTACAGGTGTCACACAGGGCAGATGAAGGGAGCTCAGAACTCCAGACTCTGCTGCACAGCTGGGACTGCAGAGACTGGAAATGCAGGTGACAGTGTGTGTCAGTGCACACCACATAAAGATTCTGGCTTCCTTTGTGCCTTTGTACCAAAGCTCAGCCTGCTCAGATTTTGAAAGGATTGCTCCAAACCCCTGTGTCCCAAATCTCTACAACTGTCTCTCCTCAACAGCCTTTTACCCCAGGAAGGGGAAAACTGCCAATGCAGGCACCAAACCAATGCCCAACCTGCCTGGAGAGCCAGGACAGTTGTGCCACACAACAGCAGCCTCTGAGGGAAGCTGGAGGTGATGGAATTGAAATGGTTTCAACCCAAATCATAGAACTGTAGAATCATTTAGGCTGGAAAAGACCCTTAAGAACATGGAGTCCAACCATAAATCAAACACTGTCAAGCTCACCACTAAACCATATCCAAAAGTGCCACATCTCCACATGTTTTAAATACCTCCAGCAATGGAAGCTCCAGTCCTGAGCTGGCAGGACACCATTGGCTGCAGTTGGGCATAAGATACTGGTCATGACTGTGAGTTCAGCCCTCGCTGGCAGAATGTCTCACACCCTCACTGAGGAGGGCAGGGGGTTGGGAGATGGGAGCACGTTTCAGTTTCCAGATCCCAGCACAGAGCCCAAACCATCCTGCCCTTGAACTCTGGCATCCCATTTCCTGAGATGCAAAGCTGGTGGCCTTCTGAGGATAATCAGGTTAAAAGGCATGAGAAGTCCTTCAAATGTCTGTGTAACTTATCTAGACACAGGGGTAACTCACCAGGTCTTTACAGCATTTCACTCGGCATCAGTTTTGACATAATGGGTGCTGTCCTGTGACTGCCCTTTCTGCACAAATGATCATAAAAACACAACCATTAAGTAAGACATGGCCATAGGGGGCTGTTATGGACAAGAAAGCTCACCATGAACTCTGCAGAGAGCAAAGAAGTTTATTATTATCACCATGAAGAACCAAGAAGCTCAAGGCCTCTTCTGAAGAGTGGGAGGCCCTGAGCAGCCGTGATTGGCCATGTGTAGGTGTGGGAGAGGGTCAGGGCATGTCAGGGAGAAGCAATGAGATGGCTGATGGCTTCAGTGAACCCTTCCAGCCATGTCTGAGCCCAGAAATGGAAAGCAGTTGATGTCTGCAGGTGGAGGAGGAACAGGAGGAAGATTTTCCTGGGAATATGGAAGGAAGAAAGGCCTCTCTTGGGCTACTCATGTATGGCAGTGCCATTTGCATGCTGTGGGCATGGCTGTCCCTGGGAGATGGGGAATGGCTGCTGCTGGGGTGTTTGTGCTCAGTCATGGCCCATGAGCTGACCCTGCTCTGCTCCTCTCTTACACTGCCCACACTTGGATGGTCCTCAGGAATCATCCATGAGCCTGGTAGATCCATGAACCTCCTGGAGTGGTGGGTATGGATCCAAATAGGGGATTCAAGCAAGTGTGGGACTGGGACATTGACGTGATTGGTGACCATTGCCAGGTGTATGAAAGAAGCTGGGTGAGTTGTGAAGAACTCACAGGCATTTGCAGCTCCACAGAAAACCACAGCCTTGCAGTTAAAGCAACAGCAATTGACATAAAACCCACCCCCAAAGCATGAAACACTCACAGTGACCACAGGAAAAGCCTTGTAAAACATTTGAGAAAAATCTACCAGTTCCCAGGGGTCAGGGCTCACCCATTGTGATGATGAACAAGCATCAAGGGCTGACATGGCATCAGAGCCACCTCCACATGGCCCTCACCACCTGTAACCAGTGTCTCCAATTCTTTCCTTCACCAGCCTCCAGGGACAGGGACCTGCACTGGTTGTTTCCTTCACAGCTGTGTTAGCAATGGCCCTTCATGGGGTCCCACACAGCCTCAGAAACTTGGGGTTTGCTTCTGCCTTTCACTTCATTAGAGATTTGTTTGTTGTTTCAGCATCTGCAGTTCAGGATCATGGCAGCAGAGGGCTCATTAACATCTGAAATGCTCTTACAAGGCAAGGCTCTGTGCATCTTTTTCCTAAAGGCTTCAAGTCTGTTGTTGATGATTAGAGAGATTTCAGAAATAGTAAAACAGAGGGCATTTCCATAATAAATAGCAATAAAGCTAAATTTCTTCTATTTCCTTCCATGAATGAATGAATTAATGAATGAATGAATAAATAAATAAATAAATAAATAAGAAGTATGTTGACACCTTCCTTTGCTTTGGATCTTTGTCTTCAGTTCTTCTTATTTTAATTTTCATTGACATTAGCTGACATACAATGAGCTTACAAGCAAGAAGCCAAGATCATTTTGTGTCTTGCATAGCGCCCCATGCTCTCTGAACATGCCCTGCCCAGGACTCCTCACACGTTGCCCAGAGTGAGTCACACTGAGGTGTTGGCTGGTTCACTGGCTGAGATGTTGGTTTAGATGGTCACCTACAGCACAGGTGGATCCTGCCCCATGATTGTCTCCTCTGCTCCAGTTAGAAACAAAGCCCAACATCACCATGGGATCATAAGAGAACTGAGGTTGAAGGGACCTCAGGAGTCTGCAGTCCAACCTGTCAGAAACTGGGTCACACCAAGGTGTTCAAGCCTTGATTCAATCAGAGCTTTAGCAGGACTAAAGAAGTGATCATCCCTTTGTACTCAGCACTGGTGAGGCCGCACCTTGAATCCTGGGGTCAGTTTTAGGCCCCTCATGGCAAGGAAGACATTGAGGTGCTGGAGAGAGTTCAGAGGAGGGTGACAAGGCTGGTGAAGGGTCTGGAGCACCAGTCTTATGAGGAGCGGTTGAGGGAGCTGGGGCTGTTCAGCCTTGACAAAAGGAGGCTGAGGGGAGACCTTGTCACTCTCCACAACTACCTGAAAGGAGGTTTTATCATGATGGGTGTTGGTCTCTTCTCCCAAGTAGCAAGTGATAGGACAAGAGGAAATGGCCTCAAGTTGCACACGGGGAGGTTTAGATTGGATATTAGGAAAAAAGTTCTGAGGAGAAAGGGTTTAGAAGCAACGGAACAGACTGCTCAGTGAGGTTGCGAAGTCATCATCACTGAAGGTGTTTAAAAGACAGATAGATGGTGCTCTTAGGGACATGGTTTAGTGCCAGATTTAGGTTATGGTTGAACTCGATGATCTTAAGGGTCCCTTCCAACCACAATTATTCTATGATTCTATGATAAGTCATTTTGGATATTTTCTTTCTCAGAGGACCATGCAACCTCCCTGAGAGCCAGGACTTTTCTGAGGGGTTGGAGAGATGTCTCACGGTCACACCAGCCAGTTCCACCAGCACCTGTCTGTCTCTTCCCAGACCAAACCTTTTCTCCATATCCCAACCTTCCAGGCAAATTTCTGGAACACAGCAAATGTTGTCCAGGTCCTCTGGGCCTGTTCAGAAGAGAGCAGCAGGCCAACATGTTGATGGGCTCTCTGTGCACCTCAAAGCTTTCCTGACCATTTTTCTCACTGCCCCACTTGCATCGAACCTTTCTGATCCTTAAGCTGTGGATGATGGGATTGAGCAGGGAAGTGGGCATGATGCAAAAAAAACCCTGTGTCAAACTGTCTTGGGAGAGCTGTTCTGGGCATCCCACAGTCAAGGACGAGGGTGCTGGCACAGGTGAGGTGAGAGGTCCAGGTGGAGAAGGCCTTGTGCTTGTCTACACTGGGATAAAGAGCAGTGATGCATTCATCTGATTGCCCATGTGAACAGGAAGCGGACCAGTGGCTCTAAAATGCCTTCCAGCCAGTTCTTTACCCATTGCAGATACACCATCCAGGCCAGGAGCTGCAGCTTCTCCAGGAGATGCTGTGGGATATGGTGTCAAAGGCTTTACTGCAGTCTAAGGACACAACACCCACAGCCTGTGTGGCGGATTCACTCCCCACCACAGACTTTCCCTCATCTGCTCAGCCGGTCACCTTGTCATAGAAGGAGATCAGGCTGGTCAAGCAGGACCCGCCTTTCACAAAGCCATGCTGATTGGGCCCGATTGCTCGTCTCGTATGGGTGACCTCACAGTCCTTTCCCAGCCATGTTCCTGCTGTTGGCCTATCCCCTGCAGAGGCAGAAGTGACCTCAAAGTCCCCTCCACAGCCATTGACTTCCTACTGGACTATGAGTTCCTGAGACACAAGTGACCACATGGCATCGTACCCAGCCATCACCCTCCTTGCGGTCCAGTGTGTGAGCAGATAGAACTGAGCTGCTTTCATCAAATGTATCCAATAGATTTCCTATCAAGGGTTTGAGTGCAGAAACGTTCCTCAGAGGAGCTGCTTTATTTATTCTGGGGCATTTTACATCTCTGCTTCTGACTCTTATTATTTTTCTCTTCTTCCTCTGTTTATTCTGATGTGAAAGAGCTCTCCAAGTAAAAGATTCATGGAATCCTACAATATCGCAGGTTGGAAGAGACCCCTGAACACCATCTCTGTCCCACTGACCTTTATGGCACCCCAAGGAATAGCTGATAGCATTTGTTCTCCCTTGGGTTCATCTCACCACATGCACACAGTGGACATGTACATGATGTGTATGTTTGCAACTCAGCCGTACAGTGACAACATGGACTTTTGACCCAGTATTTCATAGAATCATAAAATCTTTTGGGTTGGGAGGGGCGCACGAGGATTATGGAGTCCAGCTCCTGTCCCTGCACAGGACACCCCACAGGTCACCCCGTGTGTCTGAGGACATTGTCTAGTCTCCTCTTGAACACTGTCAGGTTGGGGCCGTGACACCTCCCTGGGAGCCTGTTCAGTGTCCAGCACCTCTGGGTGAAGAACCTTTTCCTCATGTCCAACCTGTACCTCCTGGCACATCTTCTGCCATTCCCTTGGGTTCTGTCATTGGTCACCAGAGAGAAGAGATCAGTACCTTCCCTTCCTTCTCCCCTTGTGAGGAAGCTGTAGCCACCATGAGGTCTCCTTTTAGTCTTTTCTTCAGCTCTGAGGCTGAGAAACCCCTTGGATTGATTTCTGAAGCAGAAAGGAGAGGCCATGACCTGCAGGCAATGGGAAGGGGGATCCTGTCCCTCACACACGGCTCAGGGCTCTTCCTGGGACCATGGGATGTGGGTGTGCAAGGCCCAGGGAAGGACAACACTGGGACAACAACTTCCAGCTTCCCCATGGGGCTGCAAGGAAGGAACGAGGCCCCAGTGCCATGAGGACAACATGGCTTCTCCTGGGCCTCAGTGGCAGAGACAGCTGCCATGGCCAAGGGGACAGAGACCTGGGTTCTGTGGGTCCCTTCCAGCCTTGCCAGCGCCCTTTGCCATCTCCACCACAGGCTGTTCCACACGGTCCTACCCCTGCCCCTCTTTCCCTGCAGGCTGCAGACACCCATCTCGCTTCCCCACCTGCTCTCACCCCAGCATTTCTGCACCTTCACTGCTGTGTCTGCACCCTCACTGGCTGCTCTTGGAACACAAACCATGGGCTGATCCAGCTCCCTCTGGGTGAGCTCTTGCACCACAGCACTGCCCTTCCACTGACATTTCTTCCTCTGATATCCAGTCCTCACTTTCCAAACTGCACTATGTGATATTTTTTTCCCTCTTCTTGCTTTTTCCCACTACAAAGGAATACTCAGCCACCTCAGAAACTGCCCTTCATGCAGGGAACCCAACCCATTAGGCTTCTTGTGGTCTTTTACCTGACAGAAGACAAGTAACCTCACCATGATCTTATAAATCCCAGGACTGCTGCTGTTCTTTCAGTTTCTCTGACAGACATGACCATGTTCCTGCTGCTGTCCCGTCATGTACTCAGGTGGGATGGACATGACAACCCATCTCCAAGGCCTCTTCCCGGGTAGGGCCTGTGAGCACTTAGGGAGAGGCTCTTTCCCAGTCATGTCTCTGCTGCTGGGCTGTCACCTCCAGAGACAGAACTGACCTCACTGCCCCTTCACAGCCACACGCTTCTGTCTGGATTATGAGTGTCTGAGACACAACTGACCTCATAATACCATAACCATCCATCACCGTTTGGTCCAGGACCCTATCAGAAAACAGTATGATTGTTTTATCAAGTTTATCAAATATATTCTCTACTAGTAATTTGAGGGGAAAAATACTCTTCTGAGGAACCGTTGTATTTATGTTGACACCTTTAGAACTCCTTTTCTGTCTCTTATTCTTTTTGTTTTTCCTCTGCCTATTCTGTCTTCAAAATCCTCTTCAAGGGAAAGATTCATTGAATCGCAGAATAACTTGAGGTTTGAAGAGAGCCCTTGCCTCACTTGTCTCACTGTCCTGCTCCAGGCAGGGTGACCAGGTGAGGTTCAAGGGTTCAGGGTGCACTTGTCACATCATACAGAGGGAGAATAAAGACATTCAGCAGTGTTGGCCCAAGCGCTGGTTCCTGAGGGATTGCACTGGTAACTGGCTACACTGAGGGCTTTATATCACTGATGACATTTGGCTCGATTGTCCAGCCAACCTCCCACCCAGCTTCCAGTTCTCCAGCCCAGAGATCACTGATCTGGCTACTAGGACACCTTGGAACACCATGTCTGTGACCTTGTAAAATTCCAGGCATGGAGGCAGGCTGACCAGCCATTAATTCTCCTTCATGCTTTTCTTGCAGAAGGGTTTGACATTTGCTTTTTCCGAGGGCCTCGGAACCCTTCTGACTGTTTTGTCACTTTTGAGAGCACAATCCAGAATCACAGGCAAGGGTGGCAGAGCAGAATGGAGCACTTGCAATGATCCTGTCCAGGGCAGCTGAGATGAATCTCACTGGGGCAGTGAGGTTTGTTCCTGGAGTCACACACAGAAATGTCAGGTTCTGTCAAGCATCCATGTCTGACCTGGACTCGTGTACTCCTTCTGTACCCAGGGGTGCTCAGAGACAGTGTCTGTCCCTTTTACACATAGAGGCTGTAGTCTCAGTTTCTCTCTGGCCTCCTGTGACCACTCCCAAAGGATGGGAGGCACCTCAGCCCTGTCGTGTGTCAGCTGCTGTGCACCCATCTGAGATGTCCCGCGTCATGGGGAATGGACACGGGGATCACAGCTGGAGGATGCACAACCCAATGCTGCATCCAGGTGGTTTCTCAAAGGATGTTTCTTCCAATATGAAGTGACCTCAAGAGCTTGTTTGTGCCACAGGCATTCATGGAATCCCCAAGAACAGCTGCTGATGTTTGTCCTCACTTTGGTTCATCACACCTCACATACATGATGTGCGTGCTCACATCTCATCTGTACAATGCAAATGTGGATTTCTGACCTGCTCATTCAGTGTCCATCCATGGAGGGAAGAGCTGTGATCTGGGGAGAGAGGCCAGGGCTGGAAATGGTGGTTATGAGGGGCGTGACGATGCCCTGAGACAGCTTCTGAGGGGTGTCCAGTGCACAGGGGCACAGCCCAGCCCCTGCTCTGCTGGTCCTGCAGGTCTCTGGCAGGAGGCCTGGCTGTGAGAGGACACTGCTGTGTGCCAGCCCTACACACACACTCTGTTCAGATGTACAATGGTGTTTGAATCTGTGGTCACATTTGTGGGCATGTTCTTGAGATAACCTTTAGAAGAAGACCTAAACCTTCTGGCCCTTCCCATAGGAGATCACCTTTCTATCTGGAAAGGCTGTTGTGAGGCCACCTCTGTGACACAAGTGCCCATTGCCTGTCCCTGCCTGCGCTCACAGCACTGACACACAGCAGGATGGGGACCAAGCTGCCAGAGCACTCAGGCCTTGCACCAACACAAGGGATGAGAAGTAGACTGTGGGAGTGGAACCAAAACAGCTCTGGAAGAACAAGCGCTGGTGCTCCCTGGCAGGGCTGCCAGGCTGGACTCTTTTCCCCTCCACCCATGGACACAGAAACTGTCCCTGCAGCAAAAAATAGGCCTTCCAGGAAGAATCTCAGAGGAAAAAAATCACTGCAGAGCCCTTTATTTTGTTTAAATACACAGAGAACATGACTAAATATTGATACAACCAGTGGGTTGCAAACAAAAAGCAGAAAATGAATTACAAAGGGGATGAACAAAATATCATGACTAACTAAAAAATGAACACCACCAACACACTAAGAATCCTTGAGCTCCCGGTTCCTCATGCTGTAGATGAGGGGGTTCACTGCTGGAGGCACCACTGAGTACAGAACAGACACCACCAGATCCAGGGATGGGGAGGAGATGGAGGGGGGTTTCAGGCAGGCAAACATGGCAGTGCTGAGAAACAGGGTGACCACGGCCAGGTGACGGAGGCAGGTGGAAAAGGCTTTGTGCCGTCCCTGCTCAGAGGGGATCCTCACCACAGCCCTGAAGATCTGCACATAGGACAGCACAACAAAAATGAAACACATAGAAAATAAACAGGCACTAACCAAAAGCAGCCTAAATTCCCTGAGGTAGGAGTGTGAGCAGGAGAGCTTGAGGATCTGGGGAATTTCACAGAAGAACTGGCCCAGGGCATTGCCCTTGCACAGTGGCAGTGAAAATGTATTGGCCGTGTGCAGCAGAGCAGTGAGAAACCCAGTGGCCCAGGCAGCTGCTGCCATGTGGACACAAGTTCTGCTGCCCAGGAGGGTCCCGTAGTGCAGGGGTTTGCAGATGGCAACGTAGCGGTCGTAGGACATGATGGTGAGCATAGAGTATTCTGCTATTATCAGGAACACAAATGAAAAGAGCTGTGCAGCACATCCTAAAAAGGAGATGGTCCTGGTGTCCCAGAGGGAATTGGCCATGGATTTGGGGAGAGTGGTGGAGATGCAGCCCAGGTCCAGGAGAGAGAGGTTGAGCAGGAAGAAGTACATGGGGGTGTGGAGGTGCTGGTCCCAGGCTATGGTGGTGATGATGAGGCCGTTGCCCAGGAGGGCAGCCAGGTAGATGCCCAGGAAGAGCCAGAAGTGCAAGAGCTGCAGCTCCCGTGTGTCTGTGAACGCCAGGAGGAGGAACTGGGTGATGGAGCTGCTGTTGGACATTTGCTGCCTGTGGGCATGAGGACCTGTGCAATGAGGAAAAGATTGTGACAAGTTAGAGGAGACTTCTCTGGGAAAAACCAAAGCCATTTCCTATAGACCCCCCTACCCCATCACATACAGAGACACTTTTCTTTTCCAGTAGAACGTCCTGACTGGAGCCCTCGTTGGTGCTTGATGAGTGTTCAATGAAGAGCAGGGTCTCTGTCCAGGGGCTCTTGAAAAGTCAGCCTGACCCTGTGTGATTGAGTGGGGCAGGGGCCAGTCCTGAGGTTCAGCTTTGTCAGCTGGAACCGCTCCTGGTGCAGAAGGGACTGTCAGCATCTGTATCCCCAGGCCTGAGAAACTGAGTTGGAGAGGTTTGGTGTTTCTCCAGCTCCTTCTCCCCTCCCACCCTGGGGAGTGTTGTTGGGTGTCAGAAACCCTCAGCATTTCTGCTGCACTCAGCGAGAACAGAGCGAGTCCTGTGAGACCAGAGGATGCCTGTAGGTCAGTGCAGAGTGAGGGCAGCTGGTCTGTCCCTCTGTCTTGCTCCAGCTGCCCTGGGCTGGCACCTTTCTGAGATGGAGCCTGATCACACTCCCATGTTACCCTGAAAAGCCACCAGGCACTGCTGAGAGCAGAGGGAGCCAACTCAGACCATGGCACGGCTCACCCTTTCCCAAGGTCTCGGCACTCCACATTTAGCCCTGGACACACGGCTCATTTCACAAACTCAACAACATTTTTGCTGTTGTAGCATCTCTGTGCATTTACATGGGGCTTTCAGATAACACAAGGATGCTGTAGGACAGGTTTGCATTCTAGGAAGAAACCTCACAGCTAGGAAGGAAATCTCAACGAGACAGTAAGGAATTCTGAAGATGGCATTTGATTCAGGGAGACTCACCTCATTCCCCAGCCCCACAGACTGCATTCCCCACACCCCACAGGTCAGAGCAAAGCTGGGAGACGTGTTCCCATGGACACACCTGCAGGAAAGGACCCACAAGATCAGGCTGTGACTCTGCAGCTGAAACTGCCATCCCCAGAGAGCCTGAGAGCAAGAACAAGATCCCAACAGCAGTGACCCAGAGCAGGGGAGCAAGAAGGACAATGCGGTGAGGGTGGGTGTGAGAGAGGCCAGGGCAGAGGCAGCCGGGCACTCAGACAGCGCCACCCTTCCCCAGCTGTGCAGCCACCTCCCAGACACCAACATTGCCGGGCAGCTGCTCTCAGCCCCTGTGCTCTGCAGAGGAACTGGAGCTCTGGCTGCACAGGAGCTGCTTCATGCCTTGGAGCGCCCGGCCCTGAGGGCAGAGGCTTTGCTGGGTGGGAGAGGAGGCCAGGGGGCTGCTCACAAGAGGGATCTGCACTGCAGGGGATCACAGGGACTTTTCTCTGTTCTCCCTCCCATAGAATTCCTGGCTTAATTTCCTCTCATTTCTGATCATTCTCCCCCTTGGAGGTGTTTCCCTGTCCATGTCTCTTCCCTGTCAGTGCTCACAGACCCCATCCCACCCTCTGTGCCCTCCCCCTGGCCCTACAGATCCTGCCTGTTCACAGGGCACTGCCTGGGGGCATCTTCTTGTTTGCAGGTTGGAAAAGAGGACAGGTCAGACTAGGCTGACGGGTCCAGCAAAGGTGAAGCAGGTGCTGTGCACAGGCAGAGGGGTGGTGAAGGGATGTTATGAGCCTTCTGGCAGATGTACTGATCACTCACAGTTGCAGTTCAGGAGTCTCAGTGACCTGTCTAAGCATGAGAGCTCATTTTTACTTTATCCTTTCCTGCACCCTCACCCCTTGGGATAGGAAACTGAAAAGAGAGACTCAGGAAAGCTCCTTTTCTGTCTGGTAATCCTTGCACTGATCTTGTCCTTGAGGCATCCCCTTGGAAAAATCTTGGGGTGATCTGGAGCTGTGAGCAGCCCTGACCCACAGAGCACCCTCTCCACAGCAGAAACACATTTCCTGCCCTATAGCGTTTGCTCCTTCATGTGACATCTTCTCCCCTCAGTATTGTTGGTCTCTCCCCGGGCAGGCTGAGCGCTGACCCTGGCAGGTGGCAGAGTCCCTGCCCCAGCACAGCCCTGGGGTGCAGGGACCCTGCTCTGCAGGACAGCCCTGGGCACCCCTGGGAGCTCCCCCTGCAGTCACCCTCAGCAGAAGTTGCCATGATGCACTTTCCCCTTGATGGTGCCGCAGGGAAGCCCTGCTCTGGAGTGTGTTCTTCTCTACAACAGAGATACTGTGAGAGAGACCTGACAGATCCTGTAAATTGTGGGATGGATCATCTTTAGGGTCTCCCTCCAGGAAATGCAGCTGCATTGTCCTACAGCCAGAGACTTACCATGTTAGAACTGTGAAGATTTGTCTCTCAGTGAGCCCTCAGCAACGAACCACCTACATTGCCTTTCCCCTCTCTCTGCCTGGCTCCTGTGCCCTCAGTGCTGCAGGCAGAGCCCTCAGCCCTGCTGCGCTGTGCAGAGGAGCTGCTCCTGGGCAGAGCTGTCTCTCTGCAGCGCTGCCGCTTGCCATGAGCTCCCTGTGTCCCAGGAGCCCAGCCCAGCTCAGCAGCATAGGAGCAGCCCATGAAGTCCCTTTCTCTGTCCCTTCTGGGCTCCCTCCATGTGTCCCTGGGGCTCCAAGGGCACATCCCTTCAAACAGCCTCAAGTAATCAGTGATGTTGATTCTCTCTCCTCTAAACAGACATTTCTTGCCAGCATTGTGTTCTCTGTATTAAAAAATAAATCAGTATGAGAATCATATTTTCTTGTCCCATCATTAGGCAGGACACCAGGAATGTTACAGCAAATTTCTGTAAACTGTGGATGGGAAATTCTTCATTTGAATGAGTTTAAGCATCATATTCTGGTTTTATACTCCTAGGTCTAGAGAGACATTCATCAATCTTTGACCATGTCATGTCTGTGCTCTGAGGCAAAGCCTTTGCACACATGGGCTCTTGGACACTTGGTACCAGTTTCTTGTGGCAGGTCAGAGCTGGGCTGGTGCCACAGCTGGGGTGGTTCAGCCCAGATGTGAGGCAATGTCCTCAGCCAGGGACCTGACTGGGGAGCTGGAGCTGTTAGTGCTGCAGACAGAGCTGTGACACGGGTGGAATGAACTGCCAGGCAGGGTGGCAGAAGTGAGTTCATCTGGTCTGCAAGGACAGCAGCCTCCAAGCACAGAACAGCCCAGATCAGAACTCAGTCTGGACCTGTAAGGGAGTTCAATGGCCCATAATGAGCTGTTACTACTGCAAGAACACTTAAAGGAGAAACAAAGACAGTGTGTGGCCACTGATCAATTTAATAAGGGAAATAGGTGAGAATCCCTGTGTCCTGTTGTCCTGTATCTTCACCAGCAATGTGTCCAGGCCTCTGTGACTTGAGACAGGAATCTGGAGAACAAGCATCATAGGATGGGGATCAAGTCAGGGGCCACTGGAACTAACACTACCCTTTCCAGTCTATGGGACAGCAGGGGCAGCATCCCAGGAGCTGAGACAGCAGGACGATGTCACAGGGAGGCCACTCTCCTACCATCTTGGAAAGCTCATGGAGACTGGGGGGACTCCCTGACCACTGGCAGCTCTCACACAGTGTGTGCACTTTTCAGAATGACCAATGGGTGAGCAGGGGAACTAAGGGCTGTGCCCCAGAACATGTCCACTGGGACCCCATTTCTGGGTGTCTGGAAGAGAAGGTGATGGGGTTTACCCAGGGCAGATTGTGCCTGTCCATCCTCTTTGCTTTCTGTGAGGAAAGGACAGGGTTTGGATGTGGGCAGAGCAGGGGTGGTCTGTTACCTGGAAGTCAGCAAGGCATTCAGCGTCATCCCCTACAATGTGCTTGTGCCCAAGTTAGGATATTATGGTCTGTGTCAGTGTGCAAGTAGACGGGTAAAAGGCAATTTGGATGGTTTGGCTTAGAAGGACAATAGATAAGGGGAAAAACTTTGCATTCTTGAGGACAGTCAAGCACTGGAAGCTGTTTCCCAGCAGTGCGCATCCATTCTACATCAGAAAGTTACCACAATGTGTTTGTATAGACCCCTCACTAATCTGGTCTGACTCTGCTTTGAGGAGGAGGTTGGTCAACACACATCCTGAGGTGCCTTTGAGCCTGAATGATGCTGTCCTTCCTTCCCCTTCATGTTTCTGATTTGGAGAAAGCTCTCAGGTTCCCTCTGATCACAGAAATGATTCACATGAGGAGCAGGGCTGCTTTACAAATAACGGTAAACAGGCCTGATCACAACTTTTCTATCATCCTTTTTCATTTGACCCAACCCAGCTGCTTCTTGTTTGCTGTCCATATATCCCTCCAGAAGGAACACACCACCTTGCTCATCCTTTCAGAGCAGGTTGTTCAAGAGATGTCAGCATCCATGTACAGAGTCTGCACATCAGCCAGGCAGCAAAGCCACCGTTACAGAAATGCAGACGAGGCTCTTGACCAGCTCCTTGAACCCAGATATCAGCGTGACATGTCTGATGAGATTCCCGGGAACACCTGAACTTTAAGTGCAGAGCATGTGAGTGCTGGTTGGGTATCCTGGCTTGTCTCCTGACCCATGTGGTGCTTCAGTCTGTGAAGAGAATCAAAACCAACTTTTTCACTGGGTTAATTAATTTTACAGACTGTCACACTGATCAGATTTCCTGAGCTCCTTCACCCTCCATGACTTTACCACATCACCACTTCTACCTGCCATCCCCCAGTATGTCAAAGTCTTCTCCTCTGGAGTCCACCAGCCTGTGCTCTGCTGCTGGCCTTCCTCCCTCACCTCTTGTGCCTGGGACCCCACTGTGTCTTGGTCACAACAGCCAAGGTGGACACTCATGTTCACATCCCTCACCAGCTCTTCCTTCTTCGTTGGTACCAGATCCAGGTGAGCATCACCCTTGTTGGCCCATCAGGCAGCTCTCTTAAGCATTTGGCCCAAGATCCTTTGGACTGTTGGCACCTGCAGCCAGTGACTGTCATGGCAATTACAGTTCCCCATAGGAACCTGGAGACTTTAATGCATTGCTGGAAGAAGATCTTCTTCACGATCAATAATTTTGTAACATCCAACGCACTGTCACCCTGTGCTGGGTTTATGGCAGTCTTGGAACTGGGGGTGGGTGTCTCTGTGCTACAGTTGTCACCTCTCCGAGAAGACAACAGGGGACTGAGCAATGTCACACAGAGCCAATTTCAGTTGGCTCCAAGATGGACCCACTCCTTGCGAAATCTGAGCCACTCAGTGATTCTGGCAGCACTTCTGGGATATTGTATTTGAGAAAGGGTAAAAAACACTGCACAACAGCAGGTGGGAGAGAGGAGGGAGGAAAGGTGAGAGAAAAGCACTGCAGACACCAAGGTCATATCCCACAGGACCCAAGCAGGTCCCTCAGCAGGCCAAAGCTTGCTCTCCTGAAATCCTGCTCTTGGCCTTGTTATCATCTCCCAGGAGCCTCAGCTCCACTTTCCCATCCCTGACTGTTCCATCCTGACCAACTCTTCCTGGTTTGTAAGTGTGAAGCCCCATAGGGCACCTCACCCCACTGACTCCTCAGTCCCCCGTGTCAGGAAGATGTTGTCAATGACCTCAAAACCATCTCGGATGGCTGGTTTCTTGGAGATATTCGGGTATCTCAGATCTGCCACAAGGACACGGCCCTGAAAACATGAAGCTTCTTTTATTTGTCTGAAGGAGGCCTCATCTAATTCCTCTGCCCGATCAGTGAGCCAGTGATGTCCATTAACCACAGCATTGCCCAGGTTGTTCTGCCCTCTCATGCTGACTCCTCAACCTTCAGCTGACATTGTCTGTCCCCAGGCCGAGCTCCACACATTCCTACTGCACAAAGGGAAACTTCAGAAAATCTACACCTCAAGCATTATGAGTATCAGACCCCCAAGACCCCACAGTATCTCCGAGATATGGTATTTATACTGTCCCCTAACTCCTCATACTGTTATGTTGGGACATACATCCTCATCTGGATAAGCCATCTACATGCAAACATTAACAGCTGATCAAAAGGAGTTTCAGTCAAGGGAGAGTCCAGACCTGGAAAAACTTTTGGGGTTGCCCCTCAGAAAGCTCTGAGAGTCCTGGAGGTTGGTGCCCCTTATATATTGTGGCACGAGGGACTCCCAAGGCAAGTGGTCTCTGTGCTGGTCACAAGTGGAGGGGTCTGCGGCTGCAACAGACAAGGGAGAGTCCAGACATTGAGAAAATTTGGGATTCTACCATTAGAAAACTCTGAAGTTTCAGAAGATGAACTGTCCATTTTTTTATCAGGGCAGGAAAACAACGTCCTGCATCAGTACAGAGCAAGACCTAACACGCTGAGCACTGACCCTGAGGAGAAGGGCCTGGGCACTACAGGGTGCCCACACAAGCCCGTGGTGCGCGCTCACCATGAACAAGGCAGCTGCACACGGGGCTGCATGAGGAGGAGCGTGGCGACCCAGACACCTGGAGTTCTCATCCCATTCGGTTCAGCACTGGTGTGACCCCACACACACGGGGGTGTGCCAGTGTGCGACGTCCCAGTTTGGAGAAGCAGGGAGGAACTGGAGAGTGCAGGGCTCTGCCAAGGCAGGTTCAGCACCTTGTGCACATGGTGTGGGATGCTGAGGGACCTGGGCTGCTTTGGCCCAGCAGCGCGGGGGAGGATGCAGCAGTGCAGGAGTAGCCTGAGAGTGCTTGAAGGGTGGTTTCAGAGATGGTGGAGGTTTTCTGCATAGTGGGAAAGTTCTTGAGAAAGAAATAATGGCCCAAAGTGCAGCTGGGGAGGTCCAGGCTGGACATGAGCAGAAAGGAATGTGACTGGAAGGGCAGTGCTGTGGTGGAGCAGGTCAGCAGAGGGAGTCTGCATCAGCTCAAGGCTTTGTGCTTCAAGGAACAGGTGGGGAGGATGCAGAGATCTCAGCAAAGGAAGGAAGATGCTCAGACAAGAGCAAGGTGGGGCAGCAGGGGGGATGTCTGCAGCCTGCAGGGAAAGAGGTGCAGGGGATGCCACAGCACAGGACAGGCTGTGGTGGAGATGATCAAGGGATGTAAAGAGGCTGAAAGCCCCTACCAGGCATGAGCTCCTTCTCCCCTTGGCTATGGCTGTTGTCTCCACCTCTGATGCCTGTGAGGAGACACCTTGTCCTTCCAGCACAGGGGCCTCACGGCCTCCTTGTCCCCAGCCAGGAACCTGGGAGGTGTGGGACCATAGTCCTGCCCTTGGCCTTGCACAGCCCCACATCACACTGTCCAGGAAGGGCCCTGGGCAACGTGGGAGGGACAGGATCTGACTTCCCATGGTATGAAGTCAGGGCTTGGCCCTTTGATTAATGAAAGACATCCAGGTTTACTCAGCATCAGAGCCATCTTTACTTTGCTCTTCCTGATCTGTTATCACTGCTTCCAGTTTTCTTCTGTAACTGACCCTGGGGATGCTTTCTCAGTTGTGTCCCTCAGTGGGACCCATTAACATTACAAGAAACTTTGAAGCTTAGATATGATTTTGACTTCTTGAGGGGTTTCATCATCTTCCTCCAGGGCCTGAGGTCCATGGACTCAGCACCAAACCCACTAGAGGGGTCATTAAAGCGCCTTGGGCTGCTCCTGTGCTGCTGAGCTGGGCTGGGTTCCTGGGACAGAGGGAGCTCCTGGCAAGCGGCAGCGCTGCAGAGAGACAGCTCTGCCCAGGAGCAGCTCCTCTGCACAGCGCAGCAGGGCTGAGGGCTCTGCCTGGGGATCTCAGGGAGACGAACAAGGCAGAGAGAGATTAAAGGTGGTCAGGATTGGGAGGATGACTGAGAGCTCACTGGATGAGAAACCTTTGCAGTCCTTGCCATGGTAAGTCTCTGGGTGCAGGGTAATGCAGCTGTAGCTCCTGGAGCCATCTCCTAAAGTTAGTCAGGCACAGCTGGTGGGATCTGTAAGGAGGGGTCTCTTGTCAGGCAGTGTTGAACAGCTGTGAAGCCGGGTGAGCACCCAGGGGTGCCCAGGGCTGTCCTGCAAAGCAGGGTCCCTGCACCCCAGGGCTGTGCTGGGGCAGGGACTCTGCCGCCTGCCAGGGTCAGTGCTCAGCCTGCCCGGGGAGATCCCATGGCAGCAGCTGTGGGTGGAAGGAGCGACCCCCGGCAGGGCAGGCAGGGAGCTTGTGGGGTTGAAGGGTGCTGTGTGGGTCAGTGCTGCTCAGAGCTCCAGATCAACCCCACAGACATGGCAGAGGGTCCTTCTGAACAATGAAATCGAGACAGGAATAGCTGAAAGGGAAGGAGTCTGTGCTTTCAGTTTTCCGGTCTTGGTTGTCTGGGTGTGCAGTGGGAGATGGGGATTTATTTCTCTCTTTGGAGAAGACACTGAGACCCCAGTTCTCGTTAGGACTTGTCTGAGCTGCTCCTGAGCCCCTGCACACACAGAGCTGCCCCTGGGCAGTGCCAGGAGGTGTGAGCAGGACAGAGCTGAGCACACAGCGGGTGGGACGGGGTCTGTGACACTGACAGGGAGCAGATCCAGGGACAGAGACACAGCTGCAGGCAGCACAGACATGGGCAGGAAGAGTTAACTGCTACCAGAAATGCTGGGGACAGGATTTAGGAACTTCTCTCACATCCCCCGCAGTGCAGACACATTTCCCAGTGCTACCCCTGGTCTCCTCTCCTCCCCAGCAGAGCCTCTGCCCCAAAGCCATGGGGTCCAGGTCACAAGTCTCCACCTCAGCAGCTGCACCTCCAGGTGAAGGGTTCCTGGAACGTGGTACACAAAAAAGGTGCTAAAAGTACTTGGTCTACAGTGTCATTATGTGAGTGGCAGCAGCACAGCTGGGTAAGGAGAAGGTTCCACAGCATGCCCGTCTGCCTTTCTGTCCTTGCATTATTTCTCAGAAGCACTGCAGTGTTCTTCCCTGTTTCTCCATCTGTTCCTGGTGCTCTTGCTCTCTGGGGTTGGGGAGGAAGTGTGGGTCAGTTTTTGTTCTGACACCAATTCAGTGGATCTTGCCCCAGAACTGTGTTCATGGAAACAAGATGCCCCAGCTGTGTTTTAAACTGTGATGAACTGTTTTTTTTCATTTGGTAGAAACAGAATGAGCAGAAACATCCCTCCATCAGGGAGTGGGTTTTCCATGAGAAACAGCCTGTTTATTTTCCTCAGAGAAGCCTCCCCTAACTTGTCACTGTCTTTTCCTCGTTGCACAGGTCCTCATGCCCACAGGCAGCAAATGTCCAACAGCAGCTCCATCACCCAGTTCCTCCTCCTGCCGTTCACAGACACACGGGAGCTGCAGCTCTTGCACTTCTGGTTCTTCCTGGGCATCTACCTGGCTGCCCTCCTGGGCAACTGCCTCATCATCACCACCATAGCCTGGGACCAGCACCTCCACACCCCCATGTACTTCTTCCTGCTCAACCTCGCCCTCCTGGACCTGGGCTGCATCACCACCACTGTCCCCAAGTCCATGGCCAACTCTCTGTGGGATACCAGGGTCATTTCCTATGCAGGATGTGCTGCACAACTCTTCCTGTTTTTCTTTTTAGCTTCAGCAGAATTTTACCTTCTCACCATCATGTCCTATGACCGCTACGTTGCCATCTGCAAACCCCTGCACTACGGGACCCTCCTGGGCAGCAGAGCTTGTGTCCACATGGCAGCAGCTGCCTGGGCCACTGGGTTTCTCAATGCTCTGCTGAACACGGCCAATACATTTTCACTGCCACTGTGCAAGGGCAATGCCCTGGGCCAGTTCTTCTGTGAAATCCCCCAGATCCTCAAGCTCTCCTGCTCACACTCCTACCTCAGGGAAACTGGGCTTCTTGTGGTTAGTGTCTGGTTAGGATTTGGGTGTTTTGTGTTCATCGTGGTGTCCTATGTGCAGATCTTGAGCGTCGTGCTGAGGATCCCCTCTGAGCAGGGACGGCACAAAGCCTTTTCCACCTGCCTCCCTCACCTGGCCGTGGTCTCCCTCTTTGTCAGCACTGGCATGTTTGCCCACCTGAAGCCCCCGTCCATCTCCTCCCCATCCCTGGATCTGGTGGTGTCTGTTCTGTACTCGGTGGTGCCTCCGGCAGTGAACCCCCTCATCTACAGCATGAGGAACCAGGAGCTCAAGGATGCCGTGTGGAAACTGACAACTGGATTTCTTCTGAATCTATAAACTGTCTGTCTTCTACATAAGAAGACATTCTCATTGCAGGTTCATCCTGTGTGCAGTATTTTTTGTCTCTACTTGTGAGTTTGGATTTTTTTATTATAATATTTTTATTCCCTTTGTAATTCACTGCCTGCTTTTCTTTTCTCAGTGAGTGGCTGTGTCAATGTGGAATCATGTTCTCTGTGTTTAAGCAAAATAAAGGATCCTTCACCAATAATTTTCACTGACATTCTTTCTCCAAGACCTTTCTGGAGCTGCAGTGATAGTTCCCATGCGCATGGGTGGAAGGGAAAAGAGTCCAGCATGGCAGCCCTGCCAGGGAGCACCAGTGCTTGGTCTTCCAGAGCTGTTCTGGTTCCACTCCCACACTCTCCTGCTCATCACTTGTGTTGGTGCAAGGCCTGAGTGCTCTGGCAGCTTGGTCCCCGTCCTGCTGTGTGTCAGTGCTGTGAGCGCAGGCAGGGACAGGCAATGGGCACTGCTGTGACAGAGCTGGCCTCTGTAACAGTACTTCTATAAAGAAAAGTGATCTCCTATGGGTAGGGCCTGAAAGTTCTTCTCCCTAGGTTCTTCTCCCAAGAACATGCCCAAGAAAGTTACCCACAGATGAAACACCATTGTTCAGCTGATCAGTGTGTGTGTGCAGGGCTGGCACACAGCAGTGTCCTCTCACAGCCAGGCCTCCTGCCAGAGACCTGCAGGACCAGCAGAGCAGGGGCTGGGCTGTGCCCTGTGCACTGGTCACCCCATCAAATCTGCGCTAATCATCATGGACTAATCCCTCTAGCCCAGATCTGTCACCCCAGTTCAGAGAGGTACTTTGTCCCTACGGTACATACAGGCTGGGGGACGAGATGCTGGAGAGCAGCTCTGCAGAGAGGGATCTGGGAGTTCTGGTCAACAGGAAATTGAACAAGAGCTACCAGTGTCCTTGGAACCAAGAGGGAACCGTGTCCTGGTGCATCCAGCACAGCACAGCCAGCCGGGCAGGGCAGCCGGGCGGGGGGGTGGATTGTCCCGCTCTGCTCTGCGCTGGGCTGACCTCAGGATATAAAGCTACTGGAGAGTGTCCAGAAGAGGCTGCAAATTTGGTGAAGGGTTTGGTGGGGAAGCCGTTGAGGAGTGGCTGAAGTCTCTGGGTTTGCTTAACTGGAGCAGAGGAGACTGAGGGCAGAGCTCATGGGGCTGCAGGTTCCTCAGCAGTGGAGCAGGAGGGGCAGGGCTGAGCTCTTCTCTCTATGACAGTGAGAGAAACCGAGGGAATGGCAGAAGATGTGCCACGTCTTCCTGCACCAATCTCTAGGCACTTGAAGGACAAGGAAAGGATTGCTGAACAGAAATGATTGGAAAATCCTATGAGTCCCAAGAAATGCTCTGAACCCATTTGAGAGCTTTAGATCCCTGGGAAAGAGATCAGTGACAGTGCAGCCCATCCAGCTGCATCTCTGTCCCTCACTGAGCAGGACAACCAGTCTGCAGTCACTCCATGGTTCTGCAACCAACCTGTTCTGCAGAGCATCACTGCCAGTTTGGGGCCCTGTGGGGAGCACAGGGAAGGGGCCAGGAGCACCAGAGCAGATCAGAGGAGGGATGGGGGAGGTCAGACAGGAGCTGACCTGGGCTGGAAATGGCCTTGGAGAGAAAAACGCTGGTGTTCAGCTGCCCCAAGATTATACCCAGAGTTCAGGGTGCAGGGCCAGAAGTCCTTGCTGTCCTGGTGCTTCACCAGGCCTGGGAAGTAGCTGGAGAAGGATTGGTGTCCCCCACTTGCCATCTCTTAGTGCATCATCCCTCGTGAAGGGTGTCATGGAAAGCAAGTCTGAGATCCTGTGTCAGGACTTCCACTGAAGAAAGTATTCACCCAGAAGCCACATCATTTGGCTCTGGTACTTCAGTCCTGGTGCTCATCACATGTCCTTAAGACAAACTTATGCACCCCTCTCGTCAACCTTAACCCGAAAGTCACCCCTAGACAAGGCTCCTGAGCTGTGGCTGAGCAGGAGAACTGGGGTCCAGCTGTGACCAAGAGAAGGACAAGACTTGTCCTGGGTCCTCTAAAGGGCTGGTAGCCTCTGCGATCTCCACTAGAAAAGGCAGCATGCAGGAAACCGTAGACCATCCCCTGCCCTTTGGAGGCCCCTAGGAAATGTTCCTCTCTCCAAATATCCAGCCCAGCTTGTCACTGCGTGAACAACCATGAGAAATTGCCCCTGGACCCTCACTCCAGATCCCATCTCCTCCACCCCATACAGGCAGTGCTCTCCCCCTTGTCACTGAGGTGGTTCCAGGGACCCAAGTGATACCTGTAGGAGGAGAGGTTGGGTAGGGATATGGTGTCCTTTAGTGCTCCTCATGGTACCTCCTCCTGCGCTTTGTGCCACTGCTCACAACCCTCTGAGCCTGGATGTTCAGTCAGTTCTCAGTGGTGCTAAACAGGAATATGCCCATGAGCATATTGGGCTGCACTGGGAGAAGCGTGGCCACCCAGACAAGGGCAGTTATTGCCCATCTTGACTCAGCACTGGTGTGGTCACATCTGGAGCGGTGTGTCCCAGTGTGAGGTTCCCCATGTGGCCAGAGAAAGTCTGGGTCACATGTGAAGATGTTGAGAGACCCAAACTTCTTCAGCCTGGTGAAGAGGAGGCTGAGGAAATGTGCTGTTTTTACTTAAACTGAGTTAATATTATTCATGCATTTTCCTTCACATCCAGTACAGTCTTTTGTTTAGATTTACTATGAGAATAGTGAGATAATGCTGTTTCTTCCCTGGATAGAGTTCATTTTTCATTTTAGCAGCTTCACAGTGTTTGCCATTTGCTGTGAAAGGAATGTCAGAACTCACTGATATCTTGGCTGTTGTCAGGGAAACCAAGGACTTCTTTGGCCATCCAGCTGCAGATGCAGATTGGCAGGAGGGGACACAGACAGGACAGCACCTGGATTGACATGCAGGCTGGTCAATGAAATATTCTCTATGATTAGCGTCATGCTCAGTCTAAAGCTGGAGCCAGCTTTTAGGGCTTGTAACATCCGTTACTTTGGGTTTTCCAGCTGGTTTGGTTGTTCCATTCACAAGTTTCATTCTGTCAGGAGTTCGATGTCAGTTCGGCCTTTTGCGGTTCTACCATTCTGCAGTTGGCCTTTTGGCCTTTCTGTCTGTTGCCCTTTTGCTCTCTCTTGCTGGGATGGGCTGCTCAGGACCAAGGTGCTCCCTTCTGCAGGACTGGCTGTTCTGTGTGACCGAAGTTACACGGGGGATAGCACTGAGTATATTTTCTTAATTTAATTTATCTCTTTCTATTTAATTTACCTGGACTATTGTCAGTGAAACCAAGGACTTCTCTGGAGTCCAGCTGCAGGTGCAAATTGGCAGGAGGGGGCACAGACAGGACAGCACCTGGACTGACATCCAGGTCAATAACGAGCTATTCTTTACCATTGGTGTCATGCTCACTATAAAGCTGGAGATGCCTTTTCCAGCCAGTTAGTTTTGGTTTGCCGGCTACTTTGGTTGGCTCTGTTTGGAAGTTCCATTCTATTGGGAGTTCAGTGTTAGTTCCGCTTTATGATGTTTTTCTGCTTTTCAGTTGGCCCTTGGGCCTCTCTGCCTTTTGCACTTGTACTTTCTCTTCCTGGGATCAGCTGTTCAGGACCAGGGTGCTCTCTTCTTTTGGGTTGTCTGTTCAGCACAACTGGAGTTACGTGGGGGATTGCACTGAGAATCATATATTTTACTTTATGTATATTTTAGTATATTATTATTTGTAGTGTATAATTTTCACTGTTTTCTTTCTTTTTTTCTTTTTTTTTTTTTTCTTTTTTTTCCTAAACCCACAAGTTTCTCCCTTCCCTTTCATTTCTCTCCCTTATCCCACTTGGGCACTGGGAGCAGGATGTGAGCAGCTCTCATGGTCTTGGTTGGTGGTTGTGGTAAAACCATGACAAGAAAGGGTAGTAGTAGCTTCAGGAATCTTGAAAATCTCTTTACAAAACGGTAGAGGAAAACAGCATGAGAAAGGAAAACCATCAGAAACTGCAGCTCTGGAGGCCCAGAGTGGAGCTCAGGATAAAGAAATGTCATTCTGAGCACAGTGCTGTGGTCATTCAGAAGAACTCTGGATCAGCCATGACTATGTGTTTCCAGGAACAGCTGGTGAGGATGGACAGACAGCAGCACAGGTGGGGACACACTGGGGTGAGAACAAGGTGGGGAAGCACATGGGGTGTCTGCAGCCTGTGGGGAAACAGCCACAGGCCTGGGACAGTGTAGGATGGACTGTGGTGGAGATGGCCAAGGGCATTGAGAAGGCTGGATGTCCCTGAAAGAGCCAAGGTCTTTGTCCCCTTGGCTGTGACTGATGTCCCTGACAGTGAGGCCTAAGAGGAGACACATGGTTGTCATGGCCATGGCACCCCATTGCCTCCTTGCACTCCCAGGGAGTGTCACACCATTGTCCTGCACTGGGCATCGCACTCCCCACATCCTCACCAAGAGCCTGAGTCACACGTGAGGAACAGGATCTCCCTTCCTAGGGACAGGGGCTCAAGGCTTGGCCATTGTCCTTCATCAAACAAACCAAGGGTTTTCTCAGCATCAGAGCTGCTGCACTTTGCCTTTGCCTGATGCAATCACTGCCTCCAATTATCTGCTCTAACAAGTCCCTGGGGAGGCTTTGTCAGTAACAGCCCTCAGTGGGGCCCATTCATGCTTCAAGGTACTTTGGAGTTTGCTTCTGACTTGGACTTCTTGAGCAGATTCTTCAGTCTGTGCTTGGTATCTGAGGTTCATGGACTCAGCACCAAATACGCCATGGGGCTCATTAAAACACAGAAAGCCCTAACGAGCAATGTTTCTTTCCCTAATTTTCTTCAAATCTTCAAGACTTGTAGAACTAACTGGAGAGGTTTCAAGGGGACACTTGCTGATGAAGATTTCAAAGATTTAATGAAGGAGGTATTTTCATTCAAGGGTATTTTCTGTCCTTTTTCAGTGTATAGGAGAAGTGACAGCAGCATTCTACACTGGACATTGATCCAGAGGGTCTCCTGAAGACATCTGGACAGGCAGGAGAACAGTCCCTTGAGGCTGGACACTGTAAGGACAACCTCGCTCCTCACCCCCCACCCCCAGTCTGAAGGTTCCCTCATTGGCCACCAGAGATTGCATCACTTTTCCTCACATCAGACTTCTCCACTGAGCTCTGCAGGAGATGCTGCAGCTCCTGTGAACCAGCTCCACCTGCTCTCCTGTGCAAACACTGCACAGTTTAACAAACAGTAAAACACTTTCCTCAGCTGTGTGTGTAAGCTGGATCTGATGAGGTCCACCATCCACAAGGGACATCCACACAAGAACTGTTTTAGACAGAGAGATAGGAAAGGATAGAAATAAACACAATGAACATGTTGACTGCCATGTCCATTAGAGCTCTGAAGAAGGGGGCAAGTTTGTAACTCCCTGAAACTCAAAGCAGAAACCAGACAGTTGAGAGGTAACAGAATGACTGAAAAGCAAGTGGAGGAGAAACCTGAGAGCGCTGGGAAGGGCAAACGTCCAGACAGTGCTGGAAAGTTGTCCTTTGACAGGGACATTGAATCAGGAGAGGTGGGAACTCCTGAATTACAAGGGAGATGAAATAATAGAGAGTTGGTAATAGAAATACAGGGGAAGACCAGTATTTCTTCTCCTATCCTCAGTACACGTCCAGACAAACATCAGTCGTCAGTTGTCCCACCATAAACAGCCAGTGCCATTTTAGGGGCCCCAGTGCACCTGAGGTGCTGGCCTGGGACTGACATCTATCACACAGGACCTGGGGAGACCAGAGCACCTTGCAATGCAGGTGGAGCCTGGGCAGGGGTTCCTGGGGTATCCACAATGGCACCAGGTGTTTGTGTCGCTGGAGCTGCAGACATTTGTGTCCTAAATCCATTACCAGTTCTAGAAAACTCTTTCCTACTCAAAGAAAAGAAACCCCTCAAAAGAAAAAAGAAAAAGTAAAGTATGTTGACACCTTCCTTTGCTTTGGATCTTTGTCTTCAGTTCTTATTTCAATTTTCATTGACATTAACTGACATCTGATGGGCCTGCAGGCATGAAGCCAAGATCATTTTGTGTCTTGCATAGCGCCCCATGCCCTCTAAACCTTCCCTGCCCAGGACTCTTCACACTTTGCCCAGAGCGAGTCACACTGAGGTGTTGGCTGGTTCACTGGCTGAGATGTTGGTTTAGATGGTCACCTACAGCACAGGTGCATCCTGCCCCATCATCGTCTGTTCTGCTCCAGTTAGAAACAGAGCCCAACATCAGAATGGGACCATAGGAGAAGTGAGGTTGAAGGGACCTCAGGATTCTGCAGTCCAACCTGTCAGAAACTGGGTCACACCAAGGTGTTCAAGCCTTGATCCAATCCGAGTTTCAGCAGGACTAGAGAAGTGATGATCCATTTATACTCGGCACTGGTGAGGCCGCACCCCGAATCCTGGGGTCAATTTTAGGCCCCTCATGGCAAGGAAGACATTGAGTTGCTGGAGAGAGTTCAGGGAAAGGTGACAAGGCTGGTGAAGGGTCTGGAGCACCAGTCTTATGAGGAGCGGTTGAGGGAGCTGGGGCTGTTCAGCCTGGAGAAAAGGAGACTGAGGGGAGACCTTGTCGCTGTCTACAACTGCCTGAAAGGAGGTTTTATCATGGTTGGTGTTGGTCTCTACTCCTAAGTAGCAAGTGATAAGGCAAGAGGAAATGGCCTCAAGTTGCACATGGAGAGGTTTAGATTGGATATTAGGAATAAATTATTCAGGGAAAGGGTTTTGTAGCAACGGAACAGACTGCCCAGTGAGATTGTGGAGTCACCATCCCTGAAGGTGTTTAAAAGACAGATAGATGAGGCTCTTAGGGACGTGGTTTAGTGCCAGATTTAGGCTATGGATGGACTTGATGATCTTAAGGGCCCTTTCCAACCACAATTATTCTATGATTCTATGATAAGTCATTTTTGATATTTTCCGTCTCAGAGGAAGCACATCCCAGTGCGGCATTTAGATGGTTTCTTGGGGAAGTTACTCTCAACACCACCCCACAGGCCTCCATGTCCTCCACAGTGATAGCTGAGGCATTTGTGCTCATTTGGGCTCATTTGCCCCCACAAACACTGTGTGCATGCTCCCATCTGCCCGCTGTGCACACTCAGACTTCTGACCTAGTCATTCAGAGTCCTTCCACGGAGGGACAAACAACCTCTCTCAGATATGGTGAGAGGACAATAATCAAAATGGTGGTTGCAATGGGCTGATCTGTGACGAATGCCTTGGGACAGCAGCCACAGCGCGTCCAGGAACATGGGCAAAGACCAGACCCTGCTCTCCTGGTCTTTCATGTCGCTCCCAGCAGGCCTGGCCATGCAAAATCACTGCTCTGTGCCCCACAGAATCACAGCCTTGTTTGGGTTGAAGAGACCTCTGGAGATCATCCAGTCCAACTCACCTGCTAAAGCAGGTTCACCCAGAGAAGATCGCACAGGACCATGTCCAGGTGGGTTTGAATGTCTCCAAAGAAGGAGACTCCACACCTGCTCCGGGCACCCTGTTTCAGGGCTCTGTCACCCTCCAAGTAAAGAAGTTTATCCTCATACACAGATGGAACCTTCAGCTTGTGCCTGTTGCCCCTCATCCTATCATTGGGCGCCACTGAAAGGAGTCTGGTCCAACCTTTTGACACCCACCCTTGAGATATTTATAAACATCGATAAGATCCCCTCTCAACTTCTCCAGCTGAACAAACCCCCTCTCTCAGGCTCTCCTCATTAGAAAGATGCTCCGGACCCGTTGTCATCTTTGCAATCCACCACTGCACTTTTTCCAGTAATTCCTTGTCTTTCTTCAACTGGGGAGCCCAGAACTGGACCTAGTACCTCCAGATGCGGCCTCGGCAGGGCAGAACAGAGGGGGAGGATTCACCTCCCTTGACCTGCTGGTCACATTCTTGGAAATGCACCCCAGGTACCACTGGCCTTCTTGGCCACAAGAGCACGTTGTTGACTCATGGTCAACCTGTTATCAACCAGAACTCCCAAGTCCTTCTCCACAGAGCTACCTTCCAGGTCTGCCCCTAACCTGTAGTGGTGCCTGCGGTTATTCCTCCTGAGGTGAAGGACCCTACACTTGCCTTTGCAGAACTTCCTTGGGTTCTCCCCTGTCCAGTCCTCCAACCTCTCCAGGTCTCGCTGGATGCCAGCACAGCTGGTGTGTCAGCCCTTCCTCCCAATTTGGTGCTCCCACCCTGCACACTCACACACTTCAGCTTTTCACTGGTGTTTCCCTCTCTGGGGCACTTTTCAGCCCAGCCCAGCTTCTCCCCAGCTCTCTCCACCTCCCCGGTCTCACTCCAGCCCAGCCGAGCAGAGAAGCTCCATCTGGACAGGACCTGTAGAATGAAATGGAGGAAACAGAGGTCAGTGACAGTGTCTCTCTGGCTGCCACGCTCAGGCTATCCCGATGACAGGAAGCCTTCAGCTCCCTGTGCCAGCCCCGCTCCCCAGGACAGCACCAAGTCCTGACCCCGGGGCTCTTCAGGCAGCTCCTGCTGCCCCAGGGACAGGGCAGCCTGACCCAAGTTGTCACCCACAGGCAAAGGGTTTCTCTTTCCATGTCTGCACACAAACACTGCCCTGCTCTTCTCCTGGGAGGTCCCATCTCCCCGCAGAGCCTTTGCCCAAGGAGAGCACATCCGCACTGGCCTGGCTGCCATTCCTGCACCCTCTCCCCACGCTCCCCACAGCCCTGAACTGGGGGTTTTGCTCTGTAGATCAAGTGGGCTGTGGTGCCCGGGCTGTGGTGACTCTGCGGGGCCATACTGGTCAGGCTGGGAGGCAGCCCCAGCTGATGGTGGTCACTGCCACTGACCACCTCCCACACAAGCTCTTGGGTGGCCATGGAGGGTGCTCAGAGGGACCCTGCCTTATTCACCATGTGCGTGGGTGCTGGCCACCAACAAGCAACACCTGAACAACCAGCTCGAAGTCTCTTCTAAGCCACACTGGGACCCTGATCTCCTCACACTGAGCCTACAGAGAAACAAACCAAACAAAGAGCCTCTTCAGCATCTGTTACTAGGGAATGTTCTTCAACGAACTTGGGAAGAAGACCTAACCCTTCAGGCACTGTGCTAAGGAGATGCCCTTACTGATGGAGTTGCTGTTCTGAGGCCGGCTCTGTCACACAAGTGCCCACTGCCTGTCCTGGTCACAGGACTGACACACAATACGACTGTGACAAAGCCTGGGGAGCGCTCAGGCCTTACACCAGCACAAGGGCTGAGAAGGAGAGTGGGGAAGTGCAAAGAGAACGACTCTGGAAAGAAGAAGGCTGGTGCTGCCTGGCAGAGCTGCTCTGCTGGGACTGTTTCCTCCATCTTCACACACAGACACCTCGTATTGAGCTTCACAAAGGTCTCAGAGGAAGGATCTCAGACAAACAATTCATGGAAGGGTCATTTATTTTCTTTAAATACACAGAGAGCACGACTTCTCATTTGCAAGGTCTTTGACTTGATCTATAAAGGTGGACAGAGATGTGGGATGAATAATAACATTTCTTTGTTAGCAATATTATCAGAGTTAAAAAAGCAAACCCAAACAAGTCTTTCCCCAACTCCAAAAAATCATCTACAACTACAAAATATAAAAAAGACAGGTTAGACCTGTCATGAGTCGTGTCATGAGTGATATGCAGAACATGGAAAGTTTAACGCCTTTGGAAAGCATCCAGCCATCAGTTTCCTCAGGGCATCCTTGAGCTCCTGGTTCCTCATGCTGTAGATGAGGGGGTTCACGGCTGGAGGCACCACGGAGAACAGAACAGACACCACCAGATCCAGTGAAGGTGAAGAGATGGAGGAGGGTTTCAGGTAGGCAAACATGACAGTGCTGAGGAACAGGGAGACCACGGCCAGGTGAGGGAGGCAGGTGGAAAAGGCTTTGTGCCGTCCCTGCTCAGAGGGGATCCTCTGCACGGCCCTGAAGATCTGCACATAGGACAGCACAATGAACACAAAACATACAAATGCTACTAATACACTAACCACAATAAGCCCCAGTTCCCTGAGGTAGGAGTGTGAGCAGGAGAGCTTGAGGATCTGGGGGGTTTCACAGAAGAACTGGTCCAGGGCATTGCCCTTGCACAGGGGCAGTGAAAATGTATTGGCCGTGTGCAGCAGAGCAGTGAGAAACCCAGTGGCCCAGGCAGCTGCTGCCATGTGGACACAAGCTCTGCTGCCCAGGAGGGTCCCGTAGTGCAGGGGTTTGCAGATGGCAACGTAGCGGTCGTAGGACATGATGGTGAGAAGATAAAATTCTGCTGAAATGAAAAACAAAAACAGACAGAGTTGGGCAGCACATCCTGTGTGGGAGATGGCTCTGGTGTCCCAGAGGGAATTGGCCATGGACTTGGGGACAATGCTGGAGATGGTGCCTAGGTCGAGGAGGGCGAGGTTGAGCAGGAAGAAGTACATGGGGGTGTGGAGGTGCTGGTCCCAGGCTATGGTGGTGATGATGAGGCCGTTGCCCAGGAGGGCAGCCAGGTAGATGCCCAGGAAGAGCCAGAAGTGCAAGAGCTGCAGCTCCCATGTGTCTGTGAACAGCAGGAGGAGGAACTGGGTGATGGAGCTGCTGTTGGACAATTGCTGCCTGTGGGCATGAGGACCTTTGCAAGGAGGAAAAGACAGTGACGAGTTAGAGGGGACCTCTCTCTGGAAATTAAACGTGCTGTGTATCATGGAAAACCCCCTCCCTGATGAAGAGATGTTTCCCCTCATTCTCTCTTTCTACCAACTTTGAAAAAGAGTTCACCACAGTTTAAAATGCAGCTTGGACATCTAGTTTCCATGGACACACCTGTGAGGCAAGATCCACTGAACTGTTGTCGGAACAAAAACTGAACCACACTCCCACCTCAGACCCAGAGAGCAAGAGCTCCAGGAACAGGTGGAGAAACAGGGACACTGCAGTGCTACCAGAAAATACAGCAAGGACAGAAAGGCAGGCGGGCATGCTGTGGAACCTTCTCCTTAGCCGGCTGTACTGCTGCCAGTCACATAATGACATTGTAGGGCAAGTACTTTTAGCACCTCTTTTGTGTACCACGTTCCAGGAACCCTTCCCCTGGAGGTCCAGCTGCTGAGGTGGAGACTCGTGACCTGGACCCCATGGCTTTGGGGCAGAGGCTCTGCTGGGGAGGAGAGGAGACCAGGGGTTGCACTGGGAAATGTGTCTGCACTGCAGGGGATGGCAGGGGGGGTTCTGAATCCCCGACCCAGCATTTCTGGTCACAGCTCCTTCTTCCTGCCCATGTCTGTGCTGCCTGCAGCTGTGTCTCTGTCCCTGGGTCTCCTCCCTGTCAGTGTCACAGACCCTGTCCCACCCGCTGTGTGCTCAGCTCTGTCCTGCTCACACCTCCTGGCACTGCCCAGGGGCAGCTCTGTGTGTGCAGGGGCTCAGGAGCAGCTTAGACAAGTCCCAACGAAAACTGGGGTCTCAGTGTCTTCTTCAAAGCAGAGAAATAAATCCCCATCTCCCACTGCACACCAGACAACCAAGACTGGAAAACTGAAAGCACGGACTCCTTCCCTTGCAGCTGTTGCTGTCTTGATGTTGTTGTTCAGAAGGACCCTCTGCAATGTCTGTGGGGTTGATCTGGAGCTCTGAGCAGCCCTGACCCACACAGCACCCTTCAACCCCACAAGTTCCCTGCCTGCCCTGCCGCGGGTCGCTCCTTCCACCCACAGCTTCTGCCATGGTGTATGGGGATATAGCGGAAGATTTGGCGAGGAGGTTAGTTAAATGTAAATACGCTCAAGTGACTTGCACCTGTCTGTAGAAAAAGCACACACATCACACTAATTGTCTTACTGACCTGGTGTGCTTGATAAGTAGAAGCTCTGTGTTAGATAACACAGGCCTGGGAGAAACTCTGGGCACCTTATCACTGTGTCTGAGATTCCTGCTTTGTTGTGAGAAAGAGCGGGAGGCTGCACCTGCCTGAAGCCGTGAAACACAGGCGAGCTCAGCAGGGCCAGTGCCCTTCCAGCAGGGCTGGCCTGACCAGCGCCTGCATCCCCGCTGCTGTCATCTCTGCCTGGGAGCTCAGGTGTGGCTTTGGAGATCCCCCAGTAGAGAGGTAACTAAAATAAAACTTGCTCTTTGCAAATGCATCCGTGGCCTCTGGCTCTTCTTGCGATGTGCCTGCGTATGTGCACACACATGGGATCTCCCCGAGCAGGCTGAGCGCTGACCCTGGCAGGCGGCAGAGTCCCTGCCCTGGCACAGCCCTTGGGTGCAGGGACCCTGCTCTGCACAACAGCCCTGGGCACCCCTGGGTGCTCACCCGGCTTCACAGCTGTTCAGCATTGCCTGACAGAGCCCCCTCCTCACAGATCCCACCAGCTCTGCCTGTGCCAGGTTTAGGAGATGCCTCCAGGAGCTACAGCTGCATTGCCCTGCACCCAGAGACTTATCATGGCAAGGGCTGCAAAGGTTTCTCCTCCAGTGAGCTCTCAGTCATCCTCCCAGTCCTGACCACTTGTAATCTCTCTCTGCCTTGCTCGTCTCCCTGAGATCCCCAGGCAGAGCCCTCAGCCCTGCTGCGCTGTGCAGAGGAGCTGCTCCTGGGCAGAGCTGTCTCTCTGCAGCGCTGCCGCTTGCCAGGAGCTCCCTCTGTCCCAGGAGCCCAGCCCAGCTCAGCAGCACAGGAGCAGCCCAAGATGCTATAGTGACCCCTCTTGTGGGTTTGGTGCTGAGTCCATGAACATCAGGCCCTGAGGGGACGAAGAAGAAACATCTGAAGAAATCAAAGTCAGATACAAACTCCAAAGTTTCTTGTAATGTTAATGGGTCCCACTGAGGGACACGATTGAGCAACTGTCCCCAGGGTCTGGTTACAGCAGAAAACTGGAGGCAATGATGACAGGTCAGGAAAAGCATATGTGGGCCTCCTGCTGAACTTTGCAAGAGTAGAATCAGACAGGACTGAGGTTCTTCATGGCTTCTTTGCCCCCATCTTCACCAGTAATGTCTCCTGGGAGCTCATTCCTAAACTCAGGAGTCTGGAGAACACCCAGCAATGGATGGGACTCAAGTCAGGTGTGACCTGAGCAAACTCAGACACTCAGACACCATTACAGAAAATGAAAACTGAGAAGAGACGGAAAAAGAAGAAATTTGGCTTTATTGCTATTTATTATGGAAATGCTCTCTGTTTGACTATTCCTGAAATCTCCCTAATCATCCACACCAGACTTGAAGCCTTTAGGAAAAAGACTCACAGAGCCTTGTCTTCTAAGAGCATTTTCGATGTTAATGAGCCCTCTGCTGCCATGATCCTGAACTGCAGATACTGAAACAATGAACAAACCTCTGATGAAGTGAAAGGCAGAAGCAAACCCCAAGTTTCTGAGGGTGTGTGGGACCCCATGAAGGGCCATCGCTGACACAGCTGTGAAGGAAACAACCAGTGCAGGTCCCTGTCCCTGGAGGCTGGTGAAGGAAAGACTTGGAGACACTGGTTACAGGTGATGAGGGCCATGGGGAGGTGGCTCTGATGCCATGTCAGCCCTTGATGCTTGTTCATCACCAGAATGGCTGAGCCCTGACCCCTGGGACCTGGTAGATTTTTCTCCAATGTTTTTCAAGGATTTTCCTGTGGTCAGTGTGTTTTGTGCTTTGGGGATGGGTTTTATGTCAAGTGCTGTTGTTTTAACTGCAAGGCTCTGGTTTTCTGTGGAGCTGCAAAAGCCTGTGAGTTCCTCACAACTCATCCAGCTTCTTTCATACAGCTGGCAATGGTCACCAATCACCTCAATGTCTCAGTCCCACACTTGCTTGAATCCTCTATTTGGATCCATACCCATCGCTCCAGGAGGTTCATGCATCCACCAGGCTCATGGATGATTCCTGAGGACCATCCAAGTGTGGGCAGTGTAAGAGAGGAGCAGAGCAGGGTCAGCTCATGGGCCATGGCTGAGCACAAACACCCCAGCAGCAGCCATTCCCCATCTCCCAGGGACAGCCATGCCCACAGGATAGAAATGACACTGCCATACATGAGTAGCCCAAGAGAGGCCTTTCTTCCTTCCATATTCCCAGGAAAATATTCCTCCTGTTCCTCCTCCACCTGCAGACATCAACTGCTTTCCATTTTGGGCTCAGACATGGCTGGAAGGGTTCACTGAAGCCATCAGCCATCTCACTGCTTCTCCCTGACACGCCCTCACCCTCTCCCACACCTACAATGGCCAATCACAGCTGCTCAGGGCCTCCCGCTCTTCAGAAGAGGCCTCGAGCTTCTTGGTTCTTCCTGGTGCTTGTTATAAACTTCCTCGCTCTCTCCAGAGTTCATGGTGAGCTTTCTTGTCCATAACAGCCCCTTTATGACTGTGTCTTACTAAATGGTTGTCTCTTTATGATCATTTGTGCAGAAAGGGCAGTTACAGGACAGCACCCAATGTGTCAAAACTGATGCCGAGTGAAATGCCGTAAAGACCTGATGAGTTCCCCCTGTGTCTGTGTCTCTCCTGGAAGGAGTCTGTCCCGAGAAGGGGATCCAGCCTCTGCCACTCTCTGCAGAGGCACATGAGCAGTGTCCGTGCACCTGGGGACACAAAGGGTGACGTTTGCCAGACCACCCTTCATCTGAACCACTTAGATGTGTGCTTGTGAATGGTTTATGAAGCCTTATAGTGCAAATAATTATTTAATTGTCATTGCCAGAGGGGTTACCACAGTACTATTTTACAGATATTTAAATATAACTACGGATTCTGAGACAAATTACACAAACACTTGAAGGATTATTCATGTTTTTTAACATGATTATCCACACAAGACCCACCAGCTTTGCATCTCAGGAACTGGGATGCCAGAGTTCAAGGGCAGGATGGTTTGGACTCTGTCCTGGGATCTGGAAACTGAAACGTGCTCCCATCTCCCAACCCCCTGCCCTCCTCAGTGAGGGTGTGAGACATTCTGCCAGTGAGGGCTGAACTCACAGTCATGACCAGTATCTTATGTCCAACTGCAGCCAATGCTGTCCTGCCAGCTCAGGATTGGAGCTTCCATTGCTGGAGGTATTTAGAAGAATTGGAGATGTGGCACTGAGGGATATGGTTTAGTGGTGATCTTGGCACTGTTTGATTTACAGTTGGACTCCATGTTCTTAAGGGTCTTTTCCAGCCTAAATGATTCTATGATTCTATGATTATGGTTGGAACCATTTCAATTCCATCACCTCCAGCTTCCCTCAGAGGCTGCTGTTGTGTGGCACAACTGCCCTGGCTCTCCAGGCAGGTTGAGCACTGGTTTGGTACCTGCATTGGCAGTTTTCCCCTTCCTGGGATAAAAGGCTGTTGTGGAGAGACAGGCTGAGCTTTGGAGCCCAGGAAAAATGGAGATGCTCTGAAGGATGTTTTTGAACAGTGGTACTGTCACTAGTAACAGAAACAGGGAACTCCTTATTCTCACTGATGATGATGATAAACTGAAGCTCTTTAATTTCATTCCTAGCAGTCATTCTTGCTTTTCTAAAAAGCTACTACACCTCAGTAGTTGTGTCTTGAAAGACGTTCTTAGAATAATGTTTTTTCTCCTTTTTTTTTTTTTTTTTTTTTTTAATAGTTTAAAAAATACACCTCCTGGACAGAATTATCCCAAAATCATCCGTGTTTGAGGTTGAGGTGGCATAGGAGAATATTGCCTTTTTGAGAGCTAGGTGGCCAAGGAACAGATCCCAGGTCAGTGCAAAGGCACAAAGGAAGCCAGAATCTTTATGTGGTGTGCACTGACACACACTGTCACCTGCATTTCCAGTCTCTGCAGTCCCAGCTGTGCAGCAGAGTCTGGAGTTCTGAACTCCCTTCATCTGCCCTGTGTGACACGTGGAAAATGGAACTACCCCAGTCAAATGGCTGGTTTTGATTCTCTTCGCAGCCTGAAGCACCACATGGGTCAGGAGACAAGCCAGGGTACCCAATGAGGACTCACATGCTCTGCATTTACAGTTTAGGTGTTCACTGGAATCTCAGCAGACACGTCACGCTGATATCTGGGTTGAAGGAGTTGATCAAGAGCCTCTTCTCCATTTCTCTAATGATGGCTTTGCTGCCTGGCAGATGTGCAGACTCTGTACACGGATGCTGACACCTCTTGAACAACCTGCTCTGAATGGGTTAACAACATGGGCTGTTCTTCCTGGAAGGGCATTAGGACAGCAAACAAGAAGACCCTGGGCAAATGAAAAGGGATGCAAAAGTTGTGGTGAGGACTGTTCGGGGACACTTGTAAAACATCCTGGCACCTTATGTGAATTATTTATGTGGTCAGGGAGAACCTGAGCATGAAGGGTTATGAAGCACAGCGTCATTCAGGCTCAAAGGGACCTCAGCAGGTGTCTTGACCAACCTCCTGCTCAAAGCAGGGTCAGACCAGATTACTCAGGGCTTTATCCAAACACATCCTGGTCACATTCTGAGACAGACTGAGTGCGCACTCGTGGGAAACAGCTTCCAGTGCTTGACTGTCCTCATGACTGGAAAGTTTCTCCCTTTCTACAGCACCTTTCCAAGCCCAACCATCCAGATTGTTTTTACCCATCTATTTACACACTGACACAGATCATAGTATCCCACCTTGGACACAAGAATGTTGTGGGGGATGATGCTGAATGCCTTGCTGACTTCCAGGTAACAGACCATCAATGTTCTCCCCACATCCACAACCCTGTCCTTTCCTCACAGAAAGCAAAGAGGATGTACAGGCACAACGTGCCCGGGGTAAACCCTGTCACCTTCTCTTCCAGAAATGGGGTCCCAGTGGACATGTTCTGGGGCACAGCCCTTAGTTCCCCTGCTCACCCATTGGCCATTCTGAAAAGTGCACACACTGTGTGAGAGCTGCCAGTGGTCAGGGAGTCCCCCCAGTCTCCATGAGCTTTCCAAGATGGTGGAGAGTGGCCTCCCTGTGACATCGTCCTGCTGTCTCAGCTCCTGGGATGCTGCCCCTGCTGTCCCATAGACTGGAAAGGATTGTGTTAGTTCCAGTGACCCTGACTTGATCCCCATCCTCTGCTGGTTGTTCTACAGATTCCTGTCTCAAGTCACAGAGGCCTGCGACACATTGCTGGTGAAGAAGAAGGACAAGAGGACACAGGGATTCTCACCTCTTTCCCTTATTAAATTCATCAATGGCCACACACTGTCTTTGTTTCTCCTTCAACTGTCCCTGCAGCAGTAACAGCTCATTATGGGCCATTGAATTGCTTTACGGGTCTGGACTGAGTTCTGTTCTGGGCTGTTCTGTGCTTGGAGGCTGCTGTCCTTGCAGACCAGATGAACTCACTTCTGCCACCCTGCCTGGCAGTTCATTCCATCCGTGTCACAGCTCTGTCTGCAGCACTAACAGCTCCAGCTCCCGCAGTCAGGTCCCTGGCTGAGGCCATTGCCTCATATCTGGGCTGAACCACCCCAGCTGTGGCACCAGCCCAGCTCTGACCTGCCACAAGAAACCTGGTACCAAGTGTCCAAGAGCCCATGTGTGCAAAGGCTTTGCTTCAGAGCACAGACATGACATGGCCAAAGACTGATGAATGTCTCTCTAGACCTGGGAGTATAAAACCAGAACAAAATGCCTACATTCCTTCAACTGAAGATGTTCCTCCCTCAGCATGGAGAAATCAAATCATTTGCTGTAACATTCCTGGTGTCCTGTCTAATGATGGGAAAATAAAAGATGATTCTCATACCAATTTATTGTTTAATACAAAGAACACAATGCTGGAAAGAAGTGTTGCTGCAGAGGAGAGAGCATCAACATCACTTATTACTTGAGGTTGTTTCAAAGGATGTGTCCCTGGAGACCCAGGGACACCTGGAGGGAGCCCAGAGGGGACAGAGAAAGGGACATCATGGGCTGCTCCTGTGCTGCTGAGCTGGGCTGGGCTCCTGGTTCAGAGGGAGCTCATGGCAAGCGGCAGCGCTGCAGAGAGACAGCTCTGCCCAGGAGCAGCTCCTCTGCACACGCAGCAGGGCTGAGGGCTCTGCCTGCAGCACCGAGGGCACAGGAGCCAGGCAGAGAGAGGGAAACACAGTCTGGGGTGGGAGGATGCTGAGAGATCACTGGAAATGAAATCTTCTAGGATATTAAGCATGTGGCTACAGAGCATTGTATCTGCAAATCTTGGCAGGATCTCAGAAAGCTGTCACATTGCAGAGCCTACGAGAGATTTAAGTACAGCTCTCAGAGATTCTCTGATGCGGAGGAGAGGATGAGCTGCAGAGCAGGGGTTGCCTTCTGCACTGTCAGAGTGACAAGACGTGAATGCTGCGTTCTCCCCAGCATGGCTGTGGGGTGTAAACGTAAATGTGCAGGCAGGGGTGCCCAGGGTTGTCCTGCAGGGCAGGGTCCCTGCAGCCCAGGGCTGTGCCGGGGCAGGGACTCTACCGCCTGCCAGGGTCAGTGCTCAGCCTACCCGGGGAGATCCCAACAACATTGAGAGGAGACACTGTGGGGGGAAGGAACGACCCCCAGCAGGGCAGG